>NW_027152367.1:0-342500 GCF_040937935.1 Hyperolius riggenbachi
ACCTGCTCCTCAGGTTATTGCTTGCTGCAGTATAGTGCTAATCACCTGCTCCTCTGGGTTATTGCTAGCTGCAGTATAGTCCTGATCACCTGCTCCTCGGGTTATTGCTAGCTGCAGTACAGTCTTAATCACCTGCTCCTCAGGTTATTGCTAGCTGCAGTACAGTCTTAATCACCTGCTCCTCGGGCAGTGGCGTTCTGTCCATTGGGCGCACAGGGGCGCCACGCACCGGGTGACAGGCGGGGATGGGGGGTGTCAAAGAAGCCAGCCCAACCTATCACAGATTTTAAGCCAGCAGTACATGCTCCGCCTCCCTTCTATTGGCAGCCGGCTAAAAACCCCTTTTGGCCCCGCCTCCGTCACCCTCGGCTGTCAGTTCAGCCATCCTCCGGAAATCCACCTTCAGCGGGAAGCCGCTCAGGGCTGCACGTGGGGACGCACATGGGATGTCTGCCATGATCCCCACCACGGCTGCTGCTGCTGCCGCCTCCGCGTCACCCGCAGCACCCTGGGACTATCACCAGACGCCAAATGCTTCCAAGGGAAGACTTGCTCTGCACCTCCTTCCAGGCTCACGGGGAACCCAGAGGCGGGCCCATCCATGCTGCAGCTCCTCCACCGCTGCAGCCCATGACAACTAGATGCCGCCTGCCTGCCGCTTCCCTGTGGCTGCTCATCTCCCGACAAGCTGGGGCCACCCAGGTACACCTTTGGTGAACATTACAATGTGACACTTCCGCTGGACAGTACACCTCTGTCTCTCCCTCCTGTCTGTCTCTCCCTCCCTCCCTGTCTGTCTATCTCTCCCTCCTGTCTGTCTCCCCCTCCCTCCTATCTCCCCCTCCCTCCTATCTGTTTCCCCCCCCTCCCTCCTGTCTGTCTCCCCCCCCCCTCCCTCCCTGTCTGTCTCCCCCCCCTCCCTCCTGTCTGTCTCTCCCTCCCTCCTGTCTGTCTCTCCCTCCCTCCCTCCTGTCTGTCTCTCCCTCCCTCCTGTCTGTCTCTCCCTCCCTCCCGTCTCTCCCTCCCTCCTGTCTGTCTCTCCCTCCCTCCCTCCTGTCTGTCTCTCCCTCCCTCCTGTCTGTCTCACCCTCTCTCCTGCCCTCCCTCCTGTCTGTCTCTCCTCTGTCTCTCCCTCCCTCCTGTCTGTCTCTCCCTCCCTCCTGTCTGTCTCGCCCTCTCTCCTGCCCTCCCTCCTGTCTGTCTCTCCTCTGTCTCTCCCTCCCTCCTGTATGTCTCCCTCCTTCCTGTATGTCTCCCTCCCTCCTGTATGTCTCTGTCTCCCTCCCTCCTGTCTGTCTCTGTCTCCCTCCCTCCTGTCTGTCTCTCCCTCCCTCCCTCCTGTCTGTCTCTGTCTCCCTCCCTCCTGTCTGTCTCTCCCCTCCCTCCCGTCTGTCTGTCTCTCCCTCCCTCCTGTCTGTCTCTCCCTCCCTCTCTCCTGTCTTTCTCTCCCTCCCTCTCTCCTGTCTTTCTCTCCCTCCCTCTCTCCTGTCTGTCTCTCCCTCCCTCTCTCCTGTCTTCTCTCCCTCCCTCTCTCCTGTCTGTCTCTCCTCCCTCTCTCCTGTCTGTCTCTCTCTCCCTCCTGTCTGTCTGTCTCTCCCTGCTGTCTCTCTCTCTCTCTCTCTCTCTCCCTGCTGTCTCTCTCTCTCTCTCCCTGCTGTCTGTCTCTCTCTCTCCCTGTCTGTCTCTCCCTCCCTCCTGTCTGTCTGTCTCTCCCTCCCTCCTGTCTGTCTGTCTCTCCCTCCCTCCCATCTGTCTGTCTCTCCCTCCCTCCTGTCTGTCTCTCCTCCCTCTCTCCTGTCTGTCTCTCCCTCCCTCTCTCCTGTCTTTCTCTCCCTCCCTCTCTCCTGTCTGTCTCTCCCTCCCTCTCTCCTGTCTGTCTCTCCCCCTCTCTCCTGTCTGTCTCTCCCCCCCTCTCTCCTGTCTGTCTCTCCCCCCTCTCTCCTGTCTGTCTTCCCCCCCCCCCCCCTCTCTCCTGTCTGTCTCTCCTCCCTCTCTCCTGTCTGTCTCTCTCTCCCTCCTGTCTGTCTGTCTCTCCCTGCTCTCTCTCTCTCTCTCTCTCTCTCTGCTGTCTCTCTCTCTATCCCTGCTGTCTCTCTCTCTCTCCCGTCTGTCTGGTCTCTCCCTCCCTCCTGTCTGTCTGTCTCTCCCTCTCCCTCTCTCCTGTCTGTCTCTCCCTCCCTCTCTCCTGTCTGTCTCTCCCTCCCTCTCTCCTGTCTGTCTTTCCCTCTCTCCTGTCTGTCTCTCCCTCCCTCCTGTTTGTCTCTCCCTCCCTCTCTCCTGTCTGTCTCTCCCTCCCTCTCTCCTGTCTCTCTCTCCCTCCTGTCTGTCTCTCTCTCCCTCCTGTCTGTCTGTCTCTCCCTGCTGTCTCTCTCCCTACTGTCTCTCTCTCTATCCCTGCTGTCTGTCTCTCTCTCCCTGTCTGTCTCTCCCTCCCTCCTGTCTGTCCTCTCCCTCCCTCTCTCCTGTCTGTCTCTCCCTCCCTCTCTCCTGTCTGTCTCTCCCTCCCTCTCTCCTGTCTGTCCCTCCCTCTCTCCTGTCTGTCTCTCCCTCTCTCCTGTCTGTCTCTCCCTCCCTCTCTCCTGTCTGTCCCTCCCTCCCTCTCTCCTGTCTGTCCCTCCCTCTCTCCTGTCTGTCCCTCCCTCCCTCCTGTCTGTCTGTCTGTCTCTCCCTCCCTCTCTCCTGTCTGTCTCTCCCTCCCTCTCTCCTGTCTGTCTCTCCCTCCCTCTCTCCTGTCTGTCTCTCCCTCCCTTTCTCCTGTCTGTCCCTCCCTCTCTCCTGTCTGTCTCTCCCTCCCTCTCTCCTGTCTGTCTTTCCCTCTCTCCTGTCTGTCCTCTCCCTCTCTCCTATTTGTCTCTCCCTCCCTCTCTCCTGTCTGTCTCTCCCTCCCTCTCTCCTATCTCTCTCTCCCTCCTGTCTGTCTCTCTCTCCCTGCTGTCTCTCTCTCTCTCTCTCTATCCCTGCTGTCTGTCTCTCTCTCCCTGTCTGTCTCTCCCTCCCTCCTGTCTGTCTCTCCCTCCCTCTCTCCTGTCTGTCTCTCCCTCCCTCTCACCTGTCTGTCTCTCTCTCCCTCTCTCCTGTCTGTTTCTCCCTCCCTCTCTCCTGTCTGTTTCTCCCTCCCTCTCTCCTGTCTGTCTCTCCCTCTCTCCTGTCTGTCCCTCCCTCTCTCCTGTCTGTCTCTCCCTCTCTCCTGTCTGTCCCTCCCTCTCTCCTGTCTGTCTCTCCCTCCCTCCCTCCTGTCTGTCTCTCCTCTGTCTCTCCCTCCCTCCTGTCTGTCTCTCCCTCCCTCCTGTCTGTCTCGCCCTCTCTCCTGCCCTCCCTCCTGTCTGTCTCTCCTCTGTCTCTCCCTCCCTCCTGTATGTCTCCCTCCTTCCTGTATGTCTCCCTCCCTCCTGTATGTCTCTGTCTCCCTCCCTCCTGTCTGTCTCTGTCTCCCTCCCTCCTGTCTGTCTCTCCCTCCCTCCCTCCTGTCTGTCTCTGTCTCCCTCCCTCCTGTCTGTCTCTCCCTCCCTCCCGTCTGTCTGTCTCTCCCTCCCTCCTGTCTGTCTCTCCCTCCCTCTCTCCTGTCTTTCTCTCCCTCACTCTCTCCTGTCTTTCTCTCCCTCCCTCTCTCCTGTCTGTCTCTCCCTCCTCTCTCCTGTCTTTCTCTCCCTCCCTCTCTCCTGTCTGTCTCTCCCTCCCTCTCTCCTGTCTGTCTCTCTCTCCCTCCTGTCTGTCTGTCTCTCCCTGCTGTCTCTCTCTCTCTCTCTCTCTCTCTCTCTCCCTGCTGTCTCTCTCTCTCTCTCCCTGCTGTCTGTCTCTCTCTCTCCCTGTCTGTCTCTCCTCCCTCCTGTCTGTCTGTCTCTCCCTCCCTCCTGTCTGTCTGTCTCTCCCTCCCTCCCGTCTGTCTGTCTCTCCCTCCCTCCTGTCTGTCTCTCCCTCCCTCTCTCCTGTCTTTCTCTCCCTCCCTCTCTCCTGTCTGTCTCTCCCTCCCTCTCTCCTGTCTTTCTCTCCCTCCCTCTCTCCTGTCTGTCTCTCCCTCCCTCTCTCCTGTCTGTCTCTCCCCCCTCTCTCCTGTCTGTCTCTCCCCCCTCTCTCCTGTCTGTCTCTCCCCCCTCTCTCCTGTCTGTCTTTCCCCCCCTCTCTCCTGTCTGTCTCTCCCTCCCTCTCTCCTGTCTGTCTCTCTCTCCCTCCTGTCTGTCTGTCTCTCCCTGCTCTCTCTCTCTCTCTCTCTCTCTCTCTCTCTTCTCTCTCTCTCTCTCTCTCTCTCTCCTGCTGTCTCTCTCTCTATCCCTGCTGTCTCTCTCTCTCTCCCTGTCTGTCTGTCTCTCCCTCCCTCCTGTCTGTCTGTCTCTCCCTCCCTCTCTCCTGTCTGTCTCTCCCTCCCTCTCTCTTCTGTCTCTCCCTCCCTCTCTCCTGTCTGTCTCTCCCTCCCTCTCTCCTGTCTGTCTCTCCCTCCCTCTCTCCTGTCTGTCTTTCCCTCTCTCCTGTCTGTCTCTCCCTCCCTCCTGTTTGTCTCTCCCTCCCTCTCTCCTGTCTGTCTCTCCCTCCCTCTCTCCTGTCTCTCTCTCCCTCCTGTCTGTCTCTCTCTCCCTCCTGTCTGTCTGTCTCTCCCTGCTGTCTCTTTCCCTGCTGTCTCTCTCTCTCTCTATCCCTGCTGTCTGTCTCTCTCTCCTGTCTGTCTCTCCCTCCCTCCTGTCTGTCTCTCCCCCCCTCTCTCCTGTCTGTCTCTCCCTCCCTCTCTCCTGTCTGTCTCTCCCTCCCTCTCTCCTGTCTGTCCCTCCCTCTCTCCTGTCTGTCTCTCCCTCTCTCCTGTCTGTCTCTCCCTCCCTCTCTCCTGTCTGTCCCTGCCTCCCTCTCTCCTGTCTGTCCCTCCCTCTCTCCTGTCTGTCCCTCCCTCCCTCCTGTCTGTCTGTCTGTCTCTCCCTCCCTCTCTCCTGTCTGTCTCTCCCTCCCTCTCTCCTGTCTGTCTCTCCCTCCCTCTCTCCTGTCTGTCTCTCCCTCCCTTTCTCCTGTCTGTCCCTCCCTCTCTCCTGTCTGTCTCTCCCTCCCCTCTCTCCTGTCTGTCTTTCCCTCTCTCCTGTTTGTCTCTCCCTCTCTCCTGTTTGTCTCTCCCTCCCTCTCTCCTGTCTGTCTCTCCCTCCCTCTCTCCTGTCTCTCTCTCCCTCCTGTCTGTCTCTCTCTCCATGCTGTCTCTCTCTCTCTCTCTCTATCCCTGCTGTCTGTCTCTCTCTCCCTGTCTGTCTCTCCCTCCCTCCTGTCTGTCTCTCCCTCCCTCTCTCCTGTCTGTCTCTCCCTCCCTCTCTCCTGTCTGTCTCTCCCTCCTCTCTCCTGTCTGTTTCTCCTCCCTCTCTCCTGTCTGTTTCTCCCTCCCTCTCTCCTGTCTGTCTCTCCCTCTCTCCTGTCTGTCCCTCCCTCTCTCCTGTCTGTCTCTCCCTCTCTCCCTGTCTGTCCTCCCTCTCTCCTGTCTGTCCCTCCCTCTCTCCTGTCTGTCCCTCCCTCTCTCCTTTCTGTCTCTCCCTCTCTCCTGTTTGTCTCTCCCTCTCTCCTGTTTGTCTCTCCCTCCCTCTCTCCTGTCTGTCTCTCCCTCCCTCTCTCCTGTCTCTCTCCTCCCTCCTGTCTGTCTCTCTCTCCATGCTGTCTCTCTCTCTCTCTCTCTATCCCTGCTGTCTGTCTCTCTCTCCCTGTCTGTCTCTCCCTCCCTCCTGTCTGTCTCTCCCTCCCTCTCTCCTGTCTGTCTCTCCCTCCCTCTCTCCTGTCTGTCTCTCCCTCCCTCTCTCCTGTCTGTTTCTCCCTCCCTCTCTCCTGTCTGTTTCTCCCTCCCTCTCTCCTGTCTGTCTCTCCCTCTCTCCTGTCTGTCTCTCCCTCTCTCCTGTCTGTCTCTCCCTCTCTCCTGTCTGTCCCTCCCTCTCTCCTGTCTGTCCCTCCCTCTCTCCTGTCTGTCCCTCCCTCTCTCCTTTCTGTCTCTCCCTCTCTCCTGTCTGTCTCTCCCTCTCTCCTGTCTGTCTCTCCCTCCCTCTCTCCTGTCTGTCCCTCCCCAGCCATCCTCCGGAAATCCACCTTCAGCGGGAAGCCGCTCAGGGCTGCACGTGGGACGCACATGGGATGTCTGCCATGATCCCCACCACGGCTGCTGCTGCTGCCGCCTCCGCGTCACCGCAGCACCCTGGGACTATCACCAGATGCCAAATGCTTCCAAGGGAAGACTTGCTCTGCACCTCCTTCCAGGCTCACGGGGAACCCAGAGGCGGGCCCATCCATGCTGCAGCTCCTCCACCGCTGCAGCCATGACAACTAGATGCCGCCTGCCTGCCGCTTCTTTGTGGCTGCTCATCTCCCGACAAGCTGGGCCACCCAGGTACACCTTTGGTGAACATTACAATGTGACACTTCCGCTGGACAGTACACCTCTGTCTCTCCCTCCTGTCTGTCTCTCCCTCCCTCCTGTCTGTCTATCTCTCCCTCCTGTCTGTCTCCCCCTCCCTCCTATCTCCCCCTCCCTCCTATCTGTTTCCCCCCCCCTCCCTCCTGTCTGTCTCTCCCTCCCTCCCTCCTGTCTGTCTCTCCCTCCCTCCCTCCTGTCTGTCTCTGTCTCCCTCCCTCCTGTCTGTCTCTCCCTCCCTCCCTCCTGTCTGTCTCTCCCTCCCTCCATCCTGTCTGTCTCTCCCTCCCTCCCTCCATCCTGTCTGTCTGTCTCTCCCTCCCTCCTGTCTGTCTCTCCCTCCCTCCCTCCTGTCTGTCTCTCCCTCCCTCTCTCCTGTCTGTCTCTCCCTCCCTCTCTCCTGTCTGTCTCTCCCTCCCTCTCTCCTGTCTGTCTCTCCCTCCCTCTCTCCTGTCTGTCCCTCCCTCTCTCCTGTCTGTCCCTCCCTCTCTCCTGTCTGTCCTCCCTCTCTCCTGTCTGTCTCTCCCTCTCTCCTGTCTGTCTCTCCCTCTCTCCTGTCTGTCTCTCCCTCTCTCCTGTCTGTCTCTCCCTCTCTCCTGTCTGTCTCTCCCTCCCTCTCTCCTGTCTGTCTCTCCCTCCCTCTCTCCTGTCTGTCCCTCCCTCTCTCCTGTCTGTCCCTCCCTCTCTCCTGTCTGTCCCTCCTCTCTCCTGTCTGTCTCTCCCTCTCTCCTGTCTGTCTCTCCCTCTCTCCTGTCTGTCTCTCCTCCCTCTCTCCTGTCTGTCCCTCCCTCTCTCCTGTCTGTCCCTCCCTCCCTCTCTCCTGTCTGTCCCTCCCTCTCTCCTGTCTGTCCCTCCCTCTCTCCTGTCTGCCCCTCCCTCCCTCCTGTCTGTCTCTCTCTCCCTCCTGTCTGTCTCTCCCTCCCTCTCTCCTGTCTGTCTCTCCCTCCCTCTCTCCTGTCTGTCTCTCCCTCCCTCTCTCCTGTCTGTCTCTCCCTCCCTCTCTCCTGTCTGTCTCTCCCTCCCTTTCTCCTGTCTGTCCCTCCCTCTCTCCTGTCTGTCTCTCCCTCCCTCTCTCCTGTCTGTCTTTCCCTCTCTCCTGTCTGTCTCTCCCTCTCTCCTGTTTGTCTCTCCCTCCCTCTCTCCTGTCTGTCTCTCCCTCCCTCTCTCCTGTCTCTCTCTCCCTCCTGTCTGTCTCTCTCTCCCTGCTGTCTCTCTCCCTGCTGTCTCTCTCTCTCTCTCTATCCCTGCTGTCTGTCTCTCTCTCCCTGTCTGTCTCTCCCCTCCCTCCTGTCTGTCTCTCCCTCC
Organism: Hyperolius riggenbachi; assembly: GCF_040937935.1. Classification (NCBI taxonomy): domain Eukaryota; kingdom Metazoa; phylum Chordata; class Amphibia; order Anura; family Hyperoliidae; genus Hyperolius; species Hyperolius riggenbachi. The sequence continues at coordinate 7,664 of NW_027152367.1, forward strand.
CTCTCTCCTGTCTTTCTCTCCCTCCCTCTCTCCTGTCTGTCTCTCCTCCCTCCTGTCTGTCTCTCCCTCCCTCTCTCCTGTCTGTCTCTCCCTCCCTCTCTCCTGTCTGTCTCTCCCTCCCTCTCTCCTGTCTGTTTCTCCCTCCCTCTCTCCTGTCTGTCTCTCCCTCTCTCCTGTCTGTCCCTCCCTCTCTCCTGTCTGTCCCTCCCTCTCTCCTGTCTGTCCCTCCCTCTCTCCTGTCTGTCCCTCCCTCTCTCCTGTCTGTCTCTCCCTCTCTCCTGTCTGTCTCTCCCTCTCTCCTGTCTGTCTCTCCTCCCTCTCTCCTGTCTGTCCCTCCCTCCCTCTCTCCTGTCTGTCCCTCCCTCCCTCTCTCCTGACTGTCCCTCCCTCCCTCTCTCCTGTCTGTCCCTCCCTCTCTCCTGTCTGTCCCTCCCTCCCTCCTGTCCTGTCTCTCTCTCCCTCCTGTCTGTCTGTCTCTCCCTGCTGTCTCTCTCTCTCTCTCCCTGCTGTCTCTCTCTCTCTCCCTGCTGTCTCTCTCTCTCTCTCTCTCCCTGCTGTCTCTCTCTCTATCCCTGCTGTCTGTCTCTCTCTCCCTGTCTGTCTCTCCCTCCTCCCTCCTGTCTGTCTCTCCCTCCCTCCCTCTCTCCTGTCTGTCCCCCCCTCCCTCTCTCCTGTCTGTCTCTCCCTCCCTCTCTCCTGTCTGTCTCACCCTCCCTCTCTCCTGTCTGTCTCACCCTCCCTCTCCTGTCTGTCTCACCCTCACTCCCTCCTGTCTGTCTGTCTCTCCCTCCTTTCTGTCTCTTCCTCCCTCCTGTCTGTCTCTTCCTCCCTCCTGTCTGTCTCGCCCTCCCTCCTGTCTGTCTCGCCCTCCCTCCTGTCTGTCTCTCCTCTGTCTCTCCCTCCCTCCTGTCTGTCTCTCCCTCCCTGCTGTCTGTCTTTCCCTCTCTCCTGTCTGTCTCTCCCTCCATCTCTCCTGTCTGTCTCTCCCTCCCTCTCTCCTGTCTCTCCCTCCCTCCTTCCCTCCTGTCTCTCTCTCCCTGCTGTCTGTCTCTCTCTCCCTGCTGTCTCTCTCTCCCTGCTGTCTGTCTCTCTCTCCCTCCTGTCTGTCTCTGCTCTGTCCCTCCCTCCTGTCTCTCTGCTCTTTCTCTTCCTGCTCTCTCCCTCCTGTCTCTCTCTCTCTCTCTCTCTCTGCTCTGTCTCCCCCTCCTGACTCTCTCTCTCTCTCTCTCTCTCTCTCTCTCTGTTTATCTCTCTCTCTCCTGTCTCTCCCTCATGTCTATCTCTACTCAGTCTCTTTCTCTCCTGTCTCCCCCTCCTCTCTCTCTTCTCTGTGTCTTCGTCTCGTCCTCCTGTCTCTCAGTCTCCCCCTCCTGTCTCTCTCCCTCCTGTCTCTCTCTGCTCTGTCTCTCCCTCCTGTCTCGCTCCGCTCTCTTTTCTACCTGTCTCTCCCTTCTGTCTCTCTCTCTTTCTCTTCCCTCTCTCTCTCTCCTGTCTCTCTTTCTCTTCCATCTCTCTCTCCCGTCTCTCTCTCTCCTCTGTCTCTCCCGCCTGTCTCTCTCCCCATCTCTCTCTGCTCTGTCTCTCTTTGCTCTGTTTCATTCCCTCCTCTGTCTCTCCCTCCTGTCTCTCTGCTCTGTCTCTCTCCTCTTTCCCTCTGGTCTCTCTCCCTCCTGTCCTCTGCTCTGTCTCTCTCTCCTGACGCTCTCCGCTCTATCTTCCTTCTGTCTCTCTCTCTCTCTGTGTGTACACCTGGGGGTCACTCAGTCAGAATTACATTGGCCATATACAGGGGAGATCTAACTTACACTGGAGATCTGATTATATACGAGGGATCTGTCTATATACAATGGCTATGTACAGGAGGATCTGACTGTATACATTGGCTATATATAGGGGAGGATCTGAATATATACGCTGGCTATAATACTAAAGGGGGGTCTGACTATATACAATGGCTATATACTAAAGAGAGATCTGGCTATATATACTGTAATTAGGTATAATGTTAGTTCCCAATCCTAAATGGGGGGGTTATCTAGCTACCTATACAATAAATGGTGGAGGTCATCTGGCTACCGGCACTAAAGGGGGGTTATCTGGCTACCTAATAGCTGTCACATTATATATTTTGGCAAAACACTGCTGCATCATATGTATTTTGTAGGGAGACACTGCTTATTGTGGCTATACTACACTACCTATACTGGGGGCAACAATTCCAGGCTACATATACTGGGGGCACCTATACCTGGCATTACCCGCCATGGTGTGCTTAGCATGCCACACTCCTTTACTTTTTTTTTTGGGGGGGGGTGTAATTTAAGACCCAGCACCGGGTGTCAAATACCCTAGGTACGCCACTGTCCTCGGGTTATTGCTAGCTGCAGTACAGTCGTTATCAATTGCCCCTCAGGTGATCTCTGGTTGCAGTACAGTCTGAATCACCCGCTCCACGGGTGATCAGTACTCTTTGTCTTACTGTTTATCACCCGCTCCTCGGGTGAATTGATCACCAGTCTTTCTGTATCTCCAGCTTGCTGGAATACTGTTTCCTGTGTTCTATAGAGATGTCCCCCTCTACCAGCTCCTCTGGGGAAGTAAGTATCTTTACCTGTATTACTGTTGCACCAAACACCTACATTTACATCCAGTTGTCCTGTGTCTCGCTATAATCGTATTATGGGTGATTCTGCAGATCACCACATAATCAGGTATAGCATCTGTATTGTTGGTGATACTGCAGACCACCAATAATCAGAAAATCTGTTCTTGCTGACACCAATCGTTACATCAAGGAAACAAAAAGACAGCAGAAGCAGTAACCTCCTAAGTGTAGCAATTAAAGAGGAACTGTGACCAAGGTTTGAACTTTAACCCAATCAGTAGCTAATATAAGCTTTCCCATGAGAAATCTTAACCTTTTCTTAAATAGATCATCAGGGGGGGGGTCTGTCTAGCTGGTATTGTGGTGAAACCCCTCCTATTGCTTGATGTCAGGGCCATGGTCCCATTTGCTGTCTGTGAACCTTATTGCATTGTGGGAAATAATGGCTTTTCCAACTGCCAAGCAAACAATATTTCCCTCTGTGCATTGAACTCTCAGTAATGAACATTCGTACGGATCACCTGGCAGAACTAAAGATGTCAGAAGTTATACATTTCAGAGTGTAAATCAGGGAGAGAGAGGAAAGATTTGGACAAATACTGACTAAATAATCTATACGTTAATATTTTAAGCAATTATCAATTTTATTCATTATGTCATTTTTCTATAGTTCCTTTTTAAGTCCCTTTTAATTACAAGACGAATCACACTGGTTGGCTGCCCAATTGCAACCATGGCTGGCCTTTGACCTGAGCGACAAGAGCGGTCGCTCAGGGCGCCGGCTTCCAGGGGGGGCGCACGCTTCCCTCCCTCTGATAAAATGTCTTCTGTGCCGCACAGCTTCCCTCCGATTAATGTCCCCACTTTGAGCTCCTCTCAGTTCCCTTTCCTCCCTCCCTCCCTCCCTCCGATGTAGAGAACAGTGCAGGCAGTGGCTCTCACTGTCCATCTTGCAAACAGCAGCTTTGCTCAGCTCCCGCGGCATTTATCTGAATTGTAGCTTTAAGGATCCTTGCTTGATGACCTCATCAAGCAAGGACTCTTAAAGTTACAATTTAGAAAAATGCCCCAGGAGCTGAGCAAAGCTGCTGTTTGCAAGATGGACGGTGAGAGCGATGCCTGCACTGTTCTCTACATTGGAGGGAGGGAGGGAGGGAACTGAGAGGAGCTCAGAGCGGGGACATTAATCGGAGGGAAGGAGGGCTGCATGGGAAGGAGGGAAGCTGTGCAGCGGGGAAAACACTTTTATTGGAGGGAGGGAAGCTGAGTGGCTGGGGGACGGTTTTATTGGAGGGAGGGAAGCTGTGTGTGCATGTGTGTGTGGTCTGCACGTGTGTATTTGATCTGCATGTGTGTGTGTGTGTACAGTGTGTGTGTGTGTGCATGTGTACAGTGTGTGTATTGTGTGTGTGTGTGTGTATTGTGTGTGTGTAGTGTGTGTGTGTGTGTGTGTAGTGTGTGTGTGTGTGTGTGTGTGTGTGTGTGTGTGTGTGTGTGTGTGTGTGTGTGTGTGTGTGTGTGTGTGTGTGTGTGTGTGTGTGTGTGTGTGTGTGTGTGAGTGTGTGTGTGTGTGTGTGTGTGTGTGTGTGTGTGTGTGTGTGTGTGTGTGTGTGTGTGTGTGTTGTGAAGAGGATGAATGGGGGGGCACCAAAATCTGGTTGTGCTCAGGGTGCTGTGAAACCTAAGGCTGGCCCTGCAGCAGAGAATATAATGCAGCATACAGTACCAGTCCTCTGGTGTCCAGCTTACTCCACTGTGTGCTGTATAGAAAGCAGTCAGCCTTATTAAGTTGTATAGGCAGGCATCAGAATAGTAGCAACCGTTCAAATCTTAGAACAAGCAGACGTGATGGAACAGATCATCAGTATGGTGAAAGCAGACACTGTATGCACAGACATAGAAGTATATAGCATAGCAGACAATGTATTATAGCATACAGTACCAGTCCTCTGGTGTCCAGCTTACTCCATTACGTGTTCCAACCACATTATAGCTAGAGATGTCGCGAACCTCCAATTTTCGGTTCGCGAACTTCCGCGGAAGGTTCGGTTCGCGTAAAAGTTTGCGAACCGCAATAGACTTCAATGGGGAGGCGAACTTTGAAAAATAGAAAAAATTATGCTGGCCACAAAAGTGATGGAAAAGATGTTTCAAGGGGTCTAACACCCGGAGGGGGGCATGGCGGAGTGGGATACACGCCAAAAGTCCCTGGGAAATTTGGATGTGACGCAAAGCAGCGTTTTAAGGGCAGAAATCACATTGAATGCTAAATTGCAGGCCTAACGTGCTTTAAAACATCTTGCATGGGTATACATCAATAAGGGAGTGTAATTAGAGTTCTGCTTCACACTGACACACCAAACTCACTGTGTAACGCACCGCAAACAGCTATTTGCGTAGTGACGGCCATGCTGGACTGGTGAGCACCGTGGCCAGAGTGTAGGCCGTGGGGTTTTTCAAGCCCATATGGTCGCCGGGCTGAGGTAGCTCAATGATAGAACAACAGTGACTGTCCAGCTGATCAAATTTGGTCTGACCACAATGAAACAACGACCTTATTATCTTTTGTGTGCCACCCCCACCCGAGACACTCAAATAGCCGGCGGTCATTGCTTCATTGTGATGCGCAAGCCCCTTCACCGTGGAAAGGTAATGATCACGAAGGGGGATGGGCACATGTACATGCCTTTTGTTTTTTGTTGCAGCCGCCCGCAGTGCAGCCAGAAAAATTAGGCAGGCATGTACACGCACCCAAAAAATTTGTGTAGCGGCCGCTGCTGGCAGCGGCCTTAAAAATTCAGGAATCCGCCTAGAGTCCTGGACCCTGATGGTGGTGGCGGAGAAGGCAGTCAAGCGGCCTGCAGGCAGAGATGCTGTGTGTGGGGACTGACTTAGTCTTCGGTCGTGCCGTAGCCCTCCGTGACCCATTCCTCATTCATTTTGATAAAGGTCAGGTACTGAACACTGTCGTGACTTAGGCGACTTCTCTTTTCAATAACTATGCCTCCAGCTGCACTGAAGGTCCTTTCTGACAGGACGCTTGCGGCAGGGCAAGAGAGAAGTTGTATGGCAAATTGGGACAGCTCTGGCCACAGGTCAAGCCTGCGCAATCAGTAGTCCAAGGGTTCATCGTCGCTTTTCGCAGAGTCTACATCCACACTAAATGCCAGGTAGTCGGCTACCTGCCGGTCCAGGCGTTGGTGGAGGGTGGATCCGGAAGGACTATGGCGAGGAGTTGGACTAAAGAACGTCCGCATGTCCGACATCACCCTGAGATCGCTGGAGCATCCTGTCCTTGCCTGCGTGGACTTGGGAGGAGGAGGGTTACTGCCAGTGGTACCTTGATTGCGTTGTGCAGCCACATCACCCTTAAACGCATTGTAAAGCATCATCGACAGCTTGTTCTGCAAGTGCGGCATCCTTTCCGCCTTGTATTGAGTTGGTAACAGGTCCGCCACTTTGTGCCTGTACCGAGGGTCTAGTAGCGTGGCCACCCAGTACAGGTCATTTGTCTTGAGTTTTTTCATACGGGGGTCCCTCAACAGGCTGGACAACATGAAAGAGGACATCTGCACAAAGCTGGATGCAGACGTACTCTCTATCTCCTCTTGCTCTTCCTCAGTGACGGGATGCAACTCCTCTTCCTCCCCCCAGCCACGAACAATACCACGGGAACATGGAGCAGCAGAAGTCCCCTGTGACGACTGCCATGGTTGTTCTTCTTCCGCCGCCTCTTCCTCCTCCACAGAAACACCTTCCTCATTATCACCATCATCAGAGTCTGACTCCTCTCCTTCCCCACACGACTCCTCTTCTTCCTCCTCCTCCTCCCCCCCTCTGTGCTGCCGCAGGTGTTGTGGAAACATCGGGTTCGGGTGTAAATGGCTCCCACGACTCCTGCTGCCGTAACTCTTCTCGTTCACGCTCCGCCACTGCTGTATCCAACACTCTACACAAGGCACGCTCCAGGAAGTAGGCGTAGGGGATCAAGTCGCTGATGGTGCCCTCATCGCGACTCACCAGTTTGGTCACCTCCTCAAAGGGCTCCATGACCCTGCATGCATTTCGCATCAGTGTCCAGTTGTTGGGCCACAACATCCCCATCCTCCCAGATTGTGTCCTTGTACTGTAATGATACAGGTATTGGGTGACGGCTTTCTCCTGGTCTAGCAGGTGAGAGAACATCAGCAGGGTGGAATTCCAGCGAGTCGGGCTATCGCAAATCAGGCGTCTCACCGGCAAGTTGTTTCTACACTGAATGTACGCAAAGCGTGCCATGGCCTTGTAAGAGCACCTGCAATGCCCACACAACTTCATGGCCTGCTTCTGGACGTCCTCTAAGCCTGGGTACTTGGACACAAATCTTTGCACGACCAGATTCAGCACATGTGCCTTGCAGGGTATGTGTGTCAGCTTTCCCAAATTCAACGCAGCAATGAGATTGCTGCCGTTGTCACACATCACGTTGCCGATCTCAAGCTTGTGCGGGGTCAGCCATTGCTCCACCTGTTTGTTAAGAGCAGCCAGGAGAGCTGGTCCAGTGTGACTCTCCGCTTTCAGGCAAGACATGTCTAACACTGCGTGACACCGTCATACCTGGCATGCAGCATAGGCCCTGGGGTGCTGGGGCTGTGTAGCTGGAGAGGAGATCGTGGCATCAGCCAAGGAGGAGGAGGAGGATGACGACAGCGAAGCGGTGGTAGCAGGTGGAGAGGAGGTGGCTGGAGGCCTGCCTGCAAGCCGTGGAGGTGTGACAAGTCGGTCCGCTGCACAGCCACGTACTCCCTGCTTGCTTCCATCGGTCACCAGGTTGACCCAATGGGCTGTGTATGTAATGTAGTGGCCCTGCCCGTGCTTGGCAGACCAGGCATCCGTGGTCAGGTGGACCCTTGACCCAACGCTGTGTGCCAGAGATGACACCACTTGCCTCTCAACTGCACGGTACAGTTTGGGTATGGCTTTTTGTGAAAAATAATTGCGGCCTGGTATCTTCCACTGCGGTGTACCAATGGCCACAAACTTACGTAAAGCCTCCGACTCCACCAGCTTGTATGGTAATAGCTGGCGAGCTAATAGTTCCGCCACGCCAGCTGTCAGACGCCGGGCAAGAGGCTGACTGGCAGACCGTTGCTTCTAACGATCAAATACTTCCTTCACGGACAGCTGGGTACTGCTGTGGGCAGAGGAGAAGGAACCGCTGAAGGGAAGAGGCGGTGTGGAGGAGGGTGGCTGTGAAGGTGCAAGGGAAAAAGTGGATGAAGACAATGCACCTGAAGGAGGAAGAGGAGAAGGAGGGTGGCTTGTCTTTTGAGGGGTGCTGCTTTTCCTCAGGTGTTCTTGCCATAGCTGTTTGTGCCTTCTCTCCAGGTGCCTTCGTAAGGCACTTGTCCCTACGTGAGAGTTGGCCTTTCCACGGCTCGATTTTTGCTGGCAGAGACAACAGATGGCTTTGCTCCGATCTGAGACACACACGTGAAAAAATTTCCAAACCGCTGAGCCCCCCTGGGGTGATGGCGCTACGGTGGCATCAGCAGCTGACGTTGAAGGGCATGTTGGCTGGCTGGCCATAGCTGGCGATACATGGCGCCGGACACTGCCCCCAGCTGTTTCTGAGGACGAGCTCCCTCTGCTTCTATCATGGAGTCGTCTCCTCCTACTCCTCTCTGACTCCTCCTCTGAACTGTCCCCCTGGTCATCTCCTCTACTGGGAACATATGTGGTATCCGTATAATCGTCATCATAATCCTCCTGGCCAGCTGTGCTTTCCTCAGACACCTCCTCAACTGCACCAACTTCAGGTGGTCCATCATCCCCATCCACACACGTTACGTCCATACTATCGCCACCTAACTCAGACGTATGAGGTGGTGTACCCGCGCCTTCTTGTTGTTGCAGTAGGGGCTGGGAATCAGTGATTTCACCACCACCAAATAACTCCTGCGAAGTGTCAAATGAAGCGGATGTGGTGCTTGTTGTAGCCCTGGTGGCTGCGGGAGATAAGGTGTTCTGTGTTAAATACTCAAGCACCTCCTCACGATTTTGGGAAGTGATGGCACGTGCCTTTTTCTGAGCACTGTATTTTGGGCCAGGTCCGCACGAAATCACAGCAACACCACCTCGCACAGACCTGCCGGTGCCTGGTGGCCTTCCTCTGGGTCTGCCTCTACCTCTTCCTCTACCTGGTTTGTCCATTTTGTCCATCTCGGGGGGATGCTAGCTATATGCAGTGAGGTGGGTTCTCACTCAACACAACAGGTAGTTAGATGCAGTGAGCTGGGTTCACTGAACACAACAGGTAGTAAGATGCAGTGAGCTGGGTTTACTGAACAGTAAAGGTACTTAGGATGCAGTGAGGTGGGTTCTCACTCAACACAACAGGTAGTTAGATGCAGTGAGCTGGGTTCACTGAACACAACAGGTTGTAAGATGCAGTGAGCTGGGTTCACTGAACAGTAAAGGTACTTAAGATGCAGTGAGGTGGGTTCTCACTCAACACAACAGGTAGTTAGATGCAGTGAGGTGGCCACTGGCCAGGTGGGTTCTCACTCAACACAACAGGTAGTTAGATGCAGTGAGCTGGGTTCACTCAACGCAACGCTAGGTATATGCAGTGATGAGGTGGGTTAAGTAAACAAAACAGGTACTGGGTAGTTAGATGCAGTGAGCTGGGTTCACTGAACAGTAAAGGTACTTAAGATGCAGTGAGGTGGGTTCTCACTCAACACAACAGGTAGTTAGATGCAGTGAGCTGGGTTCACTGAACAGTAAAGGTACTTAAGATGCAGTGAGGTGGGTTCTCACTCAACACAACAGGTAGTTAGATGCAGTGAGCTGGGTTCACTGAACAGTAAAGGTACTTAAGATGCAGTGAGGTGGATTCTCACTCAACACAACAGGTAGTTAGATGCAGTGAGGTGGCCACTGGCCAGGTGGGTTCTCACTCAACACAACAGGTAGTTAGATGCAGTGAGCTGGGTTCACTCAACACAACGCTAGGTGTATGCAGTGATGAGGTGGGTTAAGTAAACACAACAGGTACTGGGTAGTTAGATGCAGTGAGCTGGGTTCACTGAACAGTAAAGGTACTTAAGATGCAGTGAGGTGGGTTCTCACTCAACACAACAGGTAGTTAGATGCAGTGAGGTGGCCACTGGCCAGGTGGGTTCTCACTCAACACAACAGGTAGTTAGATGCAGTGAGCTGGGTTCACTCAACACAACGCTAGGTATATGCAGTGATGAGGTGGGTTAAGTAAACAAAACAGGTACTGGGTAATTAGATGCAGTGAGCTGGGTTCACTGAACAGTAAAGGTACTTAAGATGCAGTGAGGTGGGTTCTCACTCAACACAACAGGTAGTTAGATGCAGTGAGCTGGGTTCACTGAACACAACAGGTAGTTAGATGCAGTGAGCTGGGTTCACTGAACAGTAAAGGTACTTAAGATGCAGTGAGGTGGGTTCTCACTCAACACAACAGGTAGTTAGATGCAGTGAGCTGGGTTCACTGAACACAACAGGTTGTAAGATGCAGTGAGCTGGGTTCACTGTACAGTAAAGGTACTTAAGATGCAGTGAGGTGGGTTCTCACTCTTCACAACAGGTAGTTAGATGCAGTGAGCTAGGTTCACTGAACACAACAGGTAGTTAGATGCAGTGAGCTGGGTTCACTGAACAGTAAAGGTACTTAAGATGCAGTGAGGTGGGTTCTCACTCAACACAACAGGTAGTTAGATGCAGTGAGGTGGCCAGGTGGGTTCTCACTCAACACAACAGGTAGTTAGATGCAGTGAGCTGGGTTCACTCAACACAACGCTAGGTGTATGCAGTGATGAGGTGGGTTAAGTAAACACAACAGGTACTGGGTAGTTAGATGCAGTGAGCTGGGTTCACTGAACAGTAAAGGTACTTAAGATGCAGTGAGGTGGGTTCTCACTCAACACAACAGGTAGTTAGATGCAGTGAGGTGGCCACTGGCCAGGTGGGTTCTCACTCAACACAACAGGTAGTTAGATGCAGTGAGCTGGGTTCACTCAACACAACGCTAGGTATATGCAGTGATGAGGTGGGTTAAGTAAACAAAACAGGTACTGGGTAATTAGATGCAGTGAGCTGGGTTCACTGAACAGTAAAGGTACTTAAGATGCAGTGAGGTGGGTTCTCACTCAACACAACAGGTAGTTAGATGCAGTGAGCTGGGTTCACTGAACACAACAGGTAGTTAGATGCAGTGAGCTGGGTTCACTGAACAGTAAAGGTACTTAAGATGCAGTGAGGTGGGTTCTCACTCAACACAACAGGTAGTTAGATGCAGTGAGCTGGGTTCACTGAACACAACAGGTTGTAAGATGCAGTGAGCTGGGTTCACTGTACAGTAAAGGTACTTAAGATGCAGTGAGGTGGGTTCTCACTCTTCACAACAGGTAGTTAGATGCAGTGAGCTAGGTTCACTGAACACAACAGGTAGTTAGATGCAGTGAGCTGGGTTCACTGAACAGTAAAGGTACTTAAGATGCAGTGAGGTGGGTTCTCACTCAACACAACAGGTAGTTAGATGCAGTGAGGTGGCCAGGTGGGTTCTCACTCAACACAACAGGTAGTTAGATGCAGTGAGCTGGGTTCACTCAACACAACGCTAGGTATATGCAGTGATGAGGTGGGTTAAGTAAACACAACAGGTACTGGGTAGTTAGATGCAGTGAGCTGGGTTCACTGAACAGTAAAGGTACTTACGATGCAGTGAGGTGGGTTCTCACTCAACACAACAGGTAGTTGGATGCAGTGAGCTGGGTTCACTGAACAGTAAAGGTACTTAAGATGCAGTGAGGTGGGTTCTCACTCAACACAACAGGTAGTTAGATGCAGTGAGGTGGGTTCACTGAACACAACAGGTTGTTAGATTCAGTGAGCTGGGTTCACTGAACAGTAAAGGTACTTAAGATGCAGTGAGGTGGGTTCTCACTCAACACAACAGGTAGTTAGATGCAGTGAGGTGGGTTCACTGAACACAACAGGTTGTTATATTCAGTGAGCTGGGTTCACTGAACAGTAAAGGTACTTAAGATGCAGTGAGGTGGGTTCTCACTCAACACAACAGGTAGTTAGATGCAGTGAGCTGGGTTCACTGAACAGTAAAGGTACTTAAGATGCAGTGAGGTGGGTTCACTCAACACAAAGCTAGGTATATGCAGTGATGAGGTGGGTTAAGTAAACACAACAGGTACTGGGTATATGCAGTACTGGGTAGTACAATGTGCAGCTCCCTGTCACACACACAGGTAGTCACTGAATGTGCTGGGCTGCTGGCAGTGGCACACACACTATCAATTAGCAAGGCTGTGCATGCAACAAAAGTGTCAGTTTGACACACAGAGAAAAAAAAAGTACAGGATGAGTTCTGAAAAGAGCTATTGAGGGGTGCTATAAAAGCAATAACAATCAGCCAGGAGCAAGCTAAGCAGCCAAGAACCTAACTAATCTGTCCCTAGAAGAACAAGTCTGCAGCAGCTGTCCCTTTCCTCTCTCTAGCAGGCACACAAGTGAGTGTAATGGCCGCCGGACCCTGCCTTATATAAGGGGGGTGGGGCTCTAGGGCTTAGTGTAGCCTGATTGGCTACAATGTGCCTGCTGACTGTGATGCAGAGAGTCAAAGTTGACCCTCATAGTGCATTATGGGGCGAATCGAACTTCCGCAAAAGTTTGCCTGGTGCGAACCCCCTGAGTTCGCCTGGTACCGTTCGCCGGCAAACCGTTCGCTACATCTCTAATTATAGCCATAAGGGAAGTCAAGTCCTGCTGATTGAATGCTGTCTGATTGATTGTCTGAGTGATTGCCAGGGAATATCCACATGCAATGTTGTTAGGGGTCGGCTGCTGCTTGCCAAGAGGGGAGGAGAGTGTCCAGAGTTGGTGATCCCACCGCCATTGCACTCCATGGTAAGCGCACAACATGTTTCACCGGAGTATCAGTTTCCTCAGGTGGGCGTGGATTAGTCAGTCAATGTCACACACAAACAGCCGGCATAAATACAATGATCATCACACCAATCGCAGCGTCCGCCCCCAGCCAACCACCCCACCCCCAGGCCAAGCCCCACCATCTAGGATGGGACATGGCAGAGATGTCAGAGACATCAATCCCATAGGCCGGGGGTGGAGCTGAAGAGGCGGGGGGCGGGCACCATGCGCTGCAACCATGGGCACACGCCTACACCAGCAGTCAATCACCAACAGTCACCCAGCCAACAGGGGTGGCGCCCGCCCTCCCCGACCACATCCCCAGAATAGGGGAGGGGAGAGAGGTCAGTGACATCATCTCAAAGGCTGGGGAGGGGCCCCGCGACCAATGACAAGCCAAAAGTAAATTAGAGGGCCAGGAACTGGCTCGTGTAAATTAGGTATGTAGCATAAACAAAAACAAAACAAAACAAAAAAATTATCAATATCTCAAAAGGCTTCCTCAGCAGATAAATATATGACTATGTATTATATAACAAGTGGCCTGATCGGTCACATTACCGCGGGTGACAGCAAGAATTGCTGACAATCCGGGGCATCTAATGCCGCATAAGCACGAATAAAAAATTCCTATATCAAAGAGCGGAATCAAGAGTGGGAGAAACCACGCACAGGAGTAACAGCATCAACAGGCAGAGAGGTGAGGACAACCCCCAGACATCTGTGTACCAGCAGTGATGCACACAATAACTATGATGGTAAAAATGGAGCATAGCTAATGGATTAATTGAGACCAGACGGCTCAGTAGCGCAAAGCTCAAAAATCCACCGCTGTTCCTTTTGCAAGAACAAGCGATCAAAATTACCTCCTCTGATGGTTTTATGGATCCGATCAAGTCCAATAAATTGATCTGATCAGGTCTGCCGCCATGTGCCGTTCTAAGGATGGAGCTCGTCGGTATGTTAACTGTGGTCGAATAGGGACAATGCTTTTTAGTTTGGGATCATTTGTAAGGATATACCAGTGACGTTGAAGGATACTTCCAATTACTTTGTGTTGAGCACAAAATTGTGTGGAAAACCTCAGGGTCTGGGTATCTCATCTACAGCCCATAGAGGGGCAGAGTAGATCATTTCTGTTAACTGTTTTTGCTCTCTAAAAAGCAGATTTAAGCATTTTATCCAGATACCCACGAGCCCGAAATCTTTTTCTCAGGTCACTGGCCTCCCTTTGAAAATTGACTTCCCATGAGCAATTTCATCTCACCCTTAAATATTGCCCTGTTGGAATCCCCCTGATTGTATGGCTGGGATGAAAGCTGTTGAGGTCTCCTTGTGGTAAAGGGCTGTGTAAATAGAGCCATGTTCATCTATGGCAATATTAACATTCAAAAATGACAGAGATGACATGTCCCATTGCAGTGGAAATTGCAAATTACAGTTATTTGTATTAAGGTGACCCACAAAGGTCTTTAAAGTGGCCACACTTCCAGTCCATAAGATGAAGATGTCATCTATGTACCTGTGCCATGCCAGAATGTGGCACAGGTACATAGAGAGACCATCATCAGAAAAAATGTGTCCCACTCCCCCAGGTAAAGGTTTGCATATGATGGGGCACAAGTTGTCCCCATCACTGCTCCTTGCATCTGGAGGTAGTGAGAACCTTCAAAAACAAAAATGTTATCAGGGCCGGATTTTTACTTTCCAGTGCCCTAGGCCTGCTGTCACCAATCGCCCCCCCTCCCCCCCCCCCCTCCCCCCACCGCCACCACCACCACCACCAAATTACATTCTGTCTAACTCTCTGACTAGCGATTACTGGTTTAAATGGGCTCATTGCAGTTGTGCTGCTCTGCCCCTCGTTCAAAAAATAATCACTGGATGCTCATAATTCCTGTAATTTGCGCTCCTGCCCAAATGTGCACAGCAGCCGATAGTGTTCTGGGCATGCATACTTGAGAAATGATGCTGATGTATGACCGGTACTTGTCAAGAATGCATAACACTGTACCGGCCTTGGTTGCTGTGCACATCTGGGCAGGAGCAGGAAATTACAGGGAGAGCGAGTGGCCAGAGCATGCGCTACTTCTTTGTCCTCTGTCCGACTGGCTGCAGTCAAAGCCACAAACAGGGGACAAGGCAGTGCAATGGAGAGAAGCCCATCCGAAACAGAGAACAGGTAAGTAGCAAACATCCTGTCAAGACCCACTTTGGATGCTCTGTTGTAATTAGAGTGGACCTGAACTCAGAACTTCCTCTTTGCTCTAAAAGATACTCAACAACATAACCTTTAAAGAAAAAAAAACATTTCTTTGTTACAGCTGATACAAATCCTGCAGTAAATTGGCAGTGTGTCTAATTCCTGCTTTCATGGAAGCAAACATAGTGTTAACATCCTGTGCTTTCAAATGAGCTTAGATGCTGTGGCAGTTAGGTGACACATGGGAGATATCAAATTGCAACTTGTGATTAGACACAGATGTGGGGGAATTGGAAAGGCTCTCTAAATACATATAGGGTACATTTTTCTGTTTTCCTTCTATCCTGTGCAAGCGTTTAGCTCCACTTTAAAGCATCTGAATTAAATGTATTTATATTTGCTAAAAAATCTATGTATCTCTTTTGAATGCTGAATGTGCATATGGTGGTGTGCTCTAACATATTGGCAGTATACAGGAACAAAGTCTGAAGAAGGCTTATTAGCAGAAAGCTTACTCTTTTTCTTTTAAGCCATGAAATGGTATCATCCTGATTCAAAACTCTCTGCTTTCACTGATGGCTAAGATGGTACAATGCTCTACTGCTGCAGGAAAGCAGAAGGATGCCAAACCATACACACTAGCATAGAGGCAGTAACATCTCAGGTGACAGTGACAGTTTAGCAATGAAAAGGAAGCAAAAAGCATTTTGATTCCAGGCTGCAGCAGTTCTCATAGATGGTTGGAGATGAAGGACAGAAAATGAGTCAGGAAAGAGTTAACTGAAGCAGAGGCGAGATCACTGGCTAGGAAGAAAAAAAAACAATAATTTAGGCTTAGATAAGAAAGTGTAGTTAACAGCTGCTGGGGTCAGTTTGACAGCTATAAAAGAGGTGAAAAAACTAGCTGAGCTCACTGATGTTTGGGAATGCCTGCATTACAACTCAGCGGAACTTAGTTTTATCTGCTTTGTAATGTAAACCCCTGGTATTTCTCACATCTCTTGTATGTCCATTATACAGAGGAATGGATCACCAGATGAGGTGACTGCAGATATTGATTGTCACAACACACCAGGAATTGTGAGAGAGAGATGCAGGGATTGGGGAACTCTGAAATTCAGCTATTAGTGCAGAACAGGGTGCTGGCTGGCTGCACTGCGGACCAGAAGAGATGATTTACTTTGACATATGACCTCTTCTCTCTCCAAGTCCTGCCACTCTTCTTATCTTATCTGATTTTATAGCACTAGGCCATGGCCTTTGTGGCATTTCCAGAAATCCGGCCCTAAATGTTATAGTGTAACAAAAAATGTAACAAAGATAAAAGGAAATCGTTGTGAGGTATATGTTGTAGGCTCAATTCGCTCAAAGAAGTGCTTGAATATAGGGCCTCCATGTCAAGGGCCATGAGCATAGTTCCTGCAAAGACCTGCACATCGGTAAAACGTGTCCCGTCTATATGACGGCAGGGACTTCACGTGAGGTTGGAGATGACAATCTGTATAGATACTAATTTTTTTCCATCAAAGAGCCCCTTCCGGACACAATTGGGTGTCTGGGTGGTTGACTAAGTCTTTTATGCACTTTAGGAAGGCCAAAAATGTAGGTGTAATGAGACCTAGTTGTGACACCTCCACGGCTTGCAGGCAGGCCTGCTGCCACCTCCTCTCCTTCTCCTCCTACTCCTCCTGCTACATCCTCTTCACTGTAGTCCTCCTACTCTTCCTTGGCTGAGTGGCAGCGCAACTCTACTGGTGCTGCAATCTCCTCTCCAGTTACACAGCCCCAGCTCCCCAGGGCCTATGCTGCATGCCAGGTACGACGGTGTCACGCCACGGAAATGTCTTTCATCAAAGCGGAGAGTCACACTGGAGCAGCTCTTCTGGCTGCTCTTAACAAACAATTGGATCAGTGACTGGAGATCGGCTTTGAATTTGGGAAAGTTGACACATGTACCCTGAATAGCACATGTGCTCAAACTAATAATTCAGAGATTTGTGTGTAGGTACCCAGGCTTACAGGACGCCCTGAAGCAGTCCAGGAAGTTGTGTGGGCATTTCAGGCAGTCTTACACGGCCATGGAACGCTTGGCCAATATTCAGCTAAGAAACAACTTGCCGGTGAGACGCTTGATTTGCGATAGCCCGACTCGCTGGAATTCGACCCTCCTGATGTTCAACCGCCTGCTACAACAGGAGAAAGCCGTCACCCACCATCTCTACAACTACAGTAGAAGGACATGCTCTGGGAAGATGGGGATGTTCTGGCTGAAGAACTGGACACTCATGCGAAATGCCTGCAGGCTCATGCGGCCGTTTGAGGAGGTGACAAACATGGTGAGTCACAGTGAAGGCGCCATATGCTTTCTTCCTGGAGCGTGCCATGCGTAGAGTGGTGGATCAAGCTGTGATCAAGCTGGGATCAATTCTCAGCAGAACCAGATGTTTCCTCAACACCTGAGGCAGCACAGAGGGGGGAGGAGGAGGAAGAAGAGTCATGTGGGGAAGAGGAATCAGATGATGAGGAAGGTATTTTTTTTGAGGAGGAGAAGGTGGCAGATGAACAACGGCAGCAGGCATTGCAGGGGGCTTGTGCTGCTCAACGTTCCCGTGGTATTGTTCGTGACTGGGGGGAGGAGGAGAACTTACCTGACATCACTGAGGAAGAGCAAAAGGAGATGGATAGTAAATCTGGATCCAAATTTGTGCCAGTAATCCTTCTCCCATGTACACGCAGGCAAGGACTGGATGCTCCAGCAATCTCATGGTGATGTTGGACATGCGGACATTCTTTAGTCCAACGCCTCGCCTTAGCCCTTCCGCATCCACCCTCCACCAACACCTCAATCGGCAGGTAGCCGACTATCTGATCTTAAGTGTGGATGTAAACACTATGAGCAGCGATGAACCCCTGGACTACAGGCTTGACCTGTGGCCAGTGCTGTATCGATTTGCCATCCAACTTCTGTCTTGCCCTGCCTCAAGCATCCTGTCAAAAAGGACCTTCAGCACAGCTGGAGGCATTGTCAGTGAGAAGAGAAGTTGCCTAGGTCAAAAAAGTGTTCAGTACCTCATCTTTATCAAAATGAATGAGGCATGGATCCCGGAGGGCTACTGCCCGCCCCAAGACTAAGTCGGTCCCCACACAGCATCTCTGCCTGCAGGCCGTTTGACTGCCTTCTCCACCACCGCCAACAGGGTCCAGGACTCCAGGTGGATTCCTGAATTTTTAAGGCCGCTACTAGCAGCGGCCGCTATAATAATTTTTCTGGTGCGTGTACATGCCTGCCTAATTTTTCTGGCTGCACTGTGGCTGCAACAACAAAACAAAAGGCATGTACGTGTGTCGATTCCCCTTCCTGATCGTTACCTTGCAGCAATGAAGGGGCTTCCGTATCACAATTAGAGATGGCCGAAACCTCAGATTTTAGGTTCGGAAACTTGCGAACTTCCGCGAACCACAATATACTTCAATGGGGAGGCGAACTTTAAAAACTAGAAACACTTATGCTGGCCGCAAAAGTGATGGAAAAGATGTTTCAAGGGGTCTAACGTCTGAGTTTTTGCATGGATGAGTGGGATAGACGCCAAAAGTCCCCGGGAAAAATATGGATTTGACGCAAAGCAGCGTTTTAAGGGCAGAAAACACTTTGCATGCTAAATTGGAGGTCTAAAGTGCTTTAAAACATCTTGCATGTGTATACATCAATCAGGGAGTGTGATTAGAGTACTGCTTCACACTGACACCAAACTCACTGTGTAACGCACCACAAACAGCTGTTTGTGTAGTGACGGCCTTGCTGGAGTGGTGCGCACCATGCCGAGAGTGCAGGCCATGGCGGTTTTCAGGCCATATGGTCAGGTTGCGATAGCTAAATGACAGAACAACAGTGACTGACTGTCCAGCTGATCAAATTTGGTCTGTCCACAATGAAGCAACGATCTTATTATCTTCTTATATGTAGCTAGGCATAGGTAGGTGTCCAAGTATAGGTAGTTAGGCATACTGTAGGTAGGTGTCCCAGTATAGGTAGTTAGGCATAGGTAGCTGTCCCGGTATAGGTAGGTAGGTGCCCCAGTAGTTAGCTAGGCATAGGTAGGTGTCCCCGTATAGGTAGGTAGGTGCCCCAGTAGTTAGCTAGGCATAGGTAGGTGTCCCTGTATAGGTAGTTAGGCGTAGGTAGGTGTCCCAGTATAGGTAGTTAGGCATAGGTAGGTGCCCCAGTAGTTAGCTAGGCATATGTAGTTGTCCCTGTATAGGTAGGTAGGTGCCCCAGTAGTTAGCTAGGCATAGGCAGATGTCCCCGTATAGGTAGGTAGGTGCCCCAGTAGTTAGCTAGGCATAGGTAGGCGTCCCTGTGTATGTAGGTAGGTGCCCCAGTAGTTAGCTAGGCATAGGTAGGTGTCCCTGTATAGGTAGTTAGGCATAGGTAGGTGTCCCCGTATAGGTAGGTAGGTGCTCCAGTAGTTAGCTAGGCATAGGTAGGTGTCCCTGTATAGGTAGTTAGGCATAGGTAGGTGCCCCAGTATAGGTAGTTGGGCATAGGCAGGTGCCCCAGTAGTTAGCTAGGCATAGGTAGGTGTCCCCGTATCGGTAGGTAGGTGCCCCAGTAGTTAGCTAGGCATAGGTAGGTGTCCACGTATAGGTAGGTAGGTGCCCCAGTAATTAGCTAGGCATAGGTAGGTGCCCCCGTATAGGTAGGTAGGTGCCCCAGTAGTTAGCTAGGCACAGGTAGGTGTCCCTGTATAGGTAGTTAGGCATAGGTAGGTGTCCCAGTATAGGTAGTTAGGCATAGGTAGGTGCCCCAGTAGTTAGCTAGGCATGGGTAGGTGTCCCCGTATCGGTAGCTAGGTGCCCCAGTAGTTATCTAGGCATAGGTAGGTGTCCCCGTATAGGTAGATAGGTGCTCCAGTAATTAGCTAGGCATAGGTAGGTGTCCCCGTATAGGTAGGTAGGTGCCCTAGTAGTTAGCTAGGCATAGGTAGGTATCCCAGTATAGGTAGTTAGGCATAGGTAGGTGTCCCAGTATATAAATAAAATAAATTACCAAGGTCCAGCTGCAACAGATAGGGCTGTATATGCAAGCGTCAGTGGGCCGCACAGAAAAAAAAATCACAAGAACAACATTAGCTCTCAAAAGAGCTGTTGAGGGGTGCTTTTTTAGCAATAAGAATCAGCAAGGAGCAAGCTAAAGAGCCTAACGAGAGCCTAACTAAGCTTTCCCTATGTCTCTGCAGCAGACCTCTCCCTTCTCTAATTACTGCAGGTACAGGAGTGAGTGAAATGCCTGACGCTGCCTGCCTTTTATAAGACACACCCAAGATAATAAGGTCATTGCTTTATTGTGGACAGACCAAATTCGATCATCAGACACTCAGTCACTGTTGTTCTGTCATTGAGCTACCACAGCCCGGCGACCATATGGGCTTGAAAACTACTATCGCCTGCACTCTCGCCTTGGTTCGCACCAGTCCAGCACAGCCGTCACAATGCAAACAGCTGTTTGCAGTGCGTTACACGGTGAGTTTGGTGTGTCAGTGTGAAGCAGTACACTAATTACACTCCCTGATTGATGCATACACATGCAAGATGTTTGAAAGCACTTTAGCAATAAAATGTGATTTCTGCCCTTAAAACGCTGCTTTGCGTCACATCCAGATTTTTCCCCGGGACTTTTGGCCATATATCCCACTCCACCATGCCCCCCTCCAGGTGTTAGACCCCATGAAACATCTTTTCCATCACTTTTCTGGCCATCATAAATGTTTCTAGTTTTCAAAGTTCGCCTCCCCATTAAAGTCTATTGCGGTTCGCGAAAGTTCACGCAAATCAAACTTTTGCGGAAGTTCGCATTCGCGGTTCGCGAACTGAAAATCGGAGGTTCGGGCCATCTCTAGTCTGGAACTCCGTGCATTTGGACTATAAGACGCAGTGACTTTTTTCCCCACTTTTAGTGGAGAAAAAGTGAGTCTTATAATCCAAAAAATACAGTAATTAATCTTGCAGGCATCCCTTCTGGTTGTAGTGATGATTCTCTGAAGTTTTTATCTCTTCCTGTTGTCAGTAATTTTAAACCATCACACACAAGTTGTATAATCTCTTATCGGAAATAATTTTGCTGTAGTCCTGCTTCACTAGACTGTAGAGAGACTAGGGTTCAAAGCATCAAGGTTATTAACTGTTACACAAAAAATATAAAGTTCTACCAAGGATTCATGTATAAACATATTTATCTGATCATGCTATTTGTGACTTTAGTTTTCACTAAATGCTGGGAAATTACACAAATAGCATAGTATGTGCTGCACATGTAGTACAAATGGAACTCATGATACTTTGATAATATGAGTTGAGCTTTGTGCACAATATGAACTACATCAGTTGTATACATATCAGTAAAATGCTGTGCAGTAAATATACCCCCAAGGTGAATTAACTGAGGCATCATTGGTCATTATTCCTTGCAATGCATAGAGCTGAACTTAATAGACTGCATTTTTCTCAGCAAAAGTATCGTCTACTTTGAGGACTACTCTTACTCATATTCTGTATTCACAGGAGCGGGACTTGTACGAGAAGCAGGGACTTGGAGAAAAAGTCAAGGTGTTCCAAGAACAGATTGAATACTTGAAGAAGGAACAGATCAAATAACAACAGCAAAGACTTAGTGGAAAAGCTGCAACAACAAGACAGCAATACATATAGACTTGCAATGCATTCTGTTTCTTTGCTAAAGGATCTTTTCAAAAACAGGAAACAGTACAACAGGCAGTGAGGCAGACCAGAGTTCCTCCAGCTACAGATGTAAACCAGAGAGAAGTAACAGATTTGTGTCCCCTCCCCATCCACATCTCCACCTATACTCACTGTGGCACACAGCTGTGTCACTTATTCAAGAGAACAACATTTGAAAGTACTTGCTTCTCAGTGTCATTGAGAAATGCTCTTTTGTGTTCTACTCCACTCCAGCTTCCTTAAAGAAATCCTACAGCATGTATGAAAGATGCCAGTTCTAAAAAAATAAATAAACTAATAATAAAGCTGTGAATAAATATTGCTGATTGTAGTTTAAAAATAATATTCGAGTAGTGGATATTCTTCATAGTACAGTACAATAATGGTAATTTTGCTGGTATTCTTTTAGCAACTTTTTTATCCTACTCTTCCATTAACTCTTCCACTTGATCTATGTCTAGCTTTAAAGGAGTTCTGTGGGGGGTGTCCTACGGATAAAAATGGACACTTACCTGGGGCTTCTATCAGCCCCTTGCAGCGGTAATGTCCAACGCCGTCCTCCTCCAATCCGCCGTTCTCCGACGCCGGCCCCGCTCTTGCGCGGCATGAAATCCAACTGCGGCTGCGCTGCAGTGGCCGCGCACCTGCTCGCTTCTGCCCGCGTCATCGGAAGCTTACTGCGCAGGCGCAGTACAAGAAAACTTTGTACTGCGCCTGCGCAGTAAGCTTCAGATGACCAGAGCAGGAGCGCGCATTATTCGTCTGTGTAATAGACGAATAATAGCCCGGTGCCGGCGGTGGGGAATGGCGGATCGGAAGGAGGGCGGCGTGGGACATTACTGCTGCAGGGGGCTGATAGAAGCCCCAGGTAAGTGTCCGTTTTTATCTGTAGGACACCCCCACAGAACCCCTTTTAAGGAAATCTGAGATGATGAGACTAAGAGGATAGATACTTGCCTGTGGCTTTCTCCAGCCCCCTTCAGTACATGGTATTCCTCACCATCTAACCGGGCTGCTCAGATCGTCCTCTGGCTGTCCAGTAAGTTTACTCAGCCTTGCTCCATTGTGCTTGCATGCCTGGCCACTTGCACCTCAGCTGTTCTCCTGTGGCTAGAAGTGTTTTGTGGCTGCATACAGCCTAGTACTGTGCAGGCACAGAATCCGGGAGTGCGACGGAGCACACGTGCGCAATGAAGCATGACAGAGCTACTGGGACGACTATCCAAAAGGTTCGGTGAGATGACGAGGGAGCCCAAGTGCTTAAGAGAGCTGGTAAAAACCCCACGTAAGTATCAATTTTCTTTAGTCTCTTCATCTAAGGTACACTTTGAACCCCACCACCACCTAACACTAACATCGTGCCTAACCATTGTCCCCTCTGCAAAAATCCACTATTTAAATGTACAGCTTCTATAAAGAAGTACTGTATTAACCAAACAGCCACAAATAAAGTTCCTATAATGGGATGTGCAGCCGCTATAAAAAAGTAGCAGCCAAATAGCCAGGCCTATATGGATGGTACAGCCCCTAGAGACAAAAAAAGTATGTTACAGCCATTAACGGACAAATTATTTTATTTTGTTGGTACAGGTGCTATACTGAAGTATTGCGCTCAAATTCAATAGACCGCCCCAATACATCTTGTAAGCCAGTACATTTACATGGACAGTATAGCCGCACAACCAAATTTCCTAGCACTATTATTGAGGAGTCTATTCAGAAATTATGTATCTTTCGGAATACCACTACAACAGAAGAGGAGCGCACTGCAGGAGGAGAGGGTCGTGGAGGCTGCAGGACCTGGAGCCAGGGGAAGAGGGTTGCGACAACAGGAGCAGGTATAGTACGAAAGTGTATTGCAGTGTAGTGTAGCGTAGTTAAGGGCAGTGAAGTGTAGTTCAGCTAATTGTAGTGTAGTTTAGTGCAGTGTAGTGTTTGTGCAGTTTAAGTGTAGTGTAGTGTATTGCTGTATAGCTTAATTGGTGGGCAGCAGGTTTAAAGAGAAACTCCAACCAAGAATTGAACTTTATCCCAATCAGTAGCTGATACCCCCTTTTACATGAGAAATATATTGCTTTTCACAAACAGACCATTAGGGGGCGCTGTATGACTGATTTTGTGCTGAAACCCCTCCCACAAAAAGCTCTGGGACCGCGGTACTTTTGGCAGTTTGTTACAATGTAACAAGGTTCACAGACAGGAATTAGCTGTTTACAGCTGTCTCTAACAGCCAAAACAGCTAGCAGCAGCTACATAACCTGCCCACAGTAAAAATGTCACCATGTAATAAATGTCAGAATGTAAATCGGGGAGAGGAAAGATTTTACAATGAGCAAACACTAACTAAATCATTTATACATAATTATTGTAAAAATGAAGCACTTTTTTTATTACATTATTTTCACTGGAGTTCCTCTTTAGGTGTAGTGTAGTGTGTAGTGTAATTGGTAATGGTAGGGATAACAGGGATTAGTATATTGTAGTTGGGCAGAGTAGTTTAGATAGAGTAGCTTAGAGATAGTTTTAGGGGGTAAAAGGTTCATAAGATACCCCTGCACTATAGAACCACCTCGGTGTAGTTCGTTTTTTTTTCCTGGAGCATTTTATATTCAAAAAAATATCGTACCCCATTCCTGGCTGTTATAGTAGCTCTCCACATCTGAAACCTTCTGAATTATGGATGGAGTATACAGAGAAGGTGTTCTGACTTAACTAGCTACGTACTAATTTCCCATAAATATTCTGTCTTTTACATCTCAGCAACATAGCTACAGTGGCTTGCAAATGTATTCGGCCCCCTTGAAGTTTTCCACATTTTGTCATATTACTGCCACAAACATGAATCAATTTTATTGGAATTCCACGTGAAAGACCAATACAAAGTGGTGTAATGAAAATCATACATGATTCCAAACATTTAAAAAAATAAAAATAACTGCAAAGTGGGGTGTGCATAATTATTCAACCCCCTGAGTCAATACTTTGTAGAACCACCTTTTGCTGCAATTACAGCTGCCAGTCTTTTAGGGTATGTCTCTACCAGCTGTGCACATCTAGAGACTGAAAGCCTTGCCAATTCTTCTTTGAAAAACAGCTCCAGCTCAGTCAGATTAGATGGACAGTGTTTGTGAACAGCAATTTTCAGATCTTGCCAAAGATTCTCGATTGGATTTAGATCTGGACTTTAACTGGGCCATTCTAAAACATGGATTTGTTTTGTTTTTAAACCATTGCATGGTTGCCCTGGCTTTATGTTTAGGGCCGTTGTCCTGCTGGAAGGTGAACCTCTGCCCCAGTCTCAAGTCTTTTGCAGACTCCAAGAGGTTTTCTTCCAAGATTGCCCTGTATTTGGCTCCATCCATCTTCCCATCAACTCTGACCAGCTTCCCTGCCCCTGCTAAAGAGAAGCACCCCAAGAGCATGATGCTGCCACCACCATATTTGACAGTGGGGATGGTGTGTTCAGAGTGATGTGCAGTGTTAGTTTTCCGCCACACATAGCGTTTTGCCTTTTGGCAAAAAAGTTTCATTTTGGTCTCATCTGACCAGAGCACCTTCTTCCACATGTTTGCTGTGTCCCCCACATGGCTTGTGGCAAACTGCAAACAGGACTTCTTATGCTTTTCTGTTAACACAATGGCTTTCTTCTTGCCACTCTTCCATAAAGGCCAACTTTGTACAGTGCATGACTAATAGTTGTCCTATGGACAGATTCCCCCACCTGAGCTGTAGATCGCTGCAGCTCATCCAGAGTCACCATGGACCTCTTGACTGCATTTCTGATCAGTGCTCTCCTTGTTCGGACTGTGAGCTTAGGTGGACGGCCTTGTCTTGGTAGGTTTACAATTGTGCCATACTACTTCCATTTCTGAATAACAGCTTGAACAGTGCTCCGTGGGATGTTCAAGGCTTTGGAAATATTTTTGTAGCCTAAGCCTGCTTTAAATTTCTCAATAACTTTATCCCTGACCTGTCTGGTGTGTTCTTTGGACTTCATGGTGTTGTTGCTCCCAATATTCTCTTAGACAACCTCTGAAGCCGTCATAGAGCAGCTTTATTTGTACTGACATTAGGTTACACACAGGAGCACTGTATTTAGTCATTAGTACTCATCAGGCAATGTCTATAGGCAACTAACTGCACTCAGACCAAAGGGGACTGAATAATTACGCACACACCACTTTGCAGTCATTGATTTTTTAAAAATGTTTGGAATCATGTATGATTTTTGCTCCACTTCTCACATGTACACCACTTTGTATTGGTCTTTCACGTGGAATTCCAATAAAATTGATTCATGTTTGTGGCAGTAATGTGACAAAATGTGGAAAACTTCAAGGGGGCCGAATACTTTTGCAAGCCACTGTATCTGTATAGGAACAATATTGTCAGCAAAAGCTTAAAGCCCAGCCTTAACTTCCCTACCAAGATACCATACTATTCATCCTCCTGTGCACTAATATAAAATGCCATCCCCCTTTATGCTCCAGCATACCCCAACCCTAATATTATACCGCTTCAAGTAAAAGTAATAATCTCCTTCCATGTTCAGCAATCCTTCTGCCACCCCAAAATAACTTCCTTTCTAATTCTGAAAAAAATATTATAACTCTTTAATATAATGACCCCCTCACCACACATAAATCCCATCCACACAAACCTAGGACAAACCCCATCCTACAATGCTAGAACATGTGCCACTGCTGAGCCATTGCCCTTTGAAATGGTGTGAGATTATGGAAAGTTAAATAGGATGTCCAATGAAAGCCTATTGGGGGTTTTACCACTTTTGCACCCCTGTAACTCTGGTTTTCAGAGATGTAGGGAACCGAACTTTGGAATAAAAGTATAACAATATGTCTTCTACCTGCATGAGACATGTCGTGAGATTCAGACGTTGCTAACGGCCATGGCAGCGATTTATGTTCGTCAGAATCTCCACCATTGACATTGCCCAAATAAACAGGTTTTTTGACGCTAGGCTATGACCTCTTTGGCCTAGGGGCCCGAAACTCACCAGTCATGATCCCCTAAGAGTTCCTACAATGCTAGAAAATTTGCCACTGCTGAGCCATTGCCCTTTGAAATGGTGTGAGATTTTGGAAAGTTAAATAGGATGCCCAATGAAAGCCTACGGGGGATTTTACCACTTTTGCACCCCTGTAACTCTGGTTTGCAGAGATGTAGGGAACACAACTTTGGAGTAAAAGTATATCAATATGCCTTCTACCTGCATGAGATGAGACATGTCATGAGATTCAGAAGTTGCTAACGGCCATGGCTGCGATTTAGGAAACAATATTTAAAGGACTTCTGAGGCCACAAATGTGAAAAAAGTTAAATACTTTTTCATAATCCAGATACATGGAGGACGCCATCCGCGCCCTCCCATTCATTCTCCCATGGCTCCCGCAGTAATACCGGCCCGGTCGAGTCCCGACCCCTCCAAACAGGTCGGGTTCTCATTCCCCCCTCAATATGGCCGCCACAGATTCCGCTGCTGTGCAGTCCGCATAGGCGCAATTGCGGCTGCGGAGCTCTAGGCCCTCCTCCCGCCACGTCATCAATATGCATGCATACATCGGACGCATCGGGAGGAAGTCCTAGAGCTGCGCAGCTGCAATCGCGTCTATGCGGACTGTGCAGCCGCGGCAATCTGTGGTGGCCATATTGAGGGGGAATGAGAACCCGACCCGTTCAGAGGGTCGGGACACGACCGTGGCCGTTATTAGTGCGGGAGCCATGGCAGAATGAGCGGGAGGGCATGGATGGCGTCCTCAATGGATCTAGATTATGAAAAGGTATTTCACTTTTTTTCACATTTGTGGCCTCGGAAGTCCTTTAAAAAATGTTTGTATTTCTTTTTTATTATTTTTATGTGCTGTGTGTGGGAAATCTGAAAAAAAAAATGGCGTGGGGTCCCCCCTCCTGAGCCTCTGTAACCCCTTGTCCCCCATGCAGGCTGGGATTACCAGAATGCGGAGCCCCGGCCGACTGGGGCTTCGCACCCTGAGCTATACCAGCCCACATGGTCCATGGTATGGATCGGCTCCAGGTGGGAGGGGCGGCCAAGCCTTCCCCTCCCCCCCAGAGCCCTTGTCCAATCCATGGACAAGGGGCTCTTCCCCACCTCCGGTGCCCCAGGAGGAGGAGGGGGCAACAACTCCTTGGGGGGGGGGGGGTTCATGGTGGCATCTGGGAGACCCCTTTAAGAAGGGGACCCCAGATGCCCACCCCCCTCCCAGGAGAAATTAGTATAAGGGTACACAGTACCCCTTACCCATTTCCACAAAGGGTTAAATGAAATAAAAACACAACCATGAGAAAAGTATTTTATTATTCTAAATTAACCATAAATACTTACCTGTACCTTTAAAAAAAAAATTCGATCCAACGAACAATGTATCCTCTTATGTTGCGATCTTCAATTAAGTTTATTGAAGATCTCCGATGCCTCCCACATAGCAGAGAATGCGTCCTTTTGGACGCATAGCTGCCGGCTCCTGCTGTCTCTCCCCACCTCCTCACCTGTCACTCTCACCTAGCCTGGCACCCATGGGTGCACTGGGTGCCAGGCTAGGTGAGGTTGACAGGTGCAGGCAGGTGGGGAGAGACAGCAGCGGAGCCGGCAGCTTCACGTCCTGCTCAGGACGCATTCTCTGCTATACTAACAGTTCATGAATCATCCGGTTCTTTTTAATGAATCGGTTCTTTTTTTTCATGAATCTGCTCATTTTAATTTGAAATTTTAAAATAGATTTTCTCAAAAAGTATAAGGTCTTTTTGAAAATAATGTTTTCCTCTTGTTCCCACTATTCCACTTAACAATCCCAACAATTTTGGTGTTTTTACTATGTAAGGGGACTTTGCTATTAACCTCTAAAGTTGTCATCCATTAATGTCTATGGGTGAACCGAACTTTGAAAAAAGGTTCCCAGTTCTCTGCGAAGGTGAACCACCCGAAGTTCGCCTGGAACCGTTCGCCGGCGAACCATTCGGGACATCTCTAGTACTATATAGTATATGCAAGTGATCATTACTGATCGCAGTCAGATCTATTAGGGTCACTAGGATCCACTAAAAAACGCAGTGTTTGCCCGATCAGGCCTGATCGTTCGCCTAGACTTGCGTTCAGCCCGCTCCTCCGCAGTGACAGAATTTTTTTTTATGATCACAGCAAAAAACACTGTACAACAGCTGTGGCACTGTAAAGATCAGTTTTGATTTTTTTTTTTTTTATCAAAACTCAGTGACCACAGATTTCTTCTCCTCAAGTACTCCCTTTTGCTAGGTAGGTGCTCTTTTTTCTGGGAAGTCTCAGAGGAATACCCCCTAAATTTAGCAGTCCACCATGGCAAGAAAGGGGTATTCCGATGATGAGGTGTACAGGTACATGGCCGAGTCGGATGAGGACGATTGGGACGCCTCATTCGACGAATCTTCTGGGTCAGAGTTTGAACCTGTAGAGAGCAGTGGCTCACTGACCGATAGTGATGACGAGGTTGAGGTCCCGGCTAGAGCCAGGCGTACCATAACCCATGTCAATGGACCACAGGTGGCGCAGGATCAGCCTCAAGGGTAGTGTTGGGCGAACACCTAGATGTTCGGGTTCGAGAACGTTCGCCGAACATCGCCGCGATGTTTGAGTGTTCGCGCCGAACTCCGAACATAATGGAAGTCAATGGGGACCCGAACTTTCGTGCTTTGTAAAGCTTCCTTACACGCTACATACCCCAAATTAGCAGGGTATGTGCACCTTGGGAGTGGGTACAAGAGGAAAAAAAATATTTGAAAAAGAGCTTATAGTTTTTGAGAAAATTGATTGTAAAGTTTCAAAGGAAAAACTGTCTTTTAAATGCGGAAAATGTCATGTTTCTTTGCACAGGTAACATGCTTTTTACCGCCATGCAGTCATAAATGTAATAAAGAGAAGAGGTTCAATAAACAGGGACCGGTAACGCTAACCCAGCAGCAGCAGCAGCACACGTGATGGAACAGGAGGAGGCGCAGGAGGAGAAGGCCATGCTTTGAGACACAACAACCCAGGCCTTGCATGAGGACAAGAAGCGTGCGGATAGCATGCTTTTTACCGCCATGCAGTCATAAATGAAATAAAGAGAAGAGGTTCCATAAACAGGGACCGGTAACGCTAACCCAGCAGCAGCAGCAGCACACGTGATGGAACAGGAGCAGGCGCAGGAGGAGAAGGCCACGCTTTGAGACACAACAACCCAGGCCTTGCATGAGGACAAGAAGCGTGCGGATAGCATGCTTTTTACCGCCATGCAGTCATAAATGAAATAAAGAGAAGAGGATCCATAAACAGGGACCGGTAACGCTAACCCAGCAGCAGCAGCAGCACACGTGATGGAACAGGAGGAGGCGCAGGAGGAGAGGGCCACGCTTTGAGACACAACAACCCAGGCCTTGCATGAGGACAAGAAGCGTGCGGATAGCATGCTTTTTACCGCCATGCAGTCATAAATGTAATAAAGAGAAGAGGTTCCATAAACAGGGGCCGGTAACGCTAACCCAGCAGCAGCAGCACACGTGATTGAACAGGAGGAGGCGCAGGAGGAGAAGGCCACGCTTTGAGACACAACAACCCAGGCCTTGCATGAGGACAAGAAGCGTGCGGATAGCATGCTTTTTACTGCCATGCAGTCATAAATGAAATAAAGAGAAGAGGTTCCATAAACAGGGACCGGTAACGCTAACTCAGCAGCAGCAGCAGCACACGTGATGGAACAGGAGGAGGCGCAGGAGGAGAAGGCCACGCTTTGAGACACAACAACCCAGGCCTTGCATGAGGACAAGAAGCGTGCGGATAGCATGCTTTTTACCGCCATGCAGTCATAAATGTAATAAAGAGAAGAGGTTCCATAAACAGGGACCGGTAACGCTAACCCAGCAGCAGCAGCAGCACACGTGATGGAACAGGAGGAGGCGCAGGAGGAGAAGGCCACGCTTTGAGACACAACAACCCAGGCCTTGCATGAGGACAAGAAGCGTGCGGATAGCATCCTTTGTACCGCCATGCAGTCATAAATGTAATAAAGATAAGAGGTTCCATAAACAGGGACCGGCAACGCTAACCCAGCAGCAGCAGCACACGTGATGGAACAGGAGCAGGCGCAGGAGGAGAAGGCCATGCTTTTTGAGACACAACAACCCAGGCCTTGCATGAGGACAAAAAGCGTGCGGATATAGCAGCAATGCTTTTTGCCGCCATGCAGTCATTAATGTAATACAGATGAGAGGTTCAATACACAGGGACCGGAAACGCTAAACCATCCCAGATGTTCATTGGTCATGTTACTTGGTTGGGGTCCTGGAGTGTTTCCAATCCAGGATTGATTCATTTTAATTTGAGTCAGACGGTCTGCATTTTCTGTGGAGAGGCGGATACGCCGATCTGTGACGATGCCTCCGGCAGCACTGAAACAGCGTTCCGACATAACGCTGGCTGCCGGGCAAGCCAGCACCTCTATTGCGTACATTGCCAGTTCGTGCCAGGTGTCTAGCTTCGATACCCAATAGTTGAAGGGTGCAGATGGATTGTTAGACACAGCTACGCCATCTGACATGTAGTCCTTGACCATCTTCTCCAGGCGATCGGTGTTGGAGGTGGATCTGCACGCTTGCTGTTCAGTGGGCTGCTGCTGCATGGGTGTCAGAAAATGTTCCCACTCCAAGGACACTGCCGATACCATTCCCTTTTGGGCACTGGCTGCGGCTTGTGTTGTTTGCTGCCCTCCTGGTCGTCCTGGGTTTGCGGAAGTCAGTCTGTCGGCGTACAACTGGCTAGAGGAGGGGGAGGATGTCAATCTCCTCTCTAAAGTCTCCACAAGGGCCTGCTGGTATTCTTCCATTTTGACCTGTCTGACTCTTTCTTCAAGCAGTTTTGGAACATTGTGTTTGTACCGTGGATCCAGAAGGGTATAAACCCAGTAATTGGTGTTGTCCAGAATGCGCACAATGCGTGGGTCGCGTTCAATGCAGTCTAGCATGAATTGAGCCATGTGTGCCAGAGTCCTACCAGAATCCTCATCATCCTCTTGTGAGCGTTGTGATAGTTGTTGTGATGCATCATAGTCGTCACCTTCTTCCTGGTCTGCTTCTGCTGACCATTCGCGCTGAATTGTGGAAGTCCAACGTGCACCGCTCTGGCCCTCGTCAGTGGTGGCAGGAAATTCCTGCTCCAACTCCAGCTGTTCCTCCTCCTCTTCTTTGTCATAGCTGCTGGGGCCAGCGTTTCCTGAGGCGGATGGCCTGATGTTGGTACCATCACGCTGATCGTTTTCTCCTTCAGATTCCCCCAGTTGCATCATGACAGCTGTTTCCTCGATTTTCAACATTGACCTCTTCAGTAAACACAGCAGTGGTATGGTAATGCTGACTGAAGAGTTGTCACTGCTCACAAGCAACGTGGATTGCTCAAAATTTTGGAAGACTTGGCAGAGGTCCAACATGTTGGCCCAATCGGATCCACAGAAGCTTGGCAGCTGGCCGGATGCGCCTCGGTACTGCGCCGTCATGTACTGGACCACTGCACTCTTCTGCTCGCAAAAGCGGGCTAGCATGTGCAGCGTAGAATTACAGCGCGTAGGGACATCACACAGCAAGCGATGGTGGGGGAGATTGAAGCGCTCCTGCATCTTGGAGAGTGCCCTTCGAAGCAGTACTTGAATTTCTACAATGTTTGGCCACTCGTCGCACCTTCAACAGAAGATCGGCCACGCCTGGGTATGTCTTCAGGAACCGCTGAACTACTAGGTTCATCACGTGCGCCAGGCAAGGGATGTGTGTCAGCTTAGCCAACCTTAAAGCGCGAATGAGATTACTCCCATTATCACACACAACCATGCCCGGTTTCAGGTCCAGCGGTGCCAGCCACAAATCCGTCTGCTCCTTTATTCCCCTCCAAATTTCCTCCCCTGTGTGCTGCTTATCCCCAAGGCAGATCAGCTTCAGCAACGCTTGCTGACGCATGCCAACAGCTGTGCTGCACTGCTTCCACGATCCTACTGCTGCTGGTGCTGGGTTCGCGTTTCCGGATGAGGTACAGCTTTGAGATGCGTTGGAGGAGAAGGAGTCAGAGAGGTAGCTGCTGCTGTTGTTATCCAGTGGGAGGGACGGCGGTGCAGCTGTTTGCGGCGTGGGCAACACCCGCGCCGTAGCAGGTGAGGAATCGCTGCCAGGCTCCACAAGGTTCACCCAGTGCGCGGTAAGGGAGATGTATCGACCCTGGCCGAACGCACTCGTCCAGGTGTCAGTGGTGAGGTGAACCTTGCAGGCAACGGCATTCTTCAAGCTTCGGGTTATTTTGCTGACCACGTGCTCATGCAACTCAGGCACTGCAGAGCGCGCAAAGTGGTAGCGGCTGGGAACCACGTAACGTGGGATGGCCACTGACATCATGCCCTTGAAGCTGTTTGTCTCCACCACTCGATATGGCAGCATTTTGCAGGCCAGAAGCTTGGCTATGCTGGCTGTTAGTGCCACGGCCCGGGGGTCATTTGCTGGCAATTTCCTCTTGCGCTCAAACATCTCCGAGACAGACAACTGAACCGTAGGGCTGCACACTGAAGGGCTGTTGGTTGTTGTGTTTGATGAAGACTGGGAGACCTCAAGAGCACTACTCCGGAAAGTGACAGTGTCAGCGTCGTCTGATGTTTGTGAATGTAGTGAACCACGCAATGGCTGGGCTACTGCTGCTGCTGAGGCGGGTCTGGTGGTGAGTCTGGTGAACCCAAGCGAGGCAGTGTTGCTGGTACCCTGTCCTGTCGAGTTTGCCCACAGAGTGAGATGTTTGGATAGCATGTGGCGGCTCATGCTGGTGGTGGAGAGGTTGTTAATACTTTTCCCCCTGCTCAGGCGGGTCTTGCACACCTTGCAAATCGCCATGGTAACATCCTCAGTGCAGTCTTCAAAGAAAGCCCAGACTTTGGAGCACCTGCCTTGCTGGCGATTTCTGTTTGCTCCTCTTTTGCCTCTCACTTGAACTTCCACGCTTGTGGTGCCTGAAATTTCGCGCCGCCTACCTTGTGGCACAAGGCGAACTCGTGCAGCAGTGGGTTCTTCAACAGACTCATCTGTGCTGCTGCTACGACGGCGATGTTCTCGTTCACAAACAAAATCTGGGTCTATGTCCACATTGTCCATACCATGTCCTCTTCCATCTCCTCAAACTCGTCATATGTCATTGTGGGGGGCCGCCGCCGTGGAGTAGAGCTCCCCAGAATAACCTCTGTGCAGCTCACTCCAACGTCGTCTTCCAGAGCTTCTCGGCCGACCTCCTGCAATTGCAACCCCTCCTGCCCAACTTGCTCTGGGATTTGGGTTTCAAAGTCCTCGGACTCGCCTTGTTGTATTTCAGTGCCCGGTGCATTTCCCACAGTTAATGGTTTGTATATCCGGGCACAACATTTCTGGCTGTTCCTCCATTGACCTTTCAAAGGTGGAAGTTTGTTGGCCTGGGAATAGCTCCTGCGAATACCCCATTGTGTCCTGAGGTAATTCATCGGACTGGTTATCTGGCAGTTGTGTGCGTGGTGTCGCTGCCGGTTGTGTCAGCTTTGTGCCCACTGGCTCCTTGTAACTGGCTGAGGACTCGGACCTCGTGCGTGATGTGCTGGTGCTGCTTAACCCACTGCTGGACGCTTGAGAGGTCATCCAAGTAATTATCTGGTCCTGTTCTTTTGGATCTGTGAGGGTTGTTGTCCTGGACAACATGGGCGGTATTGAGTGGGTTTTCTTGGGTGCTCCCCTGTGGCCTGTACGTGAACCGTCAGGGGAAACACCTCTTCCCTTGCCCCTCCCTCTTTTACCAGATTTCTTCCTCATTTCACTTATCCTTAAAGTACACGCTGACTGGCAGCAGTACAGTGGCAGTACAGAAATGCTATACAGTGGTGGGTGAGCGGTGTACCACTATTGCCAGCAGCGACACAGAGCACAATGCTATACAGTGGCGGGTGAGCGGTGTACTACTGTTCCCAGCAGACACAGAGTGGCAGTAAACACAATGTTATATAGTGTGGCTGAGCCGGCATGTACACACAGTGGCAGTAAACAATGCTATATAGTCTGGCTGAGCGGTGTACACAGAGTGGCAGTACACACAATGCTATATAGTCTGGCTGAGCGGTGTACACAGAGTGGCAGTAAACAATGCTATATAGTCTGGCTGAGCGGTGTACACAGAGTGGCAGTAAACAATGCTATATAGTCTGGCTGAGCGGTGTACACAGAGTGGCAGTACACACAATGCTATATAGTCTGGCTGAGCGGTGTACACACAGTGGCAGTACACACAATGCTATATAGTCTGGCTGAGCGGTGTACACAGAATGGCAGTACACACAATGCTATATAGTCTGGCTGAGCCGTGTACACACAGTGGCAGTAAACAATGCTATATATAGCGTGGCTGAGCGAGGTACACAGTGGCAGTACACACAATGCTATATAGTGTGGCTGAGCGAGCGGTGTACTACTGTTCCCAGCAGCGACACACAATGACTGGGGGGACCCTGGCTAGCGTGGCTGGAGCGCGAACTACCCTGCCTGCCTACCTAAAGCTAAACCCTCAGACAATTGGCGGAGATATGACGTGGTTCGGGTATTTATTTACCCGAACCACGTGACCGTTCGGCCAATCAGAGTGCGTTCGGGCCGAACCACGTGACCGGTCCGGCCAATCAGAGCGCGTTCGGGGGCCGAACCACGTGACCCGTTCGGCCAATCACAGCGCTAGCCGAACGTTCGGGGAACGTTCGGCCATGCGCCCTTAGTTCGGCCATGTGGCCGAACGGTTTGGCCGAGCACCATCAGGTGTTCGGCCGAACTCGAACATCACCCGAACAGGGTGATGTTTTGCAGAACCTGAACAGTGGCGAACACTGTTCGCCCAACACTACTCAAGGGCACCAGAGTGGTGCTAGTGCTGGTCTGAGATTTCATGGTGGGGCAGGCACCAGCAGCACAGCATCTCCTGGACCTAGCACCAGTACTTCCGTAGACTCTGGTGAAGTGGCGAGCACCAGCATGGAAGTTGAAACTGGTTCGGTGGCACGTGCAGTAAGATCCCAGTCGCAGCCACCAAGAAGACGGGCCCGTACTACCCCTAGTTTACCAGAGCTGCTGGCAATTCCCAATTGGTAATCCCCTGATTCTGCTGCACCCGTACTGCCCCCTTTCGCCGCCCAGTCTGGAGTCCAGGTGGAGACAGATAATCTAGGATCAGTTCTAGACTTTTTCTATCTGTTCATCACCCAGGAGCTCTTAGACTTAGTCGTGGCAGAGACCAACCGTAAGGCCACACAATATATAACCGCTAATTTGAATAAGTTCCTTGCCCAGCCTTTTCGGTGGAAACCAGTCCAAGTTTCTGACATTAAAATTTTTTGGGCCTTCTCCTTCACATGGGACTAGTCAAACTGAATGTGTTGCGTTCTTATTGGTCTACAGACCCAGCATATCACGTTACCTTGTACTCTGCTGCCATGTCCAGGACATGATTTGAGAACATCCTGCGCTTCCTGCACTTCAATAACAATGAAACCTGTCATTGAAATGACCACCCTGCTTATGACCGGCTCCACAAAATTCGGCCCCTCATAGACCACCTGTCATCCAGATTTGCAGATGCTTATACCCCTGAACAGGACATCTGCGTAGACGAGTCCCTCATACGTTTTACCGGGCGCCTTCGCATCAAACAGTACATCCCAAGCAAGCGCGCCTGGTATGGAGTGAAACTGTATAAGCTCTGTGAAAGGGCCACAGGCTATACATCTTATTTTAGGGTCTATGAGGGAAAAGACTCAAAATTGGAGCCGGTCGGATGCCCTGACTACCTGGGGAGCAGTGGAAAGGTTGTGTGGGACTTGGTGTCACCCTTGTTCCAGAAGGAGTACCATCTTTTTGTGGACAATTATTACACAAGTGTGGCCCTATTTCAGCACTTAAAAATAGAGCAAATCTGATGCTGTGGCACCGTGCGGCCTAGTCACGGGGTTTGCACCAACGGCTCATTACCACCAGACTTGAACGGGGGCAGAGGGCCGCCTTGTGTGCTGACGACCTGCTCGCGGTGAAATGGAAGGACAAGAGGGACGTTTACTTTCTGTCCACCATTCACGCAGACATGACAGGCCAAATTCAACGGCGAACTGAGGTCATCGAAAAACTCCTTGTCGTCCACGAGTATAATACTAACATGGGAGGGGTAGACTTCAATGACCAGAGGTTAGCGCCCTATTTAGTTTCCCGAAAAACAAGACGCTGGTATAAAAAAAGTGTCTTTTTACCTCATTCAATTGTCAATTTACAACAGCTTTGTTCTCTACAGTAAGGCTGGGAGAACTGGATTGTTTCTTCAATTTCAGAAACTGATCGTGATGGAACTCCTGTATCCAGGAGGTGCCATGGCCAAACCCCAAGATGCAACAAGCTGGCTGCATGGAAGGCATTACGCCTATCCAATTCCGAGTACCCCA
Source organism: Hyperolius riggenbachi (assembly GCF_040937935.1). Classification (NCBI taxonomy): domain Eukaryota; kingdom Metazoa; phylum Chordata; class Amphibia; order Anura; family Hyperoliidae; genus Hyperolius; species Hyperolius riggenbachi. Next base: position 44,664 of record NW_027152367.1, read on the forward strand.
GGTCACCGAATCCGAAGAAAACATTGTCGTGTCTGCAGCAGGGCTGGAATAAGGCATGACACCACTGTTTATTGTCCCACCTGTCCTGACCAGCCTGGCCTATGCCTAGGGGAGTGTTTTGAGAGGTACCACAAGCAGGTACACTATTAGAGAGTAGGGAACTCCAGACACAGCAGTAGGCACACAAGGGTCTCTCAGTGCTTTTTCACACTGCTGCGATGCGTTAGGGCAAATTGCCTAGCGAAAGTCACACTTTGCGGTCCCCCCCTACGCCGGAAGTGCTTGACTTAATCCCTGAAGGTCTGTTTTGGGCGATACGGTGTGGCGGGCTCGACCCACTGGATATGCCAATATGCAGTGTGAAACCAAACATCTGGTTTCGAGAGACCCTAATACACAAGGCTGCCAGAAACCTCTCCTTTCACTTGGGACAAAATGTGTAATGTACTTCTCCACAACTCTGTGCGATTTGCACTTCGCACACTGTGCCATGGGGGAGGAGAGGTTTGTCCTCGGAAGGTAAGTTAAAAAAAAAAAATACAAAAAAAAAAAAAACAGGTGAGCAAAAAAGCTAATGTTTGGTTCACAATATCAAGGTTTTGTTTGAAGAAGTTTATAAATGTTAATGAAGTCATTGCTTTGCTGCTTGTTTTTTTTTTTTTTTTCTTTTTCTCTTTTTTTACATCCATTACCCTTCCAGGTGGACCGAGCGACCGACCAACCAGCTGCAGCACTGATGGTGCATCCTGACAGAAGCATTGCACGTCTGTCAGGTTACACAAAATTGGTGCTGCAGCGCTGCAGGACGAGATTTCTCCTCCGCAGTAAAAAATATACGTTTACCAAGGCATATGAGCTGAGGGGTGGTGTTGGAGTTCCTATGCTTTGGCAAGCACTTTGTATCAAAAATGAACTCTGGCAATAATTTGTTCATCCACATCGATCGGTGTGAATAGATAAATCGGGTTTGCCAGGGCATACGAGCTGAGTGGGTGGACGTTTTTGGGTGGCAGCTCCTATGTCCTGGCAGACGCCTTCCCCTCTTTTTTTTCACATTTTTTTGGCAGATATTTTTTCATCCACATTGATTGATTGATTGATTGATTGATTGATTGATTGATTGACGGTCATTTTTCCTTTCAGCCCAGAGTGCATTACCCGTATGCCCAACATAAGGAGTATAGCAGAAACTCCTAATACTGGCCATACATGTAATGATTGCAGAGACCCTAAAATGCCAGGACAGACCCACGAATGATGCCATTTTAGAAAGAGGACACCCCAAAGTATTCTGTGAGGTGCATGGTGAGTTCATAGAAGATTTATTTTTTTTTTGTCACAAGTTAGAAATTGTTGTTTTTTTTTTTTTTTCACAAAATGTCATTTTCCGCTAACTTGTGACAAAAAATAAAATTTTCTATGAACTCACCATTGCCCTCATGGAATACCTCAGCGTGTATTCTTCCAAAAATGGGGTCATTTGTGGGGTTTGTTAACTGTCCTGGCAAGTGGGGGGGGGGGGAGGGTGCTAAATTGTAAGCACCCCTGTAAAGCCTGAAGGTGCTCATTGGACTTTGGGCCCCTTAGCACAGTTAGGGTGCAAAAAAGTGCCACACATGTGGTATTGCCGTACTCAGGAGAAGTAGTATAATGTGTTTTGTGGTGTATTTTTACATATACCCATGCTGGGTGGAAGAAATATCTCTGTAAATGACAACTTTTTGTTTTTTTTTACACACAATTGTCCATTTACAGAGATATTTCTCCCACCCACCATAGGTATATGTAAAAATACACCCCAAAACACACTATACTACTTCTCCTGAGTATGGCGGTACCACATGTGTGTCACTTTTTTCACCCTAACTGTGCTAAGGGGCCCAAAGTCCAATGAGTACCTTTATGATTTCACAGGTCATTTTGAGACATTTGGTTTCAAGATTACTCCTCACGGTTTAGGGCCCCTAAAATGCCAGGGCAGCATAGGAACCCCACAAATGACCATATTTTAGAAAGAAGACACCCAAAGGTATTCTGTTAGAAGTATGGTGAGTTCATAGAAGATTTTATTTTTTGTCACAAGTTAGCAGAAAATGACACTTTGTGAAAAAAAAACAATAAAAATCAATTTCCGCTAACTTGTGACAAAAAATAAAATCTTCTATGAACTCACCATACTCCTAACGGAATACATTGGGGTGTCTTCTTTCTAAAATGTGGTCATTTATGGAGTTCCTATACTGCCCTGGCATTTTAGGGGCCCTAAACCGTGAGGAGTAGTCTTGAAACCAAATGTATCAAAATGACCTGTGAAATCTTAAAGGTACTCATTGGACTTTGGGCCCCTTAGCGCAGTTAGGATGCAAAAAAGTGCCACACATGTGGGATTGCCGTACTCAGGAGAAGTAGTATAATGCATTTTGGGGTGTATTTTTACACATACCCATGCTGGGTGGGAGAAATATCTCTGTAAATGGACAATTGTGTGTAAAAAAAATCAAAACATTGTCATTTACAGAGATATTTCTCCCACCTAGCGTGGGTATGTGTAAAAATACACCCCAAAACACATTATACTACTTCTCCTGAGTACGGCAATACCACATGTGTGGCACTTTTTTGCAGCCTAGGTGCGCTAAGGGGCCCAAAGTCCAATGAGCACCTTTAGGCTTGACAGGGGTGCTTACAATTTAGCACCCCCCAAAATGCCAGGACAGTAAACACACCCCACAAATGACCCCATTTTGGAAAGTAGACACTTCAAGGTATTCAGAGAGGTGCATGGTGAGTCCGTGGCAGATTTCATTTTTTTTTCACAAGTTAGCAGAAATGGAAACTTTTTTTTTTTTGTCTCAAAGCTTCATTTTCCGCTAACTTGTGGCAAAAAATAAAAACTTCTATGAACTCACCATGCCTCTCAGTGAATACTTTGGGATGTCTTCTTTCCAAAATGGTGTGATTTGGGGGGTATTTATACTATCCTGGAATTTTAGCACCTCATGAAACATGACAGGTGCTCAGAAAAGTCAGAGATGCTTCAAAATGGGAAAATTCACTTTTTGCACCATAGTTTGTGAACGCTATAACTTTTACCCAAACCAATAAATATACACTGAATTTTTTTTTTTATCAAAGACATGTAGCACAATACATTTGGACAAAAATGTATACAGAAATGTTACTTTATTTGACAAATTTTATCACAGAAAGTTAAAAAAAACCATTTTTTTGACAAAATTCATGTCTTTTTTGATGAATATAATAAAAACTAAAAATTGCAGCAGCAATCAAATAGCACCAAAAGAAAGCTGTATTAGTGACAAGAAAAGGAGGTAAAATTCATTTAGATGGTAGGTTGTATGACCGAGTAATAAGCCGTTAAAGCTGCAGTGGTCTGAATGGAAAAAAAGGCTTTGGTCCTTAAAGAGACACTGAAGCGAAAAAAAATATATGATATAATGAATTGGTTGTGTATTATGAATAATTACTAGAAGATTAGCAGCAAAGAAAATATTCTCATATTTTTATTTTCAGGTATATAGTGTTTTTTCTAACATTGCATCACTCTATAATATGTGCAGATTACACAACACTCAGCATTCAAAATGAGTCTTTCAGAGCAGTCTGTGAAGTAATAAACTCTCCTCTAGCAGAGGAAAAGTAAACAGTCCAATTACAGTTGAGATAATAAAAGTCAGATAACAGCCCTCTCCACGACCAAGTTAGTCGGAGAGCTTAATAGCTTTTTTGCATAGAGATAACAACTGGAGTTTCTCAACTCTTCCTGTACTGGAAACAATTACACTGATGTATCTGATCTTAATGTTTTTTTTTCTTAGCTGTACTACACATACAAATCATAATATCATCATTTTTTTTTCGCTTCAGTGTCTCTTTAAGGGGTGAAAAGACTGTGGTCCTTATAGTACAGCAAATGCATATGGCATCCACTTACCAAAATGTGCAGGGTCTTAAACCAACTCACTGTTATGCCCTGGAGGAGTTGGCCTACACAAAACACTTTGCTTCTCAACCAGGGTGCTGCATGTAGGTCTCCCATGCCCCCAAGAAAAGGGGGGCATCGCTAACAGCACTCACTGCCCAGGAGAATATCAGCACCTGGGGTGGGGTGGAGGGGGGAGCAGAGAATTGCAGATAGGTTACTCCTAGGCATGCTGCCCACCACCAGGGAGGAACCATCAGTGTTGTCCCCCCCCCCCCTCCCCTCACCCCCCAGACGTAAAAATGCCCATTGCAAATTGCTGCAAGAGTATGCAAGATGCATGACCTGACATTGCTGATTAGGTTTTTCAAGTCTTCCTCAGTTTCAACCATCAGAGTGGTATCATCAGCATATCTCAGATTGTGAATATATACTACTGCCAGCTATTTGAATTTCAGCATGTGACCCATCCAAACCAGCTTCCCACATTACATATTTAGCATACAAGTTAAATAACCACTTCAGCCTTCAGTCGTTTTTACTTTATGCATCCGAGCAATGTTCACCTCCCATTCATTAGCCTATAACTGTATCACTACTTATCACAATGAACTGATCTATATCTTATTTTTTCCGCCGCCAATTAGGCTTTCTTTGGGTGGTACATTTTGCTAAGAGCTACTTTACTGTAAATGCATTTTAACAGGAAGAATAAGAAAAAAACCGAAACAATTCATTATTTCTGAGGTTTCGGCCATTATAGTTTTAAAATAATACATGCCTCCATAATTAAAACCCACGTATTGTATTTGCCTAATAGTCCCAGGTATAACACCATTTAAATTATGTCCCTATTAGAGATGGGCCGAATGGTTCGCCGGCGAACGGTTCCAGGCGAACTTAGGGGGTTCGCGTTCGCCTGGACCAAGCAAACTTTCCCGGAAGTTCGATTCGCCCCATAATGCTCTATGAGGGTCAACTTTGACCCTCTGCATCACAGTCAGCAGGCACATTGTAGCCATTCACGCTACACTAAGTCCTGGAGCCCCACCCCCCCTTATATAAGGCAGGCTCCGGCGGCCATTAGCCTCACTCGTGTGCCTGCTAGAGACAGACTAGGGACAGCTGCTGCAGACTTGTTCTCTTAGGGACAGATTAGTCAGGCTCTTGCCTTCTTAGCTTGCTCCTAGCTGAATCTTATTGCTATAATAGCGCCCCAGAACAGCTCTTTTCAGAGCTCATCCTGCTCGTGTGATCAATTTTTTTTTCCTGTGTTTGAAACTGACACTTGTGTTTTTTAGACAGCATTGCTAATTCATACTGTGTGTCCCACTGCCAGCAGCAGCAGCAGCAGCAGCACATTCAGTGACTACCTGTGTGTGTGAGAGACACTTGTGTTGCTTAGACAGCATTGCTAATTCATAATGTGTGTGTCCCACTGCCAGCAGCCCACCAGCATTCAGCAGCACATTCAGTGACTACCTGTGTGTGTGACAGGGAGCTGCACATTGTACTACCCACCCAGTACTGCATTTACCTACTACTAGTACCTGTTGTGTTTAGTTAACCCACCTCATCACTGCATACACCTATGTTTGTGTTGAGTGAACCCACCTCGCTGCACATAACTACCTTTTGTGTTGAGTGAACTTGCCTCACTGCATATAACGACCTTTTAAGTTGAGTGAACTCACCTCACTGCATATAACTACGTTTGTGTTGAGTGAACTCAGCTGACTGCATCTAACTACCTGTTGTATTCAGTGAACTCACCTCACTGCATATATAACTACCTTTGGGTTGAGTGAACTCACCTCACTGCATATCTACCTTTTCTGTTGAGTGAACTCACCTCACTGCATATATAACTACCTTTGTGTTGAGTGAACTCAGCTGACTGCATGTAACTACCTGTTGTGTTCAGTGAACTCACCTCACTGCATATATAACTACCTTTGGGTTGAGTGAACTCACCCCACTGCACATCTACCTTTTCTGTTGAGTGAACTCACCTTACTGCATATATAACTACCTTTGGGTTGAGTGAACTCACCTCACTGCATATCTACCTTTTCTGTTGAGTGAACTCACCTCACTGCATATATAAGTACCTTTGGGTTGAGTGAACTCAGCTGACTGCATCTAACTATCTGTTGTGTTCAGTGAACTCACCTCACTGCATATATAACTACCTTTGGGTTGAGTGAACTCACCTCACTGCATATCTACCTTTTCTGTTGAGTGAACTCACTGCATATATAACTACCTTTGGGTTGAGTGAACTCAGCTGACTGCATCTAACTACCTGTTGTGTTCAGTGAACACACCTCACTGCATATATAACTACCTTTGGGTTGAGTGAACTCACCTCACTGCACATATCTACCTTTTCTGTTGAGTGAACTCACCTCACTGCATATATAACTACCTTTGGGTTGAGTGAACTCAGCTGACTGCATCTAACTACCTGTTGTGTTCAGTGAACTCACCTCACTGCATATATAACTACATTTGTGTTGAGTGAACTCAGCTGACTGCATCTAACTACCTGTTGTGTTCAGTGAACTTACCTCACTGCATATATAACTACCTTTGGGTTGAGTGAACTCACCTCACTGCACATAGCTACCTTTTGTGTTCAGTGAACTCACCTCACTGCATATATAACTACCTTTGGGTTGAGTGAACTCACCTCACTGCATATCTACCTTTTCTGTTGAGTGAACCTCACCTCACTGCATATACCTAGCTTCCCCCCCGAGATGGACAAAATGGACAAACAAGGTAGAGGAAGAGGTAGAGGATGACCCAGAGGAAGGCCACATGGCACTGGCAGGTCTGTGCGAGGTGGTGTTGCTGTGATTTCGTGTGGACCTGGACCAAAGTACAGTGCTCAGAAGAAGGCACGTGCCATCACTTCCCAAAATTGTGAGGACGTGCTTGAGTATTTAACACAGAACACCTCATCTCCCGCAGCCACCAGCACTATAACAAGCACCACATCCGCTGCATTTGACACTTCGCAGGAGTTATTTGGTGGTGGTGGTGAAATCACTGATTCACAGCCACTACTGCAACAACAAGAAGAAGGTGCAGGTACACCACCTCATACGTCTGAGTTAGGTGGCGATAGTATGGACGTAATGTGTGAGGAGGGGCATGATGAACCACCTGAAGTTGGTGCAGTTGTGGAGTTGTCTGAGGAAAGTGAAGCTGGGCAGGAGGATTATGATGACGATTATACGGATGTCACGTATGTTCCCAAAAGAGGAGATGACCAGGGGGATAGTTCAGAGGGGGAGCCAGAGAGGAGTAGGAGGAGACGACTCCATGATAGAAGCAGAGGGAGCTCGTCCTCAGAAACAGCTGGGGGCAGGTTCCGGCGCCATGTATTGCCAGCTATGGCCAGCCAGCCAACATGCCCTTCAACGTCAGCTGCTGATGCCACCGTAGTGCCATCACCCCAGGGGGGCTCAGCGGTTTGGAAATTTTTTTTTTGTGTCTCAGATCGGAGCAAAGCCATCTGTTGTCTCTGCCAGCAAAAATTGAGCTGTGGAAAGGCCAACTCTCACGTAGCGACAAGTGCCTTACGAAGGCACATGGAGAGAAGGCACAAACAGCTATGGCAAGAACACCTGAGGAAAAGCAGCACCCCTCAAAAGACAAGCCACCCTCCATCTCCTCTTCCTCCTTCAGGTGCATCGTCTTCATCCACTTTCTCCCTTGAACCTTCACAGCCACCCTCCTTCACACCGTCTCTGCCCTTGAGCGGTTCCTGCTCCTTTGCCCACAGCAGTAGCCAGGTGTCCGTGAAGGAAGTCTTTGAGTGGAAGAAGCCAATTTCGGCCAGTCACCCTCTTGCCCGGCGTCTGACAGCTGGTGTGGCGGAACTATTAGCTCGCCAGCTATTACCATACAAGCTGGTGGAGTCAGAGGCTTTCCGTAAATTTGTGGCCATTGGGACACCGCAGTGGAAGATACCAGGCCGCACTTATTTTTCACGAAAGGCCATACCCAAACTGTACCGTGCAGTTCAGAGGCAAGTGGTGTCATCTATTGCGAAGAGTGCTGGGTCAAGGGTCCACCTGACCACGGATGCCTGGTCTGCCAAGCACGGGCAGGGCCGCTACATTACGTACACAGCCCATTGGGTCAACCTGGTGACCGATGGCAGTGCGCAGGGAGTACGTGGCTGCGCAGCAGACCGACTTGTCACACCTCCACGGCTAGCAGGCAGGCCTCCAGCCACCTCCTCTCCTCCTGCTACCACTTCTTCGCTGTCGTCATCCTCCTCCTCCTCCTTGGCTGGTGCCATGATCTCCTCTCCAGCTACACAGCCCCCGCACCCCAGGGCCTATGCTGCATGCCAGGTACGACGGTGTCACGCAGTGTTAGACATGTCTTGCCTCAAAGCGGAGAGTCACACTGGAGCAGCTCTCCTGGCTGCTCTTAACAAACAGGTGGAGCAATGGCTGACCCCGTACCAGCTGGAGATCGGCAACGTGGTGTGTGACAATGGCAGCAATCTCCTTTCCGCTTTGAATTTAGGAAAGCTTACACATGTACCCTGCATGGCACATGTGCTGAATCTGGTCGTGCAAAGATTTGTCTCAAAGTACCCAGGCTTAGAGGACGTCCTGAAGCAGACCAGGAAGTTGTGTGGGCATTTCAGGCGGTCTTATACAGCCATGGCACGCTTTGCGGACATTCAGCAGAAAAACATCTTGCCAGTGAGACACTTGATATGCGATAGCCCGACTCGCTGGAATTCCACCCTGCTCATGTTCTCTTGCCTGCTAGACCAGGAGAAAGCCGTCACCCAGTACCTGTACAACTACAGTAAAAGGACACAATCTGGGAAGATGGGGATGTTGTGGCCCAACAGCTGGACACTGATGCGAAATGCATGCAGGACCATGCGGCCGTTTGAGGAGGTGACCAACCTGGTGAGTTGCGCTGAAGGCACCATCAGCGACTTGATCCCCTACGCTTACTTCCTGGAGCGTGCCGTGCGTAGAGTGGTAGATGAAGCTGTGGAGGAGCGGGAACAGGAACAGCTACGGCAGGAGGATTCGTGGGAGCGATTTACATCTGAACCACATGTTTCCTCGACACCTGCGGCACCACAGAGGGGGGAGGTGGAGGAAGAAGAGGAGTCATGTGTGGAAGGAGAGGAGTCAGACTCGGATGACGATTATGAGGAAGGTGTTTCTGTGGAGGAGGAAGAGGCGGCGGCAGAAGAACAACCACAGCAGCCATCACAGGGGGCTTCTGCTGCTCCACGTTCCCGTGGTATTGTTCGTGGCTGGGGGGAGAAAGAGGAGTTGCGTGACATCACTGTGGAAGAGCAAGAGGAGATGGAGAGTACGTCTGGATCCGACTTTGTGCAGATGGCCTCTTTCATGTTGTCCAGCCTGTTGAGGGACCCCCGTATCAAAAAACTCAAGGGGAATGACCTGTACTGGGTGGCCACGCTACTAGACCCTCGGTACAGGCACAAAGTGGCAGACCTGTTACCAACTCAACAGAAGGCGGAAAGGATGCAGCACTTGCAGAACAAGCTGTCAATGATGCTTTACAATGCATTTATGGGTGATGTGACAGTACAACGCAATAAAGGTACCACTGGCAGCAATCCTCCTCCTCCTCACCAATTCACACAGGCAAGGACAGGACGCTCCAGCGATCTCGGGTGATGTCAGACATGCGGACATTCTTTAGTCCAACGCCTCGCAGTAGCCCTTCGGGATCCACCCTCCACCAACGCCTGGACCGGCAGGTAGCCGACTACCTGGCCTTAAGCGTGGATGTACACACTGCGACTGCGAGCAGCGATGATGAACCCTTGCTCTACTGGTTGCGCATGCTTGACCTGTGGCCAGAGCTGCCCTAATTTTCTATACAACTTCTCTCTTGCCCTGCCGCAAGCGTCCTGTCAGAAAGGACCTTCAGTGCAGCTGGAGGCATTGTCACTGAGAAGAGAAGTTGCCTAAGTCATGACAGTGTTCAGTACCTGACCTTTATCAAAATGAATGAGGCATGGATCCCTGAGGGCTATTGCACGACCAAAGACTAAGTCAGTTCCCACACACAGCATCTCTGCCTGCAGGCCGCTTGACTACCTTCTCCGTCACCACCACCAGGGTCCAGGACTCCAGGCGGATTCCAGAATTTTTAAGGCCGCTGCTAGCAGCGGCCGCTATACTAATTTTTCTGGGGCGTGCACATGCCTGCCTAATTTTTCTGGCTGAACTGCAGGCGGCTGCAACAAAAAAACAAAAGGCATGTACATGTGCCCATCCCCCTTCGTGATCATTACCTTGCCGCGGTGAAGGGGCTTGCGTATCACAATGAAGCAATGACCATCGGCTATATGAGTGTCTCGGGTGGGGGTGGCACACCAAAGATAATAAGGTCGTTGTTTCATTGTGGTCAGACCAAATTTGATCAGCTGGACAGTCACTGTTCTGTCATTCAGCTACATCAGCCGGGCGACCATATGGGTGTAACGATCGGTGTAACACAGAGAGGATCTGATTACCGGTGATCTGCAGTATCACTGGAAATACAGATATATACCAGATTATAGATGATCTGCAGTATCACCGATAATCTGATATACTAGCTAACCTCTGGACACCTGAGTAGAGTGTAGTGTTTGGTGTAACTGTAACACTAAGAGGCCTAGGCCTCAAGGCAGTAAGGAGTACTGCACGGATTCCTTCCGAAGGCCTGAACTCTCCTAGGAGGGAGGAGTCAGGCTAAGATAGGAAGGACTCTCTGATAGTGACACTCAGGAAGAGGTGTCACTAACAGGACTGGGAACCGCCTCTAACAGTAAGGTCGGTTCTCGAGGTCGGACAAGCCAGGTCGTAAACACACAGACAGATAAAGTACAGATTCAGAAGGCAGATGCGGAGTCTAATAAACAGGCAGGGTTCGGCAACAGAGTATCACAAATATCGAGGTACAGATTAAGAGTTCAGGAGATTAGTCAGGCAAGCCAAAAGGTCATAACAGATAATCACAACCAAACTAGTACTTTAAGCTATCAACAGAATCTAGCTAAGTGTAGGATTACAGCTCCAGCTGGTCCCGGCACACTTTAGGATCTGACTAAGGTCTGAGTGCTACCACGTTGTGTTCGCAACGCCAGACAACCAGAAACTGAACAGCCGGCAGTATATATACACAGGCATCTCTCCAGCACCTCCCTAAGTGCTGGTCCAATGAGAAGAGGCTTAGTCATCAGCTGACCGAGCAGGTCAGCTGACCTTTTTCTGGCTGCCATATATGCTCTGCCTCTCCGCGCGCACGCGCGTCACTCTGAATCTAGAGGGACTATGAGTCCCAGCCACACCAGCACCGCTCTGCGGTGTCTCAGGGCCATGCGTGCTAACCGCCGCGTCAGACGCGGCGGTTTCTCCGCGCTCCGCCATGCCCTTGAGGGAAGCAGCCGCCTCACGCTGAATAGAGGCGGCTGCTTTCCCGCGATGCCTCACAATGGGCTGAAAAGCCACTATCACCTGCACTCTCGTCATGGTGCGCACCAGTCCAGCACGGCCGGCACTACACAAACGGCTGTTTGCAGATCACTGCATAGCTTTCACTGCATCTGTGACTGCACATTATACCTGGCAGTCAGTGCATAACTTGCACTTGAATGGATGGCAGACTTGCCCTCCATAACGGATTCCCGTTAAAGGATTTAAAGTTGATTCATTACAATTAGGGCCTCAAAAGGTCCTCCTGAGTGTTGTATTGTTATTTTTGGTCACTACCTCGGGGTGGGCATGCCTGTCTGCTGCCCTCCTTGCCTGGATGTGTGGTGGGAGCCATTTGTTAGGCTCTAACTCCGGACCGGAATCACACCAGAAAGGGTTCCCCCGTCATTAGCCATGGTCAGTGGTCACGATGGCAGACTTGACCTCCATAACAGATTCTCGCCGGATACCAACCTGGTGAATCGCAGTGAAGGCACCATCAGACTTGCCCTCCATAACAGATTCCTGCTAAAGGATTTAAAGTTGATTCATTACAATCAGGGCCTCAAGAGGTCCTCCTGAGTCCTGTATTGTTATTTTTGGTCACTACCTCGGGGCGGGCATGCCTGCCTGCTGCCCTCCTTGCCTGGATGTGTGGTGGTAGCCATTGCTCAGGCTCCAACTCCGGAATGCAATACAACCATCTACAGTTTCAAACAATTTAAAAATACAACCATCTACAGTTGCAAACAATTTAAAAATACAACCATCTACATTTTAAAACAATTTAAAAATACAACCATCTACAGTTTCAAACAATTGAAAAAAATGGCAAAAAACTTGCCCTCCGTAAAACATTCTTGGCAAATGCTTTCGACTTGGTTCGTCTTCCGCTGGGTCAAGGGTCAATCTGACCACAGATGCCTGGTCTGCAAAGCACGGTCAGGGCAGCTACAGCATGGGTCTCAGCAGGCTCCCACTACGGGCCGAAATCCAACCTTCATTCCCCGCCCATTACCCGTGTTGACAATGGCAGACTTGCCCTCCATAACGGATTCCCGTTAAAGGATTTAAAGTTGATTCATTACAATTAGGGCCTCAAAAGTCCTCCTGAGTCCTGTATTGTTATTTTTGGTCACTAGCTCGGGGCGGGCGTGCATGCCTGCCTGCTGCCCTCCTTGGGTGTGTAGTGGTAGCCGTTGCTCAGGCTCCACACCGGATTCCATCCCTCATTCCCCGGCCATTACTCGAGGTCACAAATGGCAGACTTGCCCGCCTCCATATTATTCTCGTGAAAGGAATGTGGTGTCATCTTTGCCCGCCATAACTGGTTCTCGTTAAAGGATTTAAAGTACATTGATTTCAAATACAGCAAGCCCTCGACAGTCCTCCTGTATTGTTATTTTTGGTCACTACCTCAGGGTGGGCGTGCATGCCTGCCTGCTGCCCTCCTTGGGTGTGTAGTGGTAGCCGTTGCTCAGGCTCCACATCGGATTCCATCCCTCATTCCCCGGCTATTACCCGGGGTCACAATGCCAGACTTGCCCGCCTCCATAGGATTCTCATTGTAGCGGTACTGAACAAGTACACAGCAAGTAGAAAATGTAATTTAAAAACAAACATAAGCTTTTTAACAATGCCATGGAAAGTTGAGAAGGCAGTCACACATTACCTGACATCACTGAGTGAGGAAGAGCAATCTCGCCATGTTGCGCAGTAGTCCAGCATGGCCGTCACTACACAAACAGCTGGTAACTTGCGGTGCGATACACAGTTAGTTTGGTGCGTCAGTGTGAAGCAGTACTCTAATTACACTACCTGATTGATGTATACACATGCAAGATGTTATAAAGCATGTTAGGCCTGCAATTTAGCATTCAATGTGATTTCTGCCCTTAAAACGCTGTTTTGCGTCACATCCAGATTTTTTTCCCTGGGACTTTTGGCGTGTATCCCACTCCACCATGCCCCCCTCCAGGTGTTAGACCCCTTGAAACATCTTTTCTATCACTTTTGTGGCCAGCATAATTTTTTCTATTTTTCAAAGTTCGCCTCCCCATTGAAGTCTATTGCGGTTCGCGAATTTTTTCGCGAACCGCACCTTCCGCGGAAGTTCGCGAACCTAAAATCGGAGGTTCGGTCCATCACTTGTATGGTGACAATATTTTATTTGGAAATAAAAGTGCATTTTTTCTGTTTTGCATCCATCACGATTTACAAGCTTATAATTTAAAAAAAAATAGAAATATTTCATCTTTGCATGCATATTTAAAAAGTTTAGACCCTTAGGTAAATACTTCCTTTTTTTTTTGTTTTATTGTAAAAAAATTTTTTCATTAAACATTTTATTTGGGTGTTTTTGGGAGGGTGGGATGTAAATTGTAATTTTTTTATGTAAATATGTGTATTTTTTATTTTTTTTTACATGTAGTTGTAGTTTTACTATTTGTCCACAAGATGGCAGCCACGTCACTCTAAGCATAACATGTACGCAAGAGGGATGTAAGAGGCAGAAAAAGCAAGGCTTCCGAGAGAAGCCGTCGCTTTGTCTGCAGGGGAAAGGGATCACTGATCGGGCACCATGGCCCGATTCATTGATCCCTCGGCTAACGAACCGCGGGCCAGGAGCGTGTGTGCACGCGCGGGAGCGCACATGGCCTTCTGGACGTAGCCTCTACGTCCAGAAGGCTAAAATGGTTAAATAAGGTGACAATATGCAACCTTGTCACGCTCCTTTACCAATTCTGAAAAATTCAGTTATCCTATACTCAGTTCTAACTGTTGCTTTTTGGTTTGCAAAGGAATGGCCTGGTATCCCCATTTCTATGAACATGCATCACAGTCAATCATGATCTCTACAGTCAAAAGCCTTTAAATCTACAGTGGCTTACAAAAGTATTCGGCCCCTTTGAAGTTTTCCACATTTTGTCACATTACTGCCACAAACATGAATCAATTTTATTGGAATTTTGCATGAAATTTTGCATTTTGGCCAAAAAGTTTCATTTTGTTCTCATCTGACCAGAGCACCTTCTTCCACATGTTTGCTGTGTCCCCCACATGGCTTGTGGCAAACTGAAAATGGGATTTCTTATGCTTTTCTGTTAACAATGGCTTTCTTCTTGCCACTCTTCCATAAAGGGCAACTTTGTGCAGTGCATGACTAATAGTTGTCCTATGGACAGATTCCCCCACCTGAGCTGTAGATCTCTGCAGCTCGTCCAGAGTCACCATGGGCCTCTTGACTGCATTTCTGATCAGCACTCTCCTTGTTCGGACTGTGAGTTTAGGTGGACAGCCTTGTCTTGGTAGGTTTACAGTTGTGCCATTCTCTTTCCATTTCTGAATGATCGCTTGAACAGTGCTCCGTGGGATGTTCAAGGCTTTGGAAATATTTTTGTAGCCTAAGCCTGCTTTACATTTCTCAATAACTTTATCCCTGACCTCTCTGGTGTGTTCTTTGGACTTCATGGTGTTGTTGCTCCCATTATTCTCTTAGACAACCTCTGGGGCCTTCACAGAGCAGCTGTATTTGTAGTGACATTAGATTACACACAGGTGCACTCTATTTAGTCATTAGCACTCATCAGGAAATGTCTATGGGCAACTGACTGAACTCAGACCTAAGGGGGCTGAATAATTACGCACACACCACTTTGCAGTTATTGATTTGTAAAATATGTTTGGAATCATGTATGATTTTAGTTCCACTTCTCACCTGTACACCACTTTGTATTGGTCTTTCATGTGGAATTCCAAAAAAATTGATTCATGTTTGTGGCACTAATGTGACAAAATGTGGAAAACTTCAAGGGGGCCGATTACTTTTGCAAGCCATTGCATATACATAAAATCAAATGTGTGTGTGTGTGTGTGTGCGTGCGTGCGTGTGTGTGTGTGTGTGTGTGTGTGTGTGCCGCGATCACTCGAAAACGCCTTGACCGATTTGAATGAAACTTAGTATACAGATCCCACACTACCTGGGATGATAGGTTCTGGGGGTCTTGCGTCCCCCCTGCTCACCTGGGTGGAGCTACAAACAGCCAATCAGATTTTTTTTTGGTGACCGAGGTTACAAATCCAGGAAAAGTGGGCGGAGCATAAAGCAGCCAATCAAATTTCAGCCATTCATTTTTAAATGGTAAAATGTAAACTGCAGCCATTCTTAGACTGTAAATCGCAGGGTTTTTAAACTTGGCACACTTGGTCACTGAATGACTGGGATTAATATTCCATAAAGTGGGTGGAGCTTACAACAGCCAATCAAAATTCACCTATTGATTTTCAAGGGGAATATTTAAACTGCTGCTATTCTTAGGCTGTTAATGGCAGAGGCTTCAAACTTGCTACAGTCGGTCATTGGGTGACTGGGGTCCAAATTTACTAAAGGGGCGGGACCACAAACAACCAATCAGATTTCCTTGGCGGATAAACTGCTTCCATTCACACATCTTTGATGCCAGGAACCTGAAAGTTCACAAACTTGGTCATTGAGTGACTGTGTGTTCAGTTTACAAAAAGTGGGTGGAGCCAAAAACAAATTTTACTGGGAAAATATAAACTGCAGCCATTCTTACACCGTTAATGGCAGGGTTCTCAAACTTTGCACAGTTGGTCACTGGGTAAATGAGATTAAGATTTTGGAAGGTGGGTGGAGCCTACAACAGCCAATAAAAAGTCACCTTTGGATTTTCAAAGGGAATATTTAAGCTGCTACCATTCTTATACTGTTAATAGCAGATGCCTCAAACCTGGTACAGTAGGTCACTGGGTGTCTAGGGTTCAAATTCAGAAAGGGGGCGGAACCAAAAACAGCCAATCAGATTTGTTTATTTTTCAACAGGAATATACAAATTATTGATACCAAGGACACCAAAGCTGATAAACTTGATAATTGAGTGACTGTATGTCAAGGTAAGAAAAAGTGAGCAGCGCCAACAACTTAATATTTTACATGGCAGCGGTCCCAAACTTGACACAATTGGCCACTGGGTGATTGGGATTAAAATTCAGAAATGTGTGTGGAGTCTACAACAGCCAATCAAAATTCACCAATTGATTTTCAAGGGAAATATTTACATTGCTACCATTCTTACACTGTTAATGGCAGAGGCCTCAAACCTGATGCAGTCAGCAGTGCTGCTCGGGTACCACTTTTCACTATCTGGGACAAATTCGGTTTCCGGATACCCCTCTATCCGATCCGGGTCGGATATCCGGATCAAAATTTTTCCGATCCGAATGCGGGTCGGATATCCGACCCCAGCATCCGTCCGGATTCGGATATCCAGATTTAAAACTGGAAGTGGCCTTTAAATTGCTTTAAAAAACATTCTTTGAGGGTATATGAGGCATGTAGCATCATTATTTTGTAAAGGGAAACACTAATTGATGATGTGGGGACTTAAAATCCCCCCCCCCCCCAAAAAAAAAATGGCTGTCAATTAACATCAGATTCAGGACTAGTTTCCAGCTAGGTTGCAGGAAGCGGTCGTATTGCCGCAGTTGGGGCCTCCCCACAACTCGGACAGCACAGACACCTCCAAAAAAATTACACAGCTATTGTGTTTACATAGTTGACCATGGCACTTAGTGTGTTGGTGCCACGGCTGTGAAAAAAATTAGAACCTGGCTTAATCAAGATGGAGTCAGGAGGTTGTGGTGGTAAAGGGTGGTGAAGCAGGCATAGTGATTCCCACTTAGCCACTTCATTTCCCCCTCTTGCCAACAACAGGGGCCAGGAACTCACCAACCACCCAAGCCTGGTTCATTTTTAAAAAAGGCAGTCTGTCCACAGACTGGCTGGACAGACAAGAGCGCTTCTCAGTGACCATGCCACCGGCCGCACTGAAGCACCTTTCTGACATCACACTGGAAGGCGGGCAGGACAGCACTTCCAGGGCGTATTGCGCCAGCTCGCTCCAGATATCCAGGTGCTTGACCCAGTACTCCAAGGGGTCCACAGGGGTGTCGGTGTCAAGCCCGCTGTCGGACCCCATATAGTCGGCTACCATCCGGGTCAAGTGCTGGTTCTGGCTTTGAGAGCCGGATGTTGCTGCAGGCACCTCCTCTGTAACCAGCGGTACTGGAGTGGCGTAGAGCGCCTTTGTCAGAGACAGCAGGTTTGTTGGGCGCTTGCTGCTGCTGGATGCAGGCACCTGCTGCTGTGCTGGCTGGACTGTGACAGCAGGGGGGGGGGGAGTCTGGGGGAAGGCTTCCTCCAAGCGCTGAACCAGAATCCGCTGCAAGTCCCTGATTCGGAGCAAAGGGTCTCCTCCTACAGGCAGGAACTGAGCCAGCTTCCCCTTCAGCCGTAAGTCCAGCATCAGGGTGATCCACATGTCCTCCCGAGCACGCATCTGCTTCACCCTTGGGTCTTTGCGCAGGCACTGCAGCATGTGCGCTGCCATGGGGAAGAGGGCTGCCATATCTGCTGACCCATCATCTTCTGCACCGCTGACAGTGCTGTCCTCGTCCTCTGATTCTGGAGCCTCATCTTGTTCTCTCCACCCCCGCACTACTGCAGCTGCACTCCACTGTGCCCCCTCCTCTTCAAGGTCAGGGACCTCCAACTCCTCCAAGTCCTACAAGTCCTCCTCCTGCTGCACAGAGGTGGACTGTGAAGGTTGCTGCTGCTGCTCCTGCTGGATCAAGGCTTCCTCTCCCACTTCCAGCAGAGCATCGAGGGCCTTTTCCAGCATGCACACCATGGTCACCCACTCACACAGTGATGCATGGTCCCGGCTGACCGTGTTGGTGGCCTCCAGGAAGGGTGCCAGCACCAAGCACACCAGCTGCATTTTTCCCCAATCAGCACTGAGGATGATGTCCGGGAGGTGGGCAGTGCCGGTCCCCAACAAGTTGGCATCCATGGTGGCTTTGGCCAGGTAGAGATTGACAGCCCGCCTCTGTTCAACCAGATGTTCCAACATTACCAGGGTGGAATTCCAGCGTGTTGGAACGTCTATAATGAGCCGGTGCCGTGGGAGGTTCAGCTCCAGCTGCACGGCTTCCAGGGACGCTGCGACACCACCCGAGCGGCGATAATGACCCACCGTTTTCCTTGCCGCTCACAAAAGACTGTCCATCCCCTGGTAGGTGTGCACCACCAAGTTCAGGACATGGGCCAGACAGGGGATGTAGGTGAGGTTTCCCCGCTGGATGGCAGCAACCAAGTTTGTCCCATTGTCGGCCACCACCTCTCGTACTGTGAGGCCTCTGGGGGTCAGCCAACTCCTCTCTTGCTCTCGGAGCTTGGCCAGGACGTGGTCTGCCATTAGCTTGTTCTTCCCCACGGTGACCATCTGCAGCAGCGCTTGGCAGTGGTGGGCCTTCACGCTGCTGCTGAGTCGGGGGTGTTTGGCGGCGGATGGAACCAGATCAGAGCTGGAACCTGCTGCACTTCCCCTGACCCTGCTGCGGGGTGGCACCACCCACTGGGGTTAAGATGCTGCTGTCCCCTCCTCACCCCCTCCACCAAACTGACCCAGTGCGTGGTGAAAGAGAGGTACCGGCCTGTCCCAAACCAACTTGACCATGAGTCCACACCCACCGCATGATCCAGCCCATGCTCCACGTTGACCTTCACAGAATGGTGCAGTGTTGGGATGCCCTTGCGTGTGAAGTAGTGTCGGCTGGGGATTGCCCAATCCGGCGCTGCGCATTGCAGGAGTCCATGCATCTGGCTCCCCTCCTGCACAAACGAGTACGGGAGGAGCTGGGAAGACATGGCCCTTGTAAGCAAGCCGTTCAGCTGGCGTATGCGACGGTGGCATTTTAGGCTTGCACAAGAAGCCGAGGAGGGAGCAGAGGAGACCACTGAGGAGGACTGGCTGCCTGAACAGGCCTCAGTGTCAGCAGGAGTGGCAAAGGTGGTTATGGCGCTCTGACCTCTGCAAGGGCCAGCGCCAGCTTCCTTCAGCCTCTTGAATTCCTCATGCTCAGGTTTGTGCTTATTGGCCAGATGATTTATGAAGCTGGAGGTGCCATAAGTGGAGGGGTGAGACCCTCTGCTCAGCTTCACATGGCACAATTTGCAAGTTACAAACTTGCTATCAAGTGAGGGCAGATGGAAAAACTGCCATATTTGGGATTTCAATTTGCCCTTACGTGGCTCAGAATGGGATGCTGATGATGTGGATTTTCTCCCAGTGGTGGTTGGGGTCTGGGGTTAAGTGGTGCAGCTGGTGGTAGTAGTGCCACTGGCAGATGGAGCAGCAGCCTGTGGGTCACGCATTCCATGCCTACTGCTGCTACTGCCAATCCCTGCAATGTTGATCCTGCATAGGGATCCTCGCTGGATTCCGCGGAATTCTAAATTCCGAGATTCCGGATGGAATTGGGACAATTCCGATTCCGCCGGTCGGAACGGAATTGCTATAGCTCTAAAACATAATTTCACGGAATTTTTTTTAATCCCGCGGAATTTTACGGAATTCAAATTTATTTTCTCACCTATCTATTTTCCTCCTTCCTTCCTATCCTCTCATCTTCCAGGGAATTGTAGAATTTCAAAAGCCAGCTTACATACCATGGCTGGGAATTGAACCCAGGCTGGGCTGGGAATTGAACCCAGGTCTCAGTGTGTGGTAGGTAACTGACTTAACCACTATTCCACCACCAATACACTACATGCTGAAGCCAGCCTAGCATGTACCATTATGATCAATCCAAGAGAAAAATTAGCGTGCTTAAGGATTTGTAGCATGTCAAAAGCCAACTCACATTGGCTGGGAATTGAACCCAGATCTTAGTGTGTGGTAGGTAACTGACTTAACCACTATACCACCAACAGTACATGCTGAAGCCAGCCTAGCATGTACCATTATGATCAATCCAAGAGAAAAAATTAGCGTGCTTAAGGATTTGTAGCATGTCAAAAGCCAACTCAGATTGGCTGGGAATTGAACCCAGGCTGGGCTGGGAATTGAACCCAGGTCTCAGTGTGTGGTAGGTAACTGACTTAACCACTATACCACCACCAACACACTACATGCTGAAGCCAGCCTAGCATGTACCATTATGATCAATCCAAGAGAAAAATTAGCGTGCTTAAAGAGACACTGAAGCGGAAAAAAATATATGATATAATGAATTGGTTGTGTACTATAAATAATTACTAGAAGATTAGCAGCAAAGAAAATATTCTCATATTTTTATTTTCATTTTATTTTCAGGTATATAGTGTTTTTTCTAACATTGCATCAATCTCTAATATGTGCAGATTACACAACACTCAGCATTCAAAATGATTCTTTCAGAGCAGTCTGTGAACTAATGACCTCTCCTCTGCCAGAGGAAAAGTAAATAGTTAACTAATAGTTGAGATAATAAAAGTCAGAAAGCTGCCCTCTCCACGACTTTGAAAGTCGTAGAGATAATGGCTTTTTTGTATAAAGATAACAACTAGAGTTTCTTAACGCTTCCTGTACTGGAAACAATTAGACTGATGTATCTGATCTTAATGTTTTATTTCTTAGCTGTACTACACATACAAATCATAATATCATAGTTTTTTTTTTCGCTTCAGTGTCTCTTTAAGGATTTGTAGCATGTCGAAACTCAAAAGCCAACTCACATTGGCTGGGAATTGAACCCAGGTCTCAGTGTGTGGTAGGTAACTGACTTTACCACTATACCCCCACCAACACACCACATGCTGAAGCCAGCCTAGCATGTACCATTATGATCAATTCAAGAGAAAAATTAGCGTGCTTAAGGATTTGTAGCATGTCAAAAGCCAACTAACATTGGCTGGGAATTGAACCCAGGCTGGGCTGGGAATTGAACCCAGGTCTCAGTGTGTGGTAGGTAACTAACTTAACCACTATACCACCAACACTACATGCAGAAGACAGCCTAGCATGTACCATTGTGATATACCCAAGAGAAAATGATCTCTCTCTCTCTCTCTCTCTAGGACTTGATGCCATTGAACTGAATTTTCAGCTTAAAACCCATCAACGGATACCGGCAGAATTTCACAGGCATTTTCGGAATTACGCCAGATTGAAAAAGCAATTCCGTTCCGACCAAACGGAACGGAATGATCAATTTCCGCCTAAAAATTTCAGAAAATACAATTCCGCGGAAAGCGGTGACCATCCCTACTAGAGAGAGAGAGAGAGATTAATCTACCTGGCTATCTGGGGTTCTCTTCGGACAACTGTTGAACACAAAAGGCAAGGCCATGCCTGGCTACAAATCCTTAAGCAAGCTAATTTTTCTCTTGGATTGATCATAATGGTACATGCTAGGCTGGCCTCAGCATGTAGTGTTGGTGGTATAGTGGTTAAGTCAGTTACCTACCACAAATTGAGTCCTGGGTTCAATTCCCAGCCAATCTGAGTTGGCTTTTGACATGCTACAAATCCTTAAAGAGTAACTGTCAGGCTGCAGAAGCTAATTTAAACCTCTATTCTCCTGTGTTAAACAGTTTAGAAGGAAGCCAAAAAGGCATTACTGAAGATAAAAATCTCTCTTACCTTTGATGTGTGCTTATCAGCAAAGCTGTTAGACCCAAGCAGGACGCAAGCCGCATACCATACTGCAAAGCATTCTGGGGCCCTCCCCTCGGCTGCTAATGAGACGTTACAGGATAGAGTTTCAGCAGCTTGTAATCAGTCCAGCGCGTAGCACTGATAAATCTCCGGGCAGAGTACACTGCAGGAGTCCGCTATTGTTCCTAGCCACATGGCTAATTAATACTCACTGCACACTGTGTTATTCAGTACGAGCTTTTCTGTGATCAGGAAGCAGGGAGGACATGACGACACATTTGGCTTCATAGGACGACAGACAAACATGGAACCTGCCATGAGCTGTCAGGAGCATCAATCTCTGCATATACTATATAAAAATTCTGTGAAATCCAAACGTGGACAGTGAAATGCATATGTAATGTAAGTACAGCCAATCTTTAGCTACTGATATATGTGTTTATTTTCTCTGAGACCCTTTACCTAACAGCTCCTCTTTAAGCACGCTAATTTTTCTCTTGGATTGATCATAATGGTACATGCTAGGCTGGCTTCAGCATGTAGTGTGTTGGTGGTGGTATAGTGGTTAAGTCAGTTACCTACCACACACTGAGACCTGGGTTCAATTCCCAGCCACGGTATGTAAGCTGGCTTTTGAAATACTACAATTCCCAGGAAGATGAGACCCTCTGGGAGGAGGGAGAAATACTAAGTTAAAAGGGACTATGGGCCACCACCACCATATATGATAAATAAGGTTACTTTAGTGATTATTTCAATTTTTCCAACGGAATCCGGAATTCCGCGGAATTGCGTACAAATCCAGCGGAATTTTCATTCCGACGGAATTTAACCCTGACGGAATCCGTGATTTCCGGTGGAACGGAATTTGCTCATTCCAATCATCCCTAATCCTGCGTGCCAGACCCACTGACTCCTCCTCCTCAGAGTCAGAGCTGACATCCCCCTCCGGTTGCTGGTAGTCCGGGTCCTTAACCTCATCTTCAAACTCCCCCTCGTAAAACAACTGCTGGGATGATGAGCCCGCCTCAAACTCCTCTTCTGCTGACACATCATGGACGGGCTCCCCCCCAACAATTACTGTCAGCATCTCAGACTCTTCCGCAAAGCCAATTTTGCTAAGAATGTTTTCTCTAGGGCTGGTGGTGGGCTCACTGGCCTGCTCGTCATCATCCACCATCAGCTGCATCACAAGTGCGGAGTCTTTCTCCTCCAATTTGCGCCGCTGACCCTGCTTGAAAATTGACGCAACACGCCGCTGCGTCTCTGCAGCGTGACTCCCCCTAACAGCTCGACGGCCAGTGGGTAGCGGCGGAATGGAGACTGATGCGGCAGAACTGCTGCCAGAGGCCGCAGTGTTGCTCCCTCTCCTCTTGGCCTTGCTGCTCCTCCCCCGGCTGCCAGTGCCAGACATAGTACAAGGTTGATGACGTCACAGATGATGTGTGTAATTGCACTTTTATTCATGGAGGCGGGCTTGGACTGTGAATCAGCACGGAGTGACAGACAGGAGCAGAGTACAACAACAAAACACACTGACACTGCTCAGTCAGCAGCATAGCAGCTGCAGCCCTGCAATAATCTGTAGTAGCAGGCTAGCAGCTAACACAGTAGTAGTACTACTCTCACTCTCTAACAACTAATAGCACTGCAACTACACAATATAACACAGTAATACTAACCACCTAAGTTAAGGCTAATAGCAGGCCAGCCAGCACCAAGGAGCCTGGACTGTGTGCACACAGACACAGCACACACAGACAAAGACACAGGACCTAGCAGGCACAGGTAGCTGCTGCAGCTGAAAGACTGACTGACAAGACTGACTGACACTAACAAATTACACAGACTAGCAGTAAAACAATTGTATAGAGAAGGTGTTTAAGTGTTAAAACGCTGGGTTTATCACTCAGATAATGCACTTGCTTCAGCCAAACACACTGGACAATGTATCTCAGTGGTAGTCACAAAGCAAGGACGAGATTCTCATCATGGCCCCCTCCTTATATACAGGAGGGACTGG
This sequence comes from Hyperolius riggenbachi, assembly GCF_040937935.1. NCBI lineage: Eukaryota > Metazoa > Chordata > Amphibia > Anura > Hyperoliidae > Hyperolius > Hyperolius riggenbachi. Next base: position 68,613 of record NW_027152367.1, read on the forward strand.
CCAAGGTTCCCCTCTGTGATTGGTTGCTTGGGCTTAGGCTGGGAGCGCTCTGATTGGCATGAATGACGTCATGGACGTTATCTCCATGGTAACAGTACCCGGATCCGGATATCCGCAGATATCCACTGATATCCGGGCATGCGACCAACTATCCGCAGACAGCTATCCGGATTTTGGCCCAGGTATCCGGAATCCGGATCCGGTCGGATAGGCCTAAAAAGTTCGGATATCCGGGTCTACCCAGATATCCGGGAATCCTGTTGAGCAGCACTGACAGTTAGTCATTGGGTGACTTGGGTCCAAATTCAGTAAAGGGGGTGGAGCCACAAACAGCCAATCCAATTTGTTAGATTGATTTCAGCCATTCTGTTATTGGCGGGGTTCTCAAACTTGACACAGTAGGCCACTGGGTGACTGGGACTAATATTCAGGAAAGTGGGTGGAGCCTACAGCAGCCAATCAAAATTCACCTTTTTTTTCAAGGGGAATATTTACATTGCTGCTATTGATACACTCTTAATGGCAGAGGCCTCAAATCTGGTACAGTCAGTCACTGGGAGACTGGGGTTTGAATTCTGAAAAGGGTAGTGGGCCAAAAACAGACAATCAGATTTGTTTAATTTCAATGGTAAAATGCAACTTATTAATGCCAATGACCCCAAAGCTCATAAACCTGGTCATTGAGTGACTGTGTGTCCCTGTTAGAGTTGGGCCGAACGGTTTGCCTGCAAACGGTTTCATGCGAACTTCCGTGGTTCGCGTTCGCGTCCCGCAGGCGAACCTTTGCGGAAGTTCGGTTCGCCCCATAATGCACCATGGAGGGTCAACTTTGACCCTCTACATCACAGTCAGCAGGCCCAGTGTAGCCAATTAGGCTACACTAGCCCCTGGAGCCACTCCCCCCCTACTAAAAGGCAGGCAGCAGCGACCATTACGGTCACTCGTGTGCCTGCATTAGTGAGAGTAGGGCGAGCTGCTGCACACTCTCTCTCATAGGGAAAGATTAGTTAGGCTTAGCTTGTCCCTGGCTGCATACCTGTTCTGTGAACCCACCACTGCATACCTGTTCTGTGAACCCACCACTGCATACCTGTTCTGTGAACCCACCACTGCATACCTGTTCTGTGAACCCACCACTGCATACCTATACTGTGAACCCACCACTGCATACCTGTTCTGTGAACCCACCACTGCATACCTGTTCTGTGAACCCACCACTGCATACCTGTACTGTGAACCCACCACTGCATACCTGTTCTGAGAACCCACCACTGCATACCTGTTCTGTGAACCCACCACTGCATACCTGTTCTGTGAACCCACCACTGCATACCTGTTCTGTGAACCCACCACGGCATACCTGTACTGTGAACCCACCACTGCATACCTGTTCTGTGAACCCACCACTGCATACCTGTTCTGTGAACCCACCACTGTATACCTGTACTGTGAACCCACCACTGCATACCTGTTCTGTGAACCCACCACTGCATACCTGTACTGTGAACCCACCACTGCATACCTGTTCAGTGAACCCGCCACTGCATACCTGTTCTGTGAACCCACCACTGCATACCTGTTCTGTGAACCCACCACTGTATACCTGTACTGTGAACCCACCACTGCATACCTGTTCAGTGAACCCACCACTGCATACCTGTTCTGTGAACCCACCACTGCATACCTGTTCAGTGAACCCGCCACTGCATACCTGTTCTGTGAACCCACCACTGCATACCTGTTCTGAGAACCCACCACTGCATACCTGTTCTGTGAACCCATCACTGCATACCTGTACTGTGAACCCACCACTGCATACCTGTACTGTGAACCCACCACTGCATACCTGTTCTGTGAACCCACCACTGCATACCTGTACTGTGAACCCACCACTGCATACCTGTTCTGTGAACCCACCACTGCATACCTGTACTGTGAACCCACCACTGCATACCTGTTCAGTGAACCTGCCACTGCATACCTGTACTGTTCAGTGAACCCGCCACTGTATACCTGTTCTGTTCAGTGAACCCGCCACTGCATACCTGTTCTGTTCAGTGAACCCGCCACTGTATACCTGTTCTGTTCAGTGAACCTGCCACTGCATACCTGTTCTGTTCAGTGAACCCGCCACTGTATACCTGTTCTGTTCAGTGAACCCGCCACTGCATACCTGTTCTGTTCAGTGAACCCGCCACTGCATACCTGTTCTGTTCAGTGAACCCGCCACTGCATACCTGTTCTGTTCAGTGAACCCGGCACTGCATACCTGTTCTGTTCAGTGAACCCGCCACTGTATACCTGTTCTGTTCAGTGAACCCGCCACTGCATACCTGTTCTGTTCAGTGAACAGTTTGGTGTGTCAGTGTGAAGCAGTACCTTAATTACACTACCTGATTGATGTATACACATGCAAGATGTTTTAAAGCACTTTAGGCCTGTCATTTAGCATTCAATATGATTTCTGCCCTTAAAATGCTGCTTTGCGTCAAATCCAGATTTTTCCCGGGGACTTTTGGCGTGTATCCCACTCCGCCATGCCCCCCTCCAGGTGTTAGACCCCTTGAAACATCTTTTCCATCACTTTTGTGGCCAGCATACATTTTTTTTTTTTCAGAGTTCGCATCCCCATTGAAGTCTATTGCGGTTCGCGAACTTTAACGCAAACCGAACCTTCCGCGGAAGTTCGCGAACCCGGTTCGCGAACCTAAAATCGGAGGTTCGGCCCAACTCTAGTCCCTGTGCGGGGCCAAAAACAACTAACTTTTTACATGGGAAAATATAAACTGCAGCTATTCTTACACTGTTATTGGCAGGGTTCTCAAACTTGACACAGTTGGTCACTGGGTGACTGGGATTAATATTCAGAAAAGTAGGTGAAGCCTACAAGAGCCAATAAAAATTCACCTATTTATTTTTCATGGGGATATTGAAACTGCAGCCATTCTTACACTGTTAATGGCGTTCGTTAAGTGACTGGGGTTTGAATTCACTAAAGAGGCGGAGCCAAAAACAGCCAGATTTCTTTGCTGGATAAACTGCTTCCATTAGCGCAATTTTGATGCTAGGAACCCAAAAGCTCACAAACTTGGTAATTGAGTAGTGACTGTGTGTCAAGGTTACAAAAAGTGGGTGAAGTCAAAAACAGATTTTTCTAAAAAATTGTAAACTGCAGCCCTTCTTCACTGTTAATGGCAGGGTTCTCAAACTGTGCACAGCTGGTTACTGGGTGACTGGGATTAATATCCAGGAAAGTGGGTGGAGCCTAAAAAGCCAATCAAAATTCACCTGTTGATTTTCAAGGGGAATATTAAAATTGCTGCCATTCTTGCACTGTTATTGGCACAAGCCTCAAACCTGGTACAGTTGGTCATTGGGTCAATGGGGTTCAAATTCAGAAAAGGGGACAGAGCCACAAACAGTCAATCAGATTTGTTTCATTTCATAGGAAAATACAAATGATTGATGCCAAGGACCCCAAAGCTCACAAACTTGGTCATTGAGTAGTGATTGTGTGTCCAGGTTACAAAAAGTGGGCAGAGTCAAAAACAAATTTCACTGGGAAAATGTAAACTGCAGCCCTTCTTACATTGTTTATGGCAGGGTTCCTAAACTTTGCCCAGATGGTCACTGGGTTACTGAGAGTAATATTCAGGGAAGTGGGTGGAGCTTATAATAGCCAATCAAAATTAACCTGATGATTTTCAAGGAGGATATTTGAATTGCTGCCATGTTTACACTGTTAATAGCAGATGCCTCAAACCTGCTACAGTTGGTCATTGGGTGACTGGGTTTCAAATGCTGGAGAGGGGCAGAGCCACAAACAGTCAATCTGATTTCGTATACACAAAACACACAGCGCTTAGGATAATCAACCACTACCAATATGGTTTAAAATTACCCAGATCAGTCCATCCAAATCCACTGTGTTATCACTTTAAGAGATAAAAAAGAGTTCCATAGCGTAATACTGTAAAGCTCAGATCATATCCTTCACCAACAATATACACCAGGTGAATTCCTCTCCCCTTTTACTGGTCACCAAGTGAGTATAAGGCACCCCCCCGAATAGCCTGCACTCACCCAGTAAACCTCTTCACTAAGAGGTATGCATAAACGCTCAGAGGGGGTCACAATATATCCTTCATTAGTCAACTTTTTGCATCCAGGGAGGGGGTCCGTTACAGACCTCAATAATCCAGCCACTAGGGCTCAAATGAATTTAAAATAGTGAAGTACAGTTTAATAAACATATAGGCCAGCGGTATTGCACTTACAGAATGTCGGAAGTCTATGCGCATATAACAAGTTGTGTTCCCGGGACACCGCTCTCAATGCCTCCACCTCCGCCCGTTCATAGCAAGTCAAGCCACGCTGCCGCAAATGGATCCCTCTCCTCGCTCCTTTCAGGCTCCGGGCGGAACACAGGGTGTTCCTGGTGGAGGTGTAGATGACCATGACAGTTTGCTGAAGAAGGAGGTCACACAGAAAAAGAAGGAAGTGCTTAGCTGATTTTGAGAGTCAATCTGATTTGTTTAATTTCTATGGGAACATATAAATTATTGATGCCAAGTAGTGTTGAGCGAACAGTGTTCGCCACTGTTCGGGTTCTGCAGAACATCACCGTGTTCGGGTGATGTTCGAGTTCGGCCGAACACCTGATGGTGTTCGGCCTTTTAAGTTCGGGTTCGCCCCGAACTACTAATTGGCCACCGAACAGGGCCGAACAGGGCCCCTGTTCGGCCGAACAGGGCCCTGTTCGGCCTGAATACTGCCCCCCTATGGGGTCGCAGGCATAAGGGGGGAGCATGCCCCGATCGCGGAGGGGGGTCGGAAATTCCCCCCACCCCCTCCGCTAGCGCTCCCCCCTCTGCCCGCTTCCCCATACAAAAGTTTCAGGAAGTACCGGTCCGGTGGTAGTGGGTGGCTGGCAGTGGGCGGCACTGTGAAGTGAGTGACTGAGGAGGAGGAGTCCGGAGAGTGACGCGTTGAGGGAGGCTGGGCAGCGGGCGGTTCAGCAGTAGTACGGTACTACTGCTGAACCGCCCGCTGCCCGGCCTCCCTCAACGCGTCACTCTCCGGACTCCTCCTCCTCAGTCACTCACTTCACAGTGCCGCCCACTGCCAGCCACCCACTACCACCGGACCGGTACTTCCTGAAACTTTTGTATGGGGAAGCGGCAGACGCGTATCTGGAGGCATGCAGGCATGGCAAGTGCCCCAGGCAACCTCCCTCTTCAAACAACAGGGGGGGCGCAGTGCTGCTGACAGCATTCCTGAGTCTAAGGTAATAACAACCATCCAGCAGCCTGCCCGTCTCAGCCTTTCATATATCTACATTAGAAGCTATTGAGAGATGAGCCTGGACGTTTTCCCTCATTCCCTAAGACAGATCATGGCTCAGTCCCCTGAGATAGCAGACCTGGTCTGGAGGTTACAAGGTCTCCCATCAATTCTGCTCTCTGTCCTTCACACATTCCTCAGCCTTATCTCAGTGTGCTGTTTACTTACTTTTATTTATGACACTCTCTGCACTTTAACCATTACCCTGCTGGCATCTCTGTGGCCAGTTTTAACGTCTCTCTTGTAAGTTGTACTGTATACCTCAGTTGTTAAAATGCATTGTATTTCTAGCTCAGTCCCTATCTACTGATATTTAATAGGTTGTCAGGCTTTTATTATGTTATAACCGTCACTGCAAATATGTCATTGCTTTCATTCATATGAGAGTGGTGGCTGCCAAATGTATTTCCTTTTAAACAATACCAGTTGCATGGAAATCCTGCTGATCTTTCTGGTCAATAGGGTCTACATCACACGCCTGAAACATGCATGCAGCTAATCTTGTCAGATGTGTCATAGACATTTGATCTGCTTGCTTGTTCAGGGTCTATGGCTTAGGCAGGGATCACACTTGTTTTTCAGTTTTCAGCTTGGCTTTTTCTGCGTACATTTTCTGCACTCCAAGTGTGTTTCTATGCAGAAAAATATGTGCGTTTTTCACAACAGTTAATGTAATTGATACAGAAAACTGACAAAATGTGCAGAATTATGCAGAATGTCAGTTTTTTTCTGTGCAAGAAAAACACATTAAGTGTGAACTAGCCCTTTGATTAACATGCGTTTTCAGTTTTTTTGTGCAGAAAATGCGTATGAAAACAGTCAAGTATGTTCCCTGCCTTAAAGGGGAACTGCAGAGAGAGGTATATGGAGGCTGCCATGTTTATTTCCTTTTAAGCAATACCAGTTGCCTGGCAGCCAAGGGCGTAGGGCCCGTGGTCGCAGCGGTCGCCTTGGCGACCGGGCCCGGCTCCTGAGGAGGCGGGGGAGGGGCCCGGGGGGCCCATCTCCGTTTGCAGGGCCATGCGCCCGTTCGCGCTGGTAGGAGGGAGCCGCAGCCGCGGGGAAGGCAGCCCGACCTCTTCCTCCCTTCCTCTCCCCGGGCCCCCCCCTCAGATGCAGAGTAAGCGGCTAACGGAAGCGCTATAGGCAGAACTCACCTCCCTGCGTTCCACTCGCCGCTGATCTCCTCTCTGGCTGGCTCTGCATAGATGCTTACACACGCAGCTTCCGGCTAAACAGGAAGCTGCGTGTGTAAGCATCTATGCAGAGCCAGCCAGAGAGGAGATCAGCGGCGATTGGAACCAGGGACGGAGGTGAGTTCTGCCTATAGCGCTTCCGTTAGCCGCTTACTCTGCATCTGAGGGGGGGCCCCGGGGAGAGGAAGGGAGGGAGAGGTCGGGCTGCCCTCCCCGCGGCTGCGGCCCCCCCTCCATTATGGGGACAGGCAGCTACCTAATCTATCCTGGGGGGCAGCTACCTAATCTATCCTGGGGGGCAGCTACCTAATCTATCCTGAGGGCAGCTACCTAATCTATCCTGGGGGGCACCTACCTAATCTAACCTAATCCTGGGGGGCAGCTACCTAATCTAACCTATACTGGGGGGCACCTACCTAATCTATCCTGGGGGCAGCTACCTAATCTATCCTGGGGGGCACCTACCTAATCTAACCTAATCCTGGGGGGCAGCTACCTAATCTAACCTATACTGGGGGGCACCTACCTAATCTATCCTGGGGGCAGCTACCTAATCTATCCTGGGGGGAAGCTACCTAATCTATCCTGGGGGGCAGCTACCTCATCTAACCTATACTGGGGGGCACCTACCTAATTATCCTGGGGGCAGCTACCTAATCTATCCTGGGGGGCAGCTACCTAATCTAACCTATACTGGGGGGCAGCTACCTAATCTAACCTATACTAGGGGGCACCGACCTAATCTAATTTATACTGGGGGCACCTACCTATATAACCTATACTGGGGGCACTTACTTATCTAACCTGTATTGGGGGCACCTAGCTAGCCTATACAGGTGGCAACTAAACTGGCTACCTATATTGGAGGCACCTACCTAACTAACCTATACTGGGGGCACCTACCTATCTAACCTACGCTGGGGGCAACTATTCTGGCTACCTATATTAGAGGCACCCACCTAGCTAACCTGTACTGGGGGCACCTATCTATCTAACTTATACCGGCGGCGCCTGCCTATCTCACCTATACCGGGGGCAACTATACTGGCTTACCTATGCCTGACTACCTATACTGGGGGTACCTATAGCTGGCTATAGGGATTTTGATATGTGTGTGCATCCGTCGGGTGTTGTCGGGGGAGGGGGGGCTGTTGTTGCCGGGGGGGGGGGGGGGGGGCCACATCCAGATTCCGCATCGGGGCCCAGAGGTTTGTAGCTACGCCACTGCTGGCAGCCCTGCTGATCCTCTGCCTCTAATGCTATTAGCCATAGCCCCTGAACAAGCATGCAGCAGATCAGGTGTTCCAGACTTTAAAGTCAGATCTGACAAGACTAGCTGCATGCTTGTTTCTGGTGTTATTCAGATACTACTGCAGAGAAATAGACCAGCAGGGCTGTCAGGCAACTGGTATTGATTAAAAGGAAATAAATATGGCAGCCTCTGTATACCTCTTACTTCAGTACCCCTTTAAAGTGTTAAAGGCAGAGGATCAGAAGTATAGCCTAATTTATTTCATAGTGCCCATTATATTCTAGTATCTGTGTGTGCGTGTGTGTTCTGAATGCATGAAGAGGTTACCCTGTCCAAAAAGGTTAGACAGGATGCTGTTGATTGTAGGTGTGTGTGTGTGTGTGTGTGGGGGGCGCAATTTAAGTATTTGCCATGGGCGCTGTCTTGCCTAGATACGCCACTGGGAAGCGGGCAGAGGGGGGAGCGCTAGCGGAGGGGGTGGGGGGAATTTCCGATCCCCCCCCGCGATCGGGGCATGCTCCCCCCTTATGCCTGCGACCCCATAGGGCCCCCAAAAGCGGGATGTTCGGGGAGTTCGGGGTTCGGCCCGAACATGCCGAACATTGCGGCCATGTTTGGCGAACTTTCCCGAACCTGAACATCCAGGTGTTCGCCCAACACTAATGCCAAGGACCTCAAAGCTTACAAACTTGGTCATTGAGTGTTTGTGCGTTAGGGTTAGAAAAAGTAGCAGAGCCAACACCAGTCAAATACATACACGGGCAATGCTGGGTCATCAGTGGGGTGGAGACAAATACAAATTTCACTGGGAAAACGTAAACTACAGCCATTCTTACACTGTTTGTCAATGGAAGGGTTCTTAAACTTGGCACAGTTGGTCACTGGGTGACTGGGAGTAATATTCAGAAAAGTGGGTGGAGCCTACAAAAGTGAATCAAACTTCACCTTTTGCTTTTCAAGGGGAACATTTAATTGCTACCGTTCTTGCACTGTTAATGGCACAGGCCTCACACCTGGTACAGTTGGACATTGGGTGACTGGGTTTCAAATTCAGAAAAGGAGGTGGAGCCACAAACAGCCAATCAGATTTTTTCAATCAATGCAAATTATTGATGCCAAAGATGGCAATGCTCACAAACTTGGTCATTGAGTAATTATGTGTTAGAGTTAAGGAAAAGTGTGCGGAGCCAACACCAGCCAAATACATTTCCAGGCAACGCCAGGCAATCAGCTAGTAGTCAATAAAGCAAAAGACATTCTTCTGGAATTCCCTGTTTTTATCCATTGACTATTGTCAATATGGTTCCTTGTGCCTTTCCCTCTTCTAAAACCAGCTTGCACATCTGGCTATTCTCGCTCCATATACTGTTGCAGCTCGTAGAATTTTGAGACCTTCATTACCTTGCTAGAATTTGACATCTAACCAGATATTGGAGAAGACAGTATCCTCAACACACATAATCCAGTAGTCAGCCCCACTTCCCACAACCTCATCCCTCACCTTCAGGTTCACAAGCCCGGCCCAGTGGGTGGATTTCCTTTAATCAACTCAACATCAGGCCAATGACAACTTTTGACTGTAATACATTTGGTTGAAGAACAGCCAGTACAATTTTGATGTTAGTGTAACATTCACCTATTCCTTCGCATATTGCCAATGGTGCACATATAATCCTCATTTTCGCTAAGAAAATGGAGAGGCTTCTCTAAGGAGATTATATGTACCTTAAATTGCCCAGCCAGTTTAGATAAAAGGGTAGTAAATGTTCTTAGAGAATTTGAACTTTCCACTCAAAATATCCTTATCAGTTTCCTGGACAGCGCCCTACTCACATAATCTAATTTTTGACAATCTAAGTTTCTTGCGCTCCAAAGCGATTGACTTGAACGGTGCCAAACTCTGTTAACAACCTGCATTTATAGTTTAACATATAATGGTATTTACAGCTGAGCTGTCATTATGTCTGCCCTTTGAACCAACTCTGCCCTATGAACCAAATTGTGCCTAGCAATGCGATGACACTGACACACTGTATATGTCACTGTAGTGTGTGTGTGTGTGCGTGCATATGTGTGTGTGTAGTTGCCTCCACCGGGAATACTGTATGTAAGTCTATCCTTGCACAATAAACTTGAGTAGCAGCAGTGCCAGCTTGCCTCCTCTCACTCACAAGTAGAGATGTCCCGAACGGTTCGCCGGCGAATGGTTCCAGGCGAACTTCGGGTGGTTCGCGTTCGCCTGAGAAGGCGAACTTTCCCAGAAGTTCGATTCGCCCCATAATGCTCTATTGAGCAATACTTTGACCCTCTACATCACAGTCAGCAGGCACATTGTTGCCAATCAGACTGCACTCACTCTTGGAGTCCACCCCCCTTATACAAAGCAAGGTCCTTGTGCCGTTTTACTCACTCGTCTGCCTGCACTAACTAGTTAAGGGACAGCTGCTGACAGACTCTGTTAGCGAGAGTTTAGTTAGGCTCTTATAGGCTTGTTCCTAGCTAATTGTTGTTCCTTATGTCTCTCTCTCCCTCCTCCCTCACTCCCTCCCCCCAGAGGGAGGGTCTCATCTTCCAGGGAATTGTAGAATTTCAAAAGCCAGCTTATATAACTTGGCCAGGAATTGAACCCAGGTCTTGGCTGGGAATTTAACCCAGGTCTGAGTGCTTGGTAGTCAGCTCTCTTAACCACTATACTACCACCAACACTACATGCTGAAGGCAGCCTAGCATGTAATAATATGATATATCCTAGAGAAAAATGAGCTTGCTTAAGGATGTGTAGTATGTCAAAAGCCAACTCACATTGGCCAGGAATAGAACACAGTCAGGTTGGTGGTTCAACCCCACCCAGGCATGGCCTTGCCTTTTGTGTTCAACAGTTGTCTGAAGAGAACCCCAGATAGCCATGTAGATTCATCTCTCTCTCTTCGTCTCTCTCTCTCTCTAGTAGGGATGGTCACCGCTTTCCGCGGAATTGTATTTTCCACAATTTTGGGTGGAAATTGGTCATTCCGTTTGGTCGTAACGGAATTGCTTTTTCAATCCGGCAGAATTCCAAAATTGCCTGTGAAATTCTGCTGGTATCCGTTGATGCCGGAAATTCTGCTGGTATCCGTTGAAGTCCTAGAGAGAGAGAGAGAGCAAGCTCATTTTTCTCTTGGGTATATCACAATGGTACATGCTAGGCTGGCTCAGTGCAGTTTCTAGGCTAAAATGCACCCAGGGCGAGGGTGTAAAAATTGCGCCCCCCCCCCCCCCACCCGAAGCAAGGTATGGGTGCCCGCAGTGTAGGTTAGCCAGGTCTAGTTGCACTCAGTATAGATTCCCCCAGAATAGGTACCCCAGTATAGGTAGCCAGCTATAGGTCCCCCCAGTATAGGTAGCCAGGCATAGGTGAGCCAATATAGTTGCCTCCGGTATAGGTTAGCCAGGTAGGTGCCTCCAGTATAGGTAGCCAGTATAGTTGCCCACAGTATAAGTTAGATAGGCAGGCGTCCCCGGTAGATAGTTAGGTGCCCCCAGTACAGGTTAGCTAGGTGGGTGCCTCTAATATAGGTAGCCAGAATAGTTGCCCCCAGCATAGGATAGGTAGATGCCCCCTGTATAGGTTAGTTAGGTAGGTGCCTCCAATATAGGTAGCCAGTATAGTTGTCACCTGTATAGACTAGCTAGGTAGGTAGGTGCCCCCAATACAGGTTAGATAAGTTAATGCTCCCACTATAGGTTAGATAGGTAGCTGCCCCCAGTATAGGTTAGGAAGGTGCCCCCCAGTATAGGTTAGATAGGTAGGTGCCCCCCAGTATAGGTTAGATAGGTAGGTGCCCTCAGTATAGGTTAGATTAGGTAGCTGCCCCCCAGGTTAGATAGGTAGGTGCCCCCCAGTATAGGTTAGATAGGTAGCTGCCCCAGTATAGATTAGGTAGGTGCCCCCCAGTATAGGTTAGATTAGGTAGGTGCCCCCCAGTATAGGTTAGATTAGGTAGGTGCCCCCCCAGTATAGGTTAGATTAGGTAGGTGCCCCCAGTATAGGTTAGATAGGTAGGTGCCCCCAGTGTAGGTTAGATAGGTCGTTGCCACCCAGTTTAGGTTAGATAGGTAGGTGCCCCCCAGTATAGGTTAGATAGGTAGGTGCCCCCCAGTATAGGTTAGATAGGTAGGTGCCCCCTCAGTATAGGTTAGATTAGGTAGCTGCCCCCCAGGATAGGTTAGATAGGTAGGTGCCCCCCAGTATAGGTTAGATTAGGTAGGTGCCCCCCAGTATAGGTTAGATTAGGTAGGTGCCCCCCAGGATAGGTTAGATAGGTAGGTGCCCCCAGTATAGGTTAGATTAGGTAGGTGCCCCTCAGGATAGGTTAGATAGGAAGGTGCCCCCAGTATAGGTTAGATTAGGTAGGTGCCCCTCAGGATAGGTTAGATAGGTAGGTGCCTCCCAGGATAGGTTAGATAGGTAGGTGCCCCCCAGGACAGGTTAGATAGGTAGGTGCCCCCCAGGACAGGTTAGATAGGTAGCTGCCCCAGTATAGGTTAGGTAGGTGCCCCAAATGATGGAGGGGGGAGCCGCAGCCGCGGGGAGGGCAGCCCGACCTCTCCCTCCCTCTCCCCGGGCCGTCCTCCGTGCGATCCCTCTCGGACTGCAGAGTAATGCGCAGGGAAGCGCTGTGCATAACTACTCACCTCGCTGGCTCCAAGCACTGCTCTCTCGCCGCCAGTCTCATCTCTCCATACACGCTGATACACACACACGCTGCTTCCTGTTTAGCAGCGTGTGTGTGTATCAGCGTGTAGGCAGAGAGGAGACTGGCGGCGAGAGAGCAGCGCTTGGAGCCAGCGAGGTGAGTAGTTATGCACAGAGCTTCCCTGCGCATTACTCTGCAGTCCGAGGGGGGATCGCACGGAGGGCGGCCCGGGGAGAGGAAGGGAAGGAGAGGTCGGGCTTCCCTCCCCGCGGCTGCGGCTCCGCCCTCCATCACAGCGCCCCCCTCCCAGCAGCGCCCCGGGCGGTGGCACGCCCCGCACGGCCGTAGAAACGGCCATGGGCTGGCTTCAGCATGTAGTGTTGGTGGTGGTATAGTGGTTAAGAGAGCTGACTACCAAGCACTCAGACCTGGGTTCAATTCCTGGCCAAGGTATGTAAGCTGGCTTTTAAAAGCCTACAAATCTTTAAGCAAGCTCATTTTTCTCTAGGATATATCATAATGGTACATGCTAGGCTGCCTTCAGCATGTGGTGTTGGTGGTGGTATAGCGGTTAAGAGAGCTGACTACCAAGCAGTGCACTCAGACCTGGGTTCAATTCCCAACCAAGGTATATAAGCTGGCTTTTGAAATTCTACAATTCCCTGGAAGATGAGACCCTCCGAGAGGAGGGAGAGATACACTGTCTGATGATGTAGGCCTGTAATTGAACATTGAATGAGATTTGTGAACACAAAATAGGGGTTTATGTGAAATGTAGATTTTTTCCTGGGACTTTTGATGTGTATTTCACTCAATCATGTCTGCCTCCAGGTATTAGACCCCTTGAAACATGTTTTCCATCACTTTTCTGGCCAGCATAAGTGTTCGCGAACAGGGTTCACGAACCGAAAATCGGAGGTTCGCGACATCTCTACTCACAAGCTTGAAGTATGTGTCTCTTGTTTGAGCATGCTGAGTGCCTTGTTTTGCATGCTTAACCTCTTTACAACCAAGTCATGCTGATGGGCGTGAACGTGGTGGCTCCCCCAGGACTGCTTAACGCCAATTGGCATCAAGTCCAGGGGGAGGAGGTATTTTGCAGAAGATTGCGCAGGCCGATGCACACGCATTTCCACTTGAATGACGGAGCTGAGCTCCGTCATCAGTCTCGCAGCAGCAATCGTCCCTTGGAGACTGTTAGATGGCGAAACAGCCATCTATTTACAAAGTACCCTTAAAGCTGCAGTGGTCTAAATTGTAAAAAATAGCCTGGTCCCTAAGGGGGTGTACGCCTGTGGTCCTTAAGAGGTTAAAGACTACACAGCTGCCAGCCGAGGTTGAGTGATTTGTTTAGTCTTCCACTCAGTTTACAGCAAGCAATGGGCAGCGCTCACAGGCTGCAAGTGAAGTGAAAGCTCCAGAGATATGCCCAGCCCCTTGGGGCTAAATACACACCTTGAATACAAATCAGATGCAAATTATGTGCTAACACTAATCTAAATTCTAAAATTTGAATGCAAGCTGACGCCCATGGAGCTGCCCATTGCTTGCTGTCTTTTGAACAAATGTGTATACCATTTATGTCTAGCTGCACCAGGTAAGGATTATGATTTTAATTTTAGACTAGCTAGGGTTCACTGTTGGATATGTTTCACTGCTGAATATGCTTCACTGTTACATTAGTTTGAGGTTTTAACCCTTTTTTTTTTATTTTTATTTTTTTTTGACAATTTTCATTGTTTGAACATGCTTCACTTTTTGATATGCTTCACTGCTAGATTAGTGAGCAGTTTCTCTCCTGTTGGGGCACGTCACCGCCGTAGGAGAGTCTACTAGGGATAATTTGTGCACAACTTATGCTGAAGCTAACGCCCCCTTTACTGTACCTGTTTTGAATGCAAGGTGTGTAACCTGCCCGTTAGTCGAGCTCTGCATACTTGTGCAGGTAGTCAATTTCAGGTGCAGCGTCTGTTTGGAAGCGCTGCCATTTCCTTCTGCTGTACAAAACTTAAGTATACTTCAGGCTAGCTGCCTCCAGGGGTGTCAGCTTGCATTCAAATTTTAGAATTTAGATTAGTGTTAGCACATAATTTGCATCTGATTTGTATTCAAGGTGTGTATTTAGCCCCAAGGGGCTGGGCATATCTCTGGAGCTTTCACTTCACTTGCAGCCTGTGAGCGCTGCCCATTGCTTGCTGTCTTTTGAACAAATGTGTATACCATTTATGGCTAGCTGCACCAGGTAAGGATTATGATTTTAATTTTAGACTAGCTATTTCCTTCTGCTGTACAAAACTTAAGTATACTTCAGGCTAGCTGCCTCCAGGGGTGTCAGCTTGCATTCAAATTTTAGAATTTAGATTAGTGTTAGCACATAATTTGCATCTGATTTGTATTCAAGGTGTGTATTTAGCCCCAAAGGGCTGGGCATATCTCTGGAGCTTTCACTTCACTTGCAGCCTGTGAGCGCTGCCCATTGCTTGCTGTCTTTTGAACAAATGTGTATACCATTTATGGCTAGCTGCACCAGGTAAGGATTATGATTTTAATTTTAGACTAGCTAGGGTTCACTGTTGGATATGTTTCACTGCTGAATATGCTTCACTGTTACATTAGTTTGAGGTTTTAACCCTTTTTTTTTATTTTCTTCTTTTTTGGACAATTTTCATTGTTTGAACATGCTTCACTTTTTGATATGCTTCACTGCTAGATTAGTGGTTAGTTTCTCTCCTGTTGGTGCACGTCACCGCCGTAGGAGAGTCTATTAGGGAAAATTTGTGCACAACTTATGCTGAAGCTAACGCCCCCTTTACTGTACCTGTTTTGAATGCAAGGTGTGTAACCTGCCCGTTAGTTGAGCTCTGCATACTTGTGCAGGTAGTCAATTCAGGTGCAGCGTCTGTTTGGAAGCGCTGCCATTTCCTTCTGCTGTACAATTCCACTCAGTTTAAGCTGAGTGTGCTGGACTTCTGTTCCTTCACATTTTCTACACAGTCATTTTGTAAAATGTTTGGGATTTTTCAAATTCTTCGCAAATTTTTGTGCTTAAGGGCTTGTTCACACTAAGTTCGTTTTAAGCTTTTTTAAAGCTCTGGCGATTTTCAACATTGCCATAAAAGCGCTTTTGCAATGATTCCTTACAGGAGTGTTTATATCAGTGTGTTTCATCTGCTTTCCGCTGATTAAAGCGCTGCTTCCACAATTTTGGGGGGCGATTTGCCACAATGGTAGGTATAGGGAAATCACAAAACGCTTGAAAAAGCGCTTTGTATAGCGATTTCCCCAGCACTTTTAAGAATAAAAATATTGTATTTATTCTTTTCCGAGTCAAAGAGTTTACTTCCTGACGCAAAAAACAAATCGCTCTGCAAAAGCACTTAGAAAAGCACTTTACAAAAAAATCGTAGCGTGCAGGTAAGTGCCGGGAGGCGTTAAAAAGAAATCACTCACAGAATCGCAAAACGCTGGTGTCAGCTATTGTGATTTTAGATGTGAAAATGGCCTAAAATAAACTATTTTTTTGCACTTTTTGCAAATGTTCGCATTGCAAAGAAAAAAATGAGTTTCTGTGATGATCTGCTCAGCTGCCTGTGCAGGCAGGAAGCCTTTTGATCACTGTTCAGGTCTGCATTCTGCAGGTCTCTGGAAGAGAGACCTTTTGTCAGTTGTGCAGCTTGCTGCTGAGGAATTTGCATATGTTTGTCATGCAGATTGCCTAGCCACATCCCCTGTGGGCTTGCTTTATAAAGAGCTATGTTTCCCACAGTAAGTTGCTGGTCATAAGAGTTAGATACTGTGTGACACTCGCCGGGAGTGTCAGCCTTGCTCTTTGTTGAAGATTAGCCTAGAGTAATCCCTGGAAACTGCATTGGGCATGTTTCCTTAGTGCAGTTAGGATTACTTATCTGTTTTGTTTGTCTGTTGCGATTGTCCTGTCCCAGCGGTGGTCGACAGGAAATTGTTCTGTGTGTCTGGGTGCTAACCGGAACAGCGGTTGTTACTGGTAGCCCCTTCTGATCTGTTTCCCTGGATCGCACTGGCATCCTGCGCCAGTGCTGTGGATCCTTCTGTTCTGCTACTCTGTACCTGGATCGCACTAGCATCCTGCGCTAGTGCTGTGGATCCTTCTGTTCTGCTACTCTGTACCTGGATCGCACTAGCATCCTGCGCTAGTGCTGTGGATCCTTCTGTTCTGCTACTCTGTCCCTGGATCGCGCTAGCATCCTGCGCTAGTGCTGTGGATCCTTCTGTTCTGCTACTCTGTACCTGGATCGCACTAGCATCCTGCGCTAGTGCATTGGATCCTTCTGTTTTGCTACTCTGTACCTGGATCACACAAGCATCCTGCGCTAGTGCTGTGGATCCTTCTGTTCTGTCTTCCTGGATCGCGCTAGCCACTTTCACTAGTGCTGTGGATCCTATTGTTCGCTTATTCCTGTTTTCGTGTGTCTGTCTTGTCTGCTACGAACGCTTGCTGGAGGCTCGGTGAGGTAACCGTTAAGCAAGCGCTCGCGCCCTCTGTTTCATGTTTGTCTGTCGATGGTTAGTTAGGCGTGCTTGTCTCTATTGTGCTTATCATGTGGAGACCGCGCACGAACGCGTGCACTGTTGCGAATGAGTGCGGTGTTCGCGTTCAGTTAGCATTTGTTATTTTCCTTGTCTTCTCATTGTATGATTTGCTGTGCCTTTGCTACTCTCGTGCTCCGCCTTGCTGTAGCCTTGTGTCACGTCTGGCGATCGCACCTCTCGCGATCGCGTTCCTACTTCGTATCTGCTGTGGTGTGTGCACCGTCACGGGTTGGCGACTGATTTGGTGCACACACATACAATCTGTCTCTGTGCTCATTCTCAATCGCCTCTCTTGCGATTGCGTTCCGTCCCTTCGTGCAATTCCTGTCTGGCGTGTGTGGTAGAGCAGAGGAGCAGTTCCTCTGCACTCCACAGCTCCCCCCGTCGACAAGAATTTCCCTCTACAGGTGCATTGCACCTTCTGCTGGGTTTCCGCAAATTATACGTTTGTGGAGGATTTCCGTAGTGTCAGCGCACACGTCTTGTACGCTGATCATGGAGAGAATTCCACAACCGTTACAGTATGACCAGCCAAACCAAAATTCCCAGTGTAGAGGGAATTTCTGATTTGTACGATTTTGTCAAGTATGGGTCCTGTGTCTTTAAGAGCTTTAAAAGGCTAAACTCAGAGACCAAGGCGGAATTTCTCTCTGAATGTGTGAGGTTTTGCCTGGATCCCACCTTTAAGATTGCTGATCCGTCTACGTCGGCTCTTCAGTTTGCCTATGTGCTCTTAAAGGGAAGGTTCAGGGAGGGTGCCTAAAAAATAAAAATCAATTTCCACTTACCTGGGGCTTCCTTCAGCCCGTGGCAGGCAGGAGGTGCCCTCGCCGCCGCTCCGCAGGCTCCCGGTGGTCTCCAGTGGCCGACCCGACCTGGCCTGGCAGTACAGCGCGGCGGACGTGCTATTTTTTAGGCACCCTCCCTGAACCTTCCCTTTAAAAGACGATTTGTTCACCTGGGCATATGATGTGCTAAAAAACAATTAGTGGAATGATAATTTGTATCAGTTTCTTGCAGTGATATTCTCTCACTGGTTTGGACTGCCTGGCTTACCACCTGCTCTGATTGAATGTGTAGCTGCTGATAAGTCAGCTGATTTTTCCCTTCCATGCAAAACCATTCAGTATGATAATGATGTTGATCTGTCTCCTGGTTTTTTGCCTCAATCCAGAGCTTATGTGGATCCTACTATAGGTAGGATCGCACACTATATTAAAGCAGTTAAAAAATCTGTTCTTGTTCCTGAACTCCACCCATATGGAGATTATCTGGATACTGGCCTGTTTGAACCTCCATTTGCCTCATGGGACATTGAGGCCTTGATGGAGGAATTTGATTTTGATTGGAAAGCCTTTTGCGATTTTTACATCGCAAAAAGCGAAGATGTCTTGAATGATTGTCTCGATTCTATGTACCTATTGATTGATTCCGATGAATGTGACGAGGGTGATGTGGATCTGATGATTTATGTATGGCAGACGATTTTGGATGAGTTGCACACACACCAACCAATTGATTCCAATAAAGAGACATCGTTGTCCGATGATTGTTCCTGCCTTTCTGGGGTATAGCATGTGAGTCGTGACATTGTGCGATCTGAAGTGAGTGGGTACGCCACTGTGGTTAATTCCTGTGCGAATCCTGGAGGATTCTCTCCGGACTGTGTGCAGTTTAAATCTGTGCGATCTGATGTCTGTTTCTCTGATGTTCCTGCAGATTGTGATCAGCAAGAATGTGCCAGTTTTCTCAAGGATATGTGGGACCCCTTGTCATTTAGAGACAGATCTTTAAGATCTTCCATCTGTGATCCTGCCATGGGGAAAATTCCTAAATTTTGCAGCATCAAAAGTAAAATTAATATGTCTAATAAAGTTTTTCCTGATGTTGTCACAATTACTACTGCAGAGGCGTCTTTGTCTCACCCTGTTCACACCTGTAAGGGCCCGTTGCCTGGTGACAGTTGCTCCAGTGTTTCTGTCCTGAATACCTTACAGTCTGCCCCGCAGATCGCGGAGGTTTGCGCTATGGAAGAGTCAGTTTCACAACCTAAAGCGATTTTTGATTCGCAGGTTTTGCGTTCTGGCTCCTCGGATTTGACATTGTTAGCCGAATCTAAGAGTGAGACAGCGCTTCGGTTTTGCGAATCTGACTCTGAAACATTTTTGCTGGGTCCAGAGAAAGTTTCTCTGAGCCTGCCCTGTACCATGAATAACAATATGATGTCCAATCACACTGACATTTGTAAGTCCCTTTCTCGTTCTGAGGAAAATGCTGATTCTGCACCCTGTACTCTGGATGAGTTAAGATGGCCTTGTTTAGAGTCTCCTGCAGTGTCCCTAGAGGCTCGTCTAGGTATTGCCACTATACTCACCTGTTTTTCTGCAGTTTTGGAGTTGCAAGCTAGTTTGACTGCTACGCAGAATTCTGGGTGCAGCGAGATTAAAGTTAGGGAGTCAGTGTGTGTTCCAGTAAATATTCCTGTACGTTCCGCTCATGATGATGAAATTCAGTCTCAGTTTATGGTGGAACCTTCCCTGGGACATCTGCCCTGTTCACAAAATAAAGTTCCGGTTTTGCCCTGTAACATGGATAGTACAGAATCCTTCTTAGAAAACTTGAAAAATGATGTTCCTGAGGTCTTGTCTGATGTCCTGGAGACCTTCGAGTTCCTCCTAAAGGGTGCAGAACTTGTAGGAGGTGTCTCCTGCCCCCCAAGTCCTTCTGAGGTGTTGCCCTCTTCAGTAGGCATTGCTGTTGTGCTGACTACTTTTTCAGCTCTGGTGGAGCTTCAGTCGTGTGTAGTCAATGATGAATTTTTGTCAGATACCATTACAGTCACTGAGACTTCTAAGCCTGAGTACGAGTTTTTTCTTGAAAGTCCAGTGCTTGAGACCACTGCTCATGATGATCCTCTGCCCGGTACTGGTTTTGGTCCTGTCGCGCCGGACTTTGAGGTTGGCAGTTCCCCGACATGTTCTGAGGTTTCTCCTGTGCTGGTGTACCCCAATGTGCTCTGTGACCCAGAAAGCCCAAGTGTGCCTCGGTTACCAGCATGCTCAGATGCTTCCTCAGTGGAGACATGCTCTGATATGGCCTGCCTGCTTGCATGCCCAGAAATGGTCCCTGAAAGTCTTGATCTTGATGGGTGCCCTCGTAATTCTGAGTCTGGAATTGTCATTGGTTCCATAGGGGTTCTTGATAGTTCTCCATGTGAGCCTGGTGATTGTTCTGCCCTCTTGGGATCTCTGTGGAGCTTTAAAAGGTTCTGGGAGATTCCGGGAGAAATTTTGCTTGGTACCCTGAATAAGATCAACACTGGCTTTTGTGTTGTAAGGGACACTTCGAACAGGTATTGTGGCAGGTTTGGTATTTTCGGACGCTCCTTGGAAGGTGGTGGGTATTGTCTGGAGGGCGTCGATGGCTTTTTCTCTGGCGTTCACAGTCCTGATGGGTGTTATACTGAGACTGGTAGTACTGATGGGCATGTTTCGGTGGCGTTTGCTTCCGATGAGGTCGGTTTCGGCTGGACTGACTCTGGAATTGGACCTTGTCGGGCTGTCCCGACCTTCATGAGTCTTCAGTTTGAGTCCTTTGCTAATAGCAGTTTTGAGGGTCGTCTGGAATCCGAACCTAGAGGGGGGGGGGGGGTACTGTGATGATCTGTTCAGCTGCCTGTGCAGGCAGGCAGCCTTTTGATCACTGTTCAGGTCTGCATTCTGCAGGTCTCTGGAAGAGAGACCTTTTGTCAGTTGTGCAGCTTGCTGCTGAGGAATTTGCATATGTTTGTCATGCAGATTGCCTAGCCACATCCCCTGTGGGCTTGCTTTATAAAGAACTATGTTTCCCACAGTAAGTTGCTGGTCATAAGAGTTAGATCCTGTGTGACACTCGCCGGGAGTGTCAGCCTTGCTCTTTGTTGAAGATTAGCCTAGAGTAATCCCTGGAAACTGCATTGGGCATGTTTCTTTAGTGCAGTTAGGATTGCTTATCTGTTTTGTTTGTCTGTTGTGATTGTCCTGTCCCAGCGGTGGTTGCCAGCAAATCGTTCTGTGTGTCTGGGTGCTAACTGGAACAGCGGTTGTTACTGGTAGCCCCTTCTGATCTGTTTCCCTGGATTGCACTGGCATCCTGCGCCAGTGCTGTGGATCCTTCTGTTCTGCTACTCTGTACCTGGATCGCACTAGCATCCTGCGCTAGTGCTGTGGATCCTTCTGTTCTGCTACTCTGTACCTGGATCGCACTAGCATCCTGCGCTAGTGCTGTGGATTCTTCTGTTCTGCTACTCTGTACCTGGATCGCACTAGCATCCTGCGCTAGTGCTGTGGATCCTTCTGTTCTGCTACTCTGTACCTGGATCGCACTAGCATCCTGCGCTAGTGCTGTGGATCCTTCTGTTCTGCTACTCTGTACCTGGATCGCACAAGCATCCTGCGCTAGTGCTGTGGATCCTTCTGTTCTGTCTTCCTGAATCGCGCTAGCCACTTTCACTAGTGCTGTGGATTCTATCGTTCGCTTATTCCTGTTTTCGTGTGTCTGTCTTGTCTGCTACGAACGCTTGCTGGAGGCTCGGTGAGGTAACCGTTAAGCAAGCGCTCGCGTCCTCTGTTTCATGTTTGTCTGTCGATGGTTAGTTAGGCGTGCTTGTCTCTATTGTGCTTATCATGTGGAGACCGCGCACGAACGCGTGCACTGTTGCGAATGAGTGCGGTGTTCGCGTTCAGTTAGCATTTGTTATTTTCCTTGTCTTCTCATTGTATGATTTGCTGTGCCTTTGCTACTCTCGTGCTCCGCCTTGCTGTAGCCTTGTGTCATGTCTGGCGATCGCACCTCTCGCGATCGCGTTCCTACTTCGTATCTGCTGTGGTGTGTGCACCGTCGCGGGTTGGCGACTGATTTGGTGCACACACATACAATCTGTCTCTGTGCTCATTCTCAATCGCCTCTCTTGCGATTGCGTTCCATCCCTTCGTGCAATTCCTGTCTGGCGTGTGTGGTAGAGCAGAGGAGCAGTTCCTCTGCACTCCACAGCTCCCCCCGTCGACAAGAATTTCCCTCTACAGGTGCATTGCACCCTCTGCTGGGTTTCCGCAAATTATAAGTTTGTGGAGGATTTCCGTAGTGTCAGCGCACACGTCTTGTGCGCTGATCACGGAAAGAATTCCACAATCGTTACAGTTTCCTTTGACCATATTGCAAAAATAAAATGTTTTTTTGTGAATATTTTCCTGAAATCGAAAACAGCGCCCGAAAGTTACTTTGGCAAAAATTAGCAAGCAACACTGCTGATGAACGAGGAAAGGGAGTATTTGTATTGGAAGAGGAACAAGGTTATTGAATACTCTACTTGCAACAACCATTACTCTATGCTTTGCATGGTTGTAAAAGTCCTGCTAAAGCATAAAGCAGAAATAATGCATTGAGAAAAATATATACCGTACATCCTAAATTTAATGTCTGAGCATTTAGCTTCATTTTGAAACATTTTTCAATAAAAGTAAATTAGACTTGATAAAAATAAATGTTTCACTTTTACAGTGTAGAGAATACAGCTCATTCTTCTTGGACAACACAGCAATGTGTTATAAAGAATGAGTATCTGACATTCCCTAGCTCTTCATTATGTTGAATTAAATGCATTGCTAGATGATGCAGCCAAAATAAATGGCAAAATCCACTGAGATGGGTAGAGGAGGAGTATAATAATTCCTATTCATGCTAAATCTCTCTGTCTGTTCTGTGATTGTTTCCTGGTGTGACTCAAAACACAATATAAGAGAAGTTACAATTTAATGTTTACCCTACAATGGGAAGGTGTTAAAGGATACCCGAAGTGACATGTGGCATGATAAGATAGACATGCGTATGTACAGTGCCTAGCACACAAATAACTATGCTGGGTTCCCTTTTTTTTACTTTCTCTGCTGGAAAGAGACAGACAGGACAGGAAGTGACTACAGTGTGACCCTCACTGATAAGAAATTCCAACTATAAAACACTTTCCTAGCAGAATTTGGCTTCTGAGAGCAAGAAAGAGATAAAAAGGGGAATTTCTTATCAGTGAGGGTCACACTGCAGTCACTTCCTGCCTGAGTCAGGACTGAGTCAGCCACTTACATACCTGATATTTAACGCTTTCAGGCAGAGAAAGAAAAAAAAAGGAACACAGCATAGTTATTTGTGTGCTAGGCACTGTACCTACCCATGTCTATCTAATCATGTCACATGTCACTTTGTGTATCCTTTAAAGGGGATGCTCTGGGAGGTACCGTGTTGGCCAACCAAAATGTCCCATGCAGTTTTAATCACTTTAGTTTGGTGAGGTGATAATAGTAAGAATGGATTCAAATGCTTTTTTTAGGTTGAATAAAAATTCAGGAAGTCAGCCGACCTCATTGTTAGGGCACATAATGTAATTATCCATGCTGTAATTATCCAATGGGAGTCTCTGCTTTGTTAAACTGGCAGTATTATTTTGTAAAAAAAAAAAAAAAAAAAAAAGTTTTATAATGCGATTAACAGCAAAGTGAGACTACACAGTCATTGAAAGTTTCTACAAACTATTTCAGTGGTCCACAAGACTGTAGCAACAACAAGACAGTGGAAATGCTTGGCACTACTGACACTTTATTGCTTCATTCACTTGACTTCACATAGCTTGCATAAATAGTCCATCCTGTGCATAGCACGCAGTATAAAAAGTGATACTTATCGTGAGCAGCATTGTGGGATGTGGGATGATAGTGGTTGCAGCTCGGTGCATGGCCTAGTCATCCCTTCCACCATCTTTGATCTTTGAGTGCCAGCCCACTCTCTTGTTCTGTCCACAAGACTGTGAATGCTAAGTAAATACTGCTCTACCTCAGCCACTAAGACAGTGCTGGTACCAGGCGACATGAACCCAAACGGATAAAAAGAAGGAAGGATGTTCCGCATAATGTCTGTAACAAAAAGCCTACAAGCTAAAAGGGAGGCCTCCTTTTTATCTCCCTTTCTCCCCTTCCTTTTGGAGGGTTTGTCCTTTTGACTTACCTGAGAGGGGTTGGATTTTTAGTATATATTTGCTTTGTCTTTTATTGTGAACTTGTGCTATGGTTAAGGACCTGCTTGTCCGAAACATGTCAGCTATCTAGCTGTACAGCTTTTACCTGATTTAATAATGTTGGAATACATTGTTGCTACAGAACTTGCGTGGAACTTCCTTCCTTCTTTTTGCTCCACAAGACTATTGTAAACTAATTTAAAAGTATCCTCCTATGTAATTTTGTAGTTAGGAATTTTCAAAACTGTCTAAAGCTGAGTTTACACATTTTTGCAATACTGGAATCCACACTTTTTGTGAATTATGGACTGTTTAGAAATGTTCATGTTTCTGCATGGACAACTATCTGCACAGAGTAGGAACTGTGACGAACATTACGGAAGTCGTGCGCGTAGTCGCCATCGATTTTCGCATAGTCGTGCGCAGTCCCTGTCAGTCCCGGGTAAATGCACAATAGATGTCAATTTCCCTCTCTCTTACTGAGAACAGTAACCTTCCCCCCCCCCCCCCCCACATCCTGTTCAGGTCAGGAAAGAATTCACAAGTAGCCAGACCACCTGGGGAGCAGCATTTGGTCACATAGCTCATGTTCCACCAAACCAGCTCAAACTGGTTGAACTTCAAATTTCCCTCCAAGCGTATAGCTTCACACAAAGGGAACGTTAACTTATTAATAATTCAAAATAGGTTTGTCACAGCAAGACCAAAATTACATTTCCTGATACCTAGGAAACAGGTCTATAATTCACATGAATTATCATTCTCTAGCTATCAGGAATCAATTGAGAAACCGCTTTATCCGGCATGCGTAGAGCAAATTCGTTAGACTAGGCGTGTATAGTCTCATTTAATACAGAGTCGCATGCTGCTTATGAATATGGTCTCGGATCTGCGATGCACCCATCTGGGGCGGAATTACACAAATTATTAATAATTGGTACATTCCTTGCTCCAAGTCTGTGGGTGGTAACCTGACTTGCCAGGAGGTAACCCTGCCTCCAACACACCTACTTTCCAGGTAGTGACCGCCCCAAAACTCTGGTCAGTAAAAAGCGTTTGCAAGGAACTCCACCCAGTTCTTCAATTTACATCAACTAGGGAAGTCCAGACATGTGCTCACGGAAGAACCGGGCGCATGTTGTGTACAAAGGACTTTTAAGCTGAATGCCTACGTTTAAACTGGACTATTTTCTTGATGCTTCAAATGGACTGCTCAGCTAACTAAGTAAGAACTTTCTGTTTTATTCCTTTTATTTTTAAGCTCTGTGTTTTATATGTTAATAGGTGTATATAACTGTATGTAATGCATTTGTGTTATTAAACGTTTAAAAATCGTTTAGCGGTTATGACCTGTTGCTGAACATACACAATCGTACCTATTCTCCTGAACTCGCTACCCTGTGTTTAATAGAAGTATACATTTATAACCCGTATGCGAGAACCCGGCCCAGACATAACGATCTGGCCCAGATTCTTACATACTGCTAGGGGTTACTAAAGTGTTCTCGAAGTCCTAGTAAAATTACAGTAGCGGGCTGTGTAACTCGCTTGGTGGCAGATCTTTGAATTGTATATGTGTGTGGAGTGATTCGGTTGGTATCAGAACGCTCCCTTCGCGAGTCAGTTCATCAAATTGCGAATGCGGGTTACCCTTCGTGATGAACAAATGACCGTGTAAGAGGATTTCTGACGCTGATCGATTTACCCCACCCGCAGACCGGCTCGCGGTCTGTGACATTTTGGTTGGCAGCTTTTTGGGATTTGTGTATGTTCAGAACATCAACGGCAACGTTATTTGATTAACCTGCCAGAACAGATCAAAAATCTGTGGTTGATAACCGGTGCATTACCATTTATATAGACTAAACGTGTAGCACAGAGTCCCCCCCCCCCCCAATCTCTTTTCCTATCCTATCTTTTATTTGGCAAAAATGGCTGCAGCAAGATACAAGAAAATGGCAGTGGCAGACCTAGTGAACTTGTGTGAAGAAAAAGGCATTGTGACTTATAGAAAAAAGAAAGCGCAATTGATTGAGGACTTGTTGCGACTGAATACCCAGCCGGAGCAGATGCTGGGAGAGCACACTCCTGGTTCAGACGGTGCTGTAACTGGGGCAGAGGAAAGTGAGCGGTTGGAGCAAAGCAACCCACTTCCAGACCCAGAGGAAAACGGTACCGCGTCTGAACCGGTCGCTGTAACTGCTGAGGAGCATGGTGGCCGGCAGGAGCCCGCCCATGCCAACCTGTTCTGTGTTCCTGATGCTGGAATGCAACCTGGATTACAAAGGCTGTTGGAGACAAATCCTGAGCTGTACATGCAGATTGTCAGAGAAAATGCTGACCGCGCAGAACGCCAGGCGGAACGGGAAGCCTCAGAACGCCGGGAGCAGGCTGAACGGGAATCTTCAGAACGCCGGTGGCGGGCTGAGCAAGTAGCGGAAAGAGAGGAGAGAGAAGCCGCACGCAGACATGACCTTGAAATGGCCAAACTGCGAGCGCAAGGCCAAAATCCCTCGCAAAGTGCTCTGGAACCCCGGCCCACAGCAGGCCCATTTGGGACTCCCAAATTTAAGTTCCCAGAAATGGAGAAGGGAACTGACCCGGACACTTATTTACACTCATTTGAAAAGACTTGTCGTCAGCATCATCTGCCCCAGGAGCAGTGGGCGAGATATCTAACACCCAACTTGGGGTACAAAGCGCTTGAGGCGTTTGTGGACTTACCCGCTGAGAAAGACAATGACTATGAGGCGATAAAAGCTGCAATTATCGCCAAATACCAGTTGACCCCAGAGGTCTATCGCAAAAAGTTTCGCTCCCTGCAGAAAGGCCACACCGACTCTTACACCGACCTGGAGAGTCGCCTGCTGACTGTGTTCAGGCAGTGGTCACGGGGCCTCAAAAAAGACTCTCACCAAGGTCTGGAGGACCTCATCGTACAGGAGCAGTTGCTGAACTGCTGCACTCCAGATGTCCGGCAGTTTGTCTTGGAGCGGAAGCCTGAATCCGCCAAAGCTGCCGCAGAACTTGCAGACACTTTTGTGGCCACCCGTGTGCCGGACAGCCGCAAACCTCCAGCCCAGAGCTGGAGAGGGGGGAGACCTATGCAACCCAGCTCTCCTCCCCCTGCTAACCGTGGGAATCGGGTCCCACAGCCACAGAGGCCGGATGCTGCACCTGCTACTCATCCGCCTGATGCCACATATGTTCCGAAGTGTTACCACTGTGGACAGCGAGGACACCTCAAGTCTGCCTGCCCCGAGGTGAGGACGCCGTCTCCAGAGCCTAGCGCAGAAGTGGCTAGCGCATCCTCTACTGCACACGCCTACCTCGTCATGGGAGCAGCAAATCCTCGACTTTCCGGAAATCATCAAGTCGTGGAAGTTAACGACCAGATCGCTGTTGGTTTCCGTGACACAGGCGCAGAGCTTACCTTGGTTCGCTCTCATCTTGTAGCCAGGGAGAATTTCCTGCCTAATGAGCGTGTCACACTTTTGGGAGTTGGTGGCGCACACGCACGCATCGCCAAAGCTCGTGTTGTTCTCGATTGGGGAAGGGGCCGCCAGTCAAAAGTTGTGGGGGTGACAGATGACATCCCAGTGCCTGTGCTGTTGGGCACCGATCTTGGCACCCTACGATCCTTTTATGAACCTGTGATCAACACCCCGGATTGCCAGTCTGGACCCACTCAGGTACTGTACAAGCTTGGGGTGGGACAGAGGGAGGCAGCCAGGGTAATGGTACCTAGCCCTCCTAGGGAAGGAGGTAAGGAAGCGGTACCTGTTTCTAATGGACAGCTGTCTAGTCACGGTTTGTCTGACTCTAAACCTGTCACTGTTGTTCCAGATACCTGTGTACATGTGAAGAATGAACGTAACTGTGATGTTAATGTTGTACCAGATGTTGCTAATAGCTTTCATGCTGAATCTCACAGTGCTAAAAATGATGTATGTTTAAATGTGACAGTCTCTAATCTCAGAGGTAACAGTCTTGTTTTGCCTGGGTCATATCCGTCCAGGGCAGTGGAAGCAGGCCAGGTGTCAGAGCAGGCAGCTGGGGGCCTAGACCTCCCCTCCTGCTATGACAGCCAGAGTGCTCCACCATTGTCTGCTGTTAACAAACAGCTGGTGGAGACAGGCCGTTCCTTCCCTGTCTCACCCTTGCATGTCTTCCCCTTGCAGAAGCAACCCAGTGCAAAACTGCTAACAGGTCCACCCTCTATCCTTCCTGGAGAAGGGGCAAGCCTCGCCACCCAGGTGAAGGCAAATTCGTTTTTAAAATTGTGCTCTAATGTTCACCTAGGTTGTGCTGACCAAAATGTTGTGCCAAGGTGTAGTCAGTTAGAGCAGGGGTATGCTACGCTGCTTCCAGATTCGCAGGCTGACACCCGAGAGTCAGGAAGTGACCCGGATGTCAGCCAACGACTCTCTCCCTTACAGGAAGCGCTAAGCAAACCCAGCCAGGCCTTTAGAGGTAAGCCTGTTGGTGTGCATCGCACCGTCCGCAAAGCGGACACTGGGGCACACCGGACCATGAGGCCTTATGCTTCTGGTGAGTTGTCTAACGGGCAGTCAGATAAGAAGTCGAGAACCCGGTCAGTAGCTAAGCGCCGCGTAGAGCGGGTCATGCAGACCCACTCTGTGCGTCCGGCTGGTAGGAGGGAGATGTGACGAACATTACGGAAGTCGTGCGCGTAGTCGCCATCGATTTTCGCATAGTCGTGCGCAGTCCCTGTCAGTCCCGGGTAAATGCACAATAGATGTCAATTTCCCTCTCTCTTACTGAGAACAGTAACCTTCCCCCCCCCCCCCCCACATCCTGTTCAGGTCAGGAAAGAATTCACAAGTAGCCAGACCACCTGGGGAGCAGCATTTGGTCACATAGCTCATGTTCCACCAAACCAGCTCAAACTGGTTGAACTTCAAATTTCCCTCCAAGCGTATAGCTTCACACAAAGGGAACGTTAACTTATTAATAATTCAAAATAGGTTTGTCACAGCAAGACCAAAATTACATTTCCTGATACCTAGGAAACAGGTCTATAATTCACATGAATTATCATTCTCTAGCTATCAGGAATCAATTGAGAAACCGCTTTATCCGGCATGCGTAGAGCAAATTCGTTAGACTAGGCGTGTATAGTCTCATTTAATACAGAGTCGCATGCTGCTTATGAATATGGTCTCGGATCTGCGATGCACCCATCTGGGGCGGAATTACACAAATTATTAATAATTGGTACATTCCTTGCTCCAAGTCTGTGGGTGGTAACCTGACTTGCCAGGAGGTAACCCTGCCTCCAACACACCTACTTTCCAGGTAGTGACCGCCCCAAAACTCTGGTCAGTAAAAAGCGTTTGCAAGGAACTCCACCCAGTTCTTCAATTTACATCAACTAGGGAAGTCCAGACATGTGCTCACGGAAGAACCGGGCGCATGTTGTGTACAAAGGACTTTTAAGCTGAATGCCTACGTTTAAACTGGACTATTTTCTTGATGC
This sequence comes from Hyperolius riggenbachi, assembly GCF_040937935.1. Lineage (NCBI taxonomy): Eukaryota > Metazoa > Chordata > Amphibia > Anura > Hyperoliidae > Hyperolius > Hyperolius riggenbachi. Next base: position 98,191 of record NW_027152367.1, read on the forward strand.
TTCAAATGGACTGCTCAGCTAACTAAGTAAGAACTTTCTGTTTTATTCCTTTTATTTTTAAGCTCTGTGTTTTATATGTTAATAGGTGTATATAACTGTATGTAATGCATTTGTGTTATTAAACGTTTAAAAATCGTTTAGCGGTTATGACCTGTTGCTGAACATACACAATCGTACCTATTCTCCTGAACTCGCTACCCTGTGTTTAATAGAAGTATACATTTATAACCCGTATGCGAGAACCCGGCCCAGACATAACGATCTGGCCCAGATTCTTACATACTGCTAGGGGTTACTAAAGTGTTCTCGAAGTCCTAGTAAAATTACAGTAGCGGGCTGTGTAACTCGCTTGGTGGCAGATCTTTGAATTGTATATGTGTGTGGAGTGATTCGGTTGGTATCAGAACGCTCCCTTCGCGAGTCAGTTCATCAAATTGCGAATGCGGGTTACCCTTCGTGATGAACAAATGACCGTGTAAGAGGATTTCTGACGCTGATCGATTTACCCCACCCGCAGACCGGCTCGCGGTCTGTGACAGGAACCATTTCTACAAGTTGTGCCAATCTGGAGTAATCCAGTGATTGGAAGCAAGCTTGGAGACTTCTATGGCACAGTCTCTGTTGGAAGTTGGGGCCTTGGGGGCTTGGGCCTTCACCTTAAAGTGGAAAAGTAAAATTGTAAAAAACAAACAGTTTCACTTACCTGGGCCTTACCCAAACCCCCAGCAGTGGTCCTGCATGATCCTCTGTTCTCTAGCCGTGGCTAAATTTCATTACCATCAACTTGTAAGTGGATGGCAACTGTTCTTGCTCGCCACGGGCTATGTGAAACAATTGCGAACTGGAACGCGAAAAAAGCTTTGCGTAGCCTGGGGAGCACAGGCACAGTTGCCATCGACTTACAAGTCAAAGATAACTAAACTTAGCCACGGCGAGAGAACAGAGGCTCATGTAGGACCGGCGCGGGAAAGGAAGCTGCTGTGGGTTGGAGAACCGGCGTGGGAAAGGATGGCTGCTGGGGGCTTGGGGAACCCCCAGGGAAGTGAAACTGTTTTTTACAAGTTTACAGTTCTGCTTTAAATGGCATAGAGTAGAGTGTGTAAGGAGGTAAGTAAATATAATTGCAGCTACTGTATCTAAGTGCACTATAGCATATACAGATAGTGTCCCTGATAGTAACTTTAAATTGCACTGGAGCTCTGCTTTAATAACTTTTGAACTTTACACATTGTGTTCATAATTCAGCATTCTTCTGAGCCTTGGTAAACAGACCGGTTATTATTTCCCTTGCAGTAGCAATTGTTTCCAAAGTTTGAAAGCCTAAAGGACAACAGAAGTCAAAGTGATATGAGGGCTGCCATTTTTATTTACTTTTAAACAATGCACATTGCCTGGCTGCCCTTCTAGGCCCTGCCTCTAATACTGTTAGGGCTCATTCACACTAGAGCGCTTTTCAGGCGATTTCAGCATAGCTGGAAATCGCTAGCATTTTGAAAACCGATTGTGCAATGTTAAGTCGCGCTGAAGGTGAAGGGGCACAACTGGCCTTAACTGGATGGATTACTGGCAAACGAAGACCCTGGAGAGCACGGCGAGGGACTCCACAGACCTCATGGGGCAGGAGGAAGCCTCAGTTAAGTATAAATACAGGAAAATCATTGATCTCATGTACAGTGTGATGCAAAAGTTTGGGCAACCTTGTTAATAGTCATGATTTTCCTGTAGAAATCGTTGGTTGTTATAGTAAAAAGAGACAAACACCATAATATTTGATAAGTGAAGATTTATATTTATAGATTTACAGAAAGTGCAAAATAATTGTTTAAAGGGACTCCGAGCTCAAATTAAATAATAAAATAGTACTCACCTGGGGCTCTCTGCAGCCCAGTGTAGGTCGGGACGTCCCACGGCGGCCTCCTGGCTCTTCTCCCAATGCCTGTCCATATATGGCTGGCCGGCGGCTCCCCCGTGACACTGGGCCAAGTGTCGGGCTCCTTCTTCTGTATATGTCATTTGCTGACATCCCACGCCGGCCGCCTCGCATCATCACGGCAGCCGGCGTGACAGTACGGCTGCGCATGCGCCGTACTGTCAGCCCAGTGTCGCGGGGAGCCGCCGGACAGCCATATATGGACAGGCATTGGGAGAAGAGCCAGGAGGCCACCGTGGGACGTCCCGACCTACACTGGGCTGCAGAAAGCCCCAGGTGAGTACTATTTTATTATTTAATTTGAGCTCAGAGTCCTTTTAAATAAAGTTAGGCAGGTGCATAAATGTGGGCACTGTTGTCATTTTATGGATTCCAAAATCTTTAGAACTAATTAATGGAACTCAAATTGGCTTGGTAAGCTCAGTGACCCCTGACCTACATACACAGGTGAATCCAATTATGAGAAAGAGTATTTAAGGTGGTCAATTGTAAGTTTCCCCCCTCTTTTAATTTTCTCTGAAGAGAAGCAACATGGGGGTCTCAAAACAACTCTCAAATAACCTGAAGACAAAGATTGTTCACCATCATGGTTTAGGGGAAGGATACAGAAAGCTGTATCAGAGATTTCAGCTGTCTGTTTCCACAGTTAGGAATATATTGAGGAAATGGAAGACCACAGGCTCAGTTCAAGTTAAGGCTCGAAGTGGCAGACCAAGAAAAATCTCGGATAGACAGAACCGACGAATGGTGGGAACAGTCAGAGTCAACCCACAGACCAGCACCAAAGATCTACAACATCATCTTGCTGCAGATGGAGTCAGTGTGCATCGTTCAACCATTCGGTGCACTTTATACAAAGAGATGCTGTATGTGAAAGTGATGCAGAGGAAGCCTTTTCTCCGCCGAGAGCACAAACAGAGCCGCTTGAGGTATGCTAAAGCACATTTGGACAAGCCAGCTTCATTTTGGATTAAGGTGCTGTGGACTGATGAAACTAAAATTTAGTTATTTGAGCATAATAAGGGGCATTATGCATGGAGGAAAAAGAACACAGCATTCCAAGGAAAACACCTGCTACCTACAGTAAAATATGGTGATGGTTCCATCATGCTGCGGGGCTGTGTGGCCAGCAGTGCTGCTCAACAGGATTCCGGATATCCGGGTAGACCCGGATATCCGAACTTTTTAGGCCTATCCGATCGGATCCGGATTCCGGATACCTGGGCCAAAATCCGGATAGCTATCTGCGGATAGTTGATCGCATGCACGGATATCTGTGGATATCTGCGGATATCCAGATCCGGGTACTGTTACCATGGAGATGACGTCCATGACGTCATTCAGCCAATCAGAGCGCTCCCAGCCTAAGCCCAAGCAACCAATCACAGAGGGGAACCTTGGCCAGTGCCTCCAGTATATAAGGAGGGGGCCATGATGAGAAACTTGTCCTTGCTTTGCGACTACCACTGAGATACATTGTCCAGTGTGTTTGGCTGAAGCAAGTGCATTATCTGAGTGATAAACCCAGCGTTTTAACACTTAAACACCTTCTCTATACAATTGTTTTACTGCTAGTCTGTGTAATTTGTTAGTGTCAGTCAGTCTTGTCAGTCAGTCTTTCAGCTGCAGCAGCTACCTGTGCCTGCTAGGTCCTATGTCTTTGTCTGAGTGTGCTGTGTCTGTGTGCACACAGTCCAGGCTCCTTGCTGCTGGCTGGCCTGCTATTAGCCTTAGTAGTTAGCCAGTTAGTATTACTGTGTTGTTATATTGTGTAGTTGCAGTGCTATTAGTTGTTAGAGAGTGAGAGTAGTACTGCTACTGTGTTGGCTGCTAGCCTGCTACTGATTATTGCAGTGCTGCAGCTGCTGTGCTGCTAGCTGAGCAGTGTCAGTGTGTTTTTTTGTTGTGCTCTGCTCCTGTCTCCCTCCACTTATGGCACCTCCAGCTTCATAAACCATCTGTCCAATAAGCACAAACCTAAGCATTTGGAATTCAAGAGACTGAAGGAAGCTGACCCCCTTTGCCACTCCTGCTGACACTGAGGCCTGTTCAGGCAGCCAGTCCTCCTCAGTGGTCTCCTCTGTTTCCTCCTCGGCTTCCTGTGCAAGCCTAAAACACCACCTCCATCAGACCCTGCTGAGTGACACGTTCATGGTCAGGGCTCAGCCTCCCGGCAGCCATCGCATACGCCAGCTGAACGGCTTTCTTACACGGGCCATGTCCTCCCAGATCCTCCCGTACTCATTTGTGCTGGAGGGGAGCCAGATGCGTGCACTCCTGCAGTGTGCAGTGCTGGATTGGCCAATCCCCAGCCGGCATTACTTCGCACACAAGGCCATTCCAGCACTGCACCGCTTTGTGAAGGCCAATGTGGAGCGTGGGCTTTATCATGCGGTGGGTGCGCGCGTCCATGTAACCATGGACTCATGATCAAGCCGGTTTGGGACAGGCCGGTACCTCTCTTTCACAGCGCACTGGGTCAGTTTGGTGGAAGTGGGTGAGGAGGGGACAGCAGCATCATCCCCCCAGTGGGTGGTGCCACCCCGAAACAGGGTCAGGGGAAGTGCAGCAGGTTCCAGCTCTGACCTGGTTCCATCCGCCGCCAAACACCCCTGGCTCAGCAGCAGCGTGAAGGCCCACCACTGCCAAGCACTGCTGCAGATGGTCACCCTGGGGAAGAACAAGCTTATGGCAGACCACGTCCTGGCCAAGCTCCGAGTGCAAGAGAGGAGTTGGCTGACCCCCAGAGGCTTCACAGTCGGAGAGGTGGTGGCCGACAATGGGGCAAACTTGGTTGCTGCCATCCAGCAGGGAAACCTCACCCACATCCCCTGTCTGGCCCACGTCCTGAACCTGGTGGTGCAGAAATTCCTGCACACCTACCAGGGGATGGACACTCTTTTGGGAGCGGCAAGGAGAACCGTGGGTCATTTTCACTGCTCGGGTGGTGCCACAGCGTCCCTGGAACCTCCCACGGCACCGGCTCATTAAAGACGTTCCAACACGCTGGAATTCCACTCTGGCAATGTTGGAACATCTGGTTGAACAGAGGTGGGCTGTCAACCTCTACCTGGCCAAAGCCACCATGGATGCCAACTTGTCGGGGACGAGCACCACCCACCTCCTGGACATCATTCTCAGTGCTGATTGGGGAAAAATTCAGCTGGTGTGCTTGGTGCTGGCACCCTTCCTGGAGGCCACCAACATTGTCATCCGGGACCATGCGTCACTGTGTGAGTGGGTGACCATTGTGTGCATGCTGGAAAAGGCCCTCGGTGCTCTGGTGGAAGTGGGAGAGGAAGCCTTGATCCAGCAGGAGCAGGAGCAGCATCAGCAACCTTCGCAGTCCACCTCTGTGCAGCAGGAGGAGGTGTTGGAGGACTTGGAGGAGTTGGAGGCCCCTGACCTTGAAGAGGAGGGGGCACAGCGGAGTGCAGCTGCAGTGGTGCGGGGGTGGAGAGAGCAAGATGAGGCTCCGGAATCAGAGGAGGAGGACAGCACTGTCAGCGGCGCAGAAGATGATGGGTCAGCAGAGATGGCAGCCCTCTTCCCCATGGCAGCGCACATGCTGCAGTGCCTGTGCAAAGACCCAAGGGTGAAGCAGATGCGTGCTCAGGAGGACATCTGGATCACCCTGATGCTGGACCCATGGCTAAAGGGGAAGCTGGCTCAGTTCCTGCCTGTAGGAGGAGACCCTGTGCACTGAATCAGGGACTTGCAGCAGATTCTGGTTCGGCTTTTGGAGGAAGCCTTCCCCCAGACTTTCACCCCCCCCTGCTGTCACAGTCCAGCCAGCACAGCAGCAGGTGCCTGCATCCAGCAGCAGCAGGCGCCAGTGCTGGTCGTAATGGAAAAATCTATGCTTACGGATCATTACGCGTAATTTTACGCTATTACGCATTACGGAATTACGCTTGCAGCGTAGACATTTATCTACGGTTCATTTCTGTAATTACGCATGGCCCTTACGCAATTACGCGTAAGAATACCGTACTGCAGGTTGTTACGTTATTGCCTTACGCATTATTTCACTACTAGCAAAGGCCATGCTCCCAAGCGGAAAAGTTGACGCATGGATCATTGTTAGGTAGCCGCCGACTTTAAGGGTTAATAGCAAAGCCCCCTTAAGTGCTAAGGGCCTCAAATTTGGAGAATATATTAAGGAGATCAGAAGGAAAAAGACCTTATAGTTTTTGAGAAAATCGATGTTAAAGTTTCAAAGGAAAAATATATACATTTAAAAACCCTCCGACTTTAACGGTTAATAGCAAAGCCTGCTTAAAATTTAGGAACACCAAATTCCCAGGGTATATTAAGGGGATCAGTGGGAATAAGAGGAAATATTTTTTTTTCAAAAAGACCTTATAGTTTTTGAGAAAATCGATTTTTAAGTTTCAAGGGCAAAAATGTCTTTTAAATGCGGAAAATGTCAGTTTTTTTTGCACAGGTAACAATAGTGTATTATTTTCATAGATTCCCCCAAGTGGGAAGAGTTTTACTTACATCGTTCTGAGTGTGGGAAATATAAAAAAAAACGACGTGCGGTCCCCCCTCCCAGACCTCTTTAACCCCTTGTCCCCCATGCAGGCTGGGATAGCCAGAATGCGGAGCACCGACCGCGTGGGGCTCCGCACCCTGACTATACCAGCCCGCATGGTCCATGGATTGGGGGGTCTCGGAAGGGGAGGGGCAGCCAAGCTTTCCCCTCCCCCTCCGAGCCCTTGTCCAATCCAAGGACAAGGGGCTCTTCTCCACCTCCGATGGGCGGTGGAGGTGGAGGCCGCTATTTCCTGGGGGGGGGGGGTTCATGGTGGCATCTGGGAGTCCCCTTTAAAAAGGGGTCCCCCAGATGCCCACCCCCCCTCCCAGGAGAAATGAGTATAGGGGTACTTGTACCTCTTACCCATTTCCTTTAAGAGTTAAAAGTAAATAAACACACAAACACTTAGAAAAAGTATTTTAATTGAACAAAAAACATAACCACGAAAAAAGTCCTTTAATATTCTTAATTAACCATTAATACTTACCTGTCCCTTTAAATAAATGATCCCTTGCAATAGCCTCGGAAATGTTCTATCAGTTACAGTGTAACAAAGTTATTACAATGTAACAACTTTGTTACATTGTAACTACGCCGCACCCGATGTCACTCGCCGCTCAGCCGCCGCATACACTTACGCGTCCGTGCAGGACGCTAAGTCCCCGCCAGCTCCCGCCGTCCACCCCGCCCACATCTGTCACCCACATGTGGGTGACATGTGGGTGACATGTGGGAGAGGCGGGGAGGGCAGCGGGAGCTGGCAGGACTTAGCGTCCTGCACGGAGTCCGGACCCGACAGAGCTCTGAGCTATATAGCTCAGAGCTCTCTAAGCATCTTTGTATTTGGGCTCCAAGGAGCCCCATTGGTCCTTAGCAGACCAATGGGGTTCCTTCTAATTTAAAGGAAATGTTTTCCTCTTATTCCCACTGATCCCCTTAATATACCCTGGGAATTTGGTGTTCCTAAATTTTAAGCAGGCTTTGCTATTAACCGTTAAAGTCGGCGGGATTTTTAAATGTATATATTTTTCCTTTGAAACTTTAACATCGATTTTCTCAAAAACTATAAAGTCTTTTTGAAAAATGTTTTTTTCCTCTTATTCCTTCTGATCTCCTTAATATATTCTCCAAATCCAAATTTGAGGCCCTTAACACTTAAGGGGGCTTTGCTATTAACCCTTAAAGTCGGCTGCTTTTTTTATATTATACGGGAGCGTAATATTACGCGATTACGGCAGACTGTGTAATTTCAATAGGAGTTTACTGTCTTACGCGTAATTTGTTACACGTAATAACGTAACCTACGGTCTACGCGTAATTAATTACGTGTAATACCGTAACCTTACACGTAATGCTTACGGTGCATTTGAAGTGAATTACGATGCGTAATTACGCTAATGCGTAATTTCGGCCCAGCACTGGCAGGCGCCCAACAAACCTGCTGTCTCTGACAAAGGCGCTCTACGCCACGCCAGTACCGCTACCTACAGAGAAGGTTCCTGCAGCAGCATCCGGCTCTCAAAGAACCGGCACCTGACCCGGATGGTGGCCGACTATATGGGGTCCTACAGCGGGCTTGACACCGACACCTTTGTGGACCCCTTGGAGTACTGGGTCAAGCACCTGGATATCTGGAGCGAGCTGGCGCAATACGCCCTGGAAGTGCTTTCCTGCCCGCCTTCCAGCATGATGTCAGAAAGGTGCTTCAGTGCGGCGGGTGGCGTGGTCACTGAGAAGCGCTCTTGTCTTTCCAGCCAGTCTGTGGACAGACTGACTTTTTTAAAAATAAACCAGGCTTGGACAGTTGCTGAGTTCCTGGCCCCTGTTGTCGGCAAGAGGGGGAAATGAAGTGGCTGAGTGGGAATCACTATGCCTGCTTCACCACCCTCTACCACCACAACCTCCTGACTCCATCTTGATTAAGCCAGGTTCAAATTTTTTTCACAGCCGTGGTACCAACACACTAAGTGCCATGGTCAACTATGCAAACAATAGCTGTGTAATTTTTTTGGAGGTGTCTGTGCTGTCCGAGTTGTGGGGAGGCCCCAACTGCGGCAGTACAACCGCTTCCTGGAACCTCTCCTAATTTTTTTCTGTGCCGTGGTACCTAAGTGCCATGGTGTGAACTATCTAAACACAAATGCTGTGTAATTTTTTTGGAGGTGTCTGTGCTGTCCCAGTTGTGGGGAGTTCCTAACTGCAGCAGTACGACCGCTTCCTGAAACCTAGTACTCCTGATGTTAATTGACAGCCATTTTTATTTTTATTTTTTTGGGGGATTTTAAGTCCCCACATCATCAATTAGTGTTTCCCTTTACAAAATAATGATGCTACATGCCTCATATACCCTAAAAAAAATTCTTAAAGCAATTTAAAGGCCACTTCCGGGTTTCCATCCGGATATCCGAATACGGTCGGATAATGGGGTCGGATATCCGACCCGGATTCGGATTGGAATTTTTTTGATCCGGATATCCGACCCGGATCGGATAGAGGGGTATCCGGATCCGAATCGGATCTGGGTTTTGAAAAGGGGTATCCGAGCAGCACTGGTGGCCAGTGCAGGGACTGGGAATCTTGTCAAAGTTGATGGATGGATTTCACTCAGTATCAGCAGATTCTGGAGACCAATGTTCAGGAATCAGTGAAAAAGCTGAAGCTTCACTGGGATGGATCTTTCAACAAGACAACAACCCTAAACACTGCCCAAAATCCAATAAGGCATTCATGCAGAGGAACAAGTACAATGTTCTGGAATGGCAATCTCAGTCCCCAGACCTGAATATTATTGAAAACAATCTGTGTTGTGAGTTAAAGAAAGATGTCCATGCTTGGAAGCCGTCAAACCTGAATGAACTAGAGATGTTTTGTAAAGTGGAATCGTCCAAAATACCTTCAACCAGAATTCAGAAACTCATTGGAACCTACAGGAAGCGTTTAGAAGCTGTAATTTCTGCAAAAGGAGGATCTACTAAATATTGATTACATTTCTTTTTTGTGGTGCTCAAATTTATGCTTCTGCATAATTTTGTTTAAACAATTATTGCACACTTTCTGCAAATCCAATAAACTTCCTTTCACTTCTCAAATATCACGGACGGTGTATGTTTCCTATATGATATATTTAACTGACACTTTTTATCGTAACAACCAAAGATTTATACAGGAAAATCATGAAGATTAACGAGGTTGCCCAAACTTTTGCATCCCACTGTATACTTTAGTAATCACAAAACAAAGCATTGTGTTCAATTTGATACCTCCATAGGACTATCACCAGGCATGCTCCACTCTTAATTCGTGCGATACCCGGATAGTTGCTATCCGGATATCTCCCAGTACCCCTGTGCGGGCTGGGCGGGGGGGGGTCAAGCTTACCTGTTTGACGTCTTCTTCGTCCGCCCGTGGCGCCTCCCACGATGTGTTCCACGTCGCGGTCACATGACTACAAACACTTTCTCCTTCCAGGTCAGGTTGAAGGAGGAAGAGTTTGTAGTCACGGTGTGCACGTGGAACGCATCGTGGGTGGTGCCACGGACGGATGAAGAAGGCAGACAGGTAAGCTTGACCCCCCGCCCAGCCTGCACAGGTGTACTGGGAGATATCCGGATAGCAACTATCCGGGTATCTCCCGATTTTGGAGTTGAGCAAGCCTGACTATCACTACTTCTGTGATGGGATGCGGGGTTTTTGGTCACGTGATGGAAGTCCCAAGTGTAAAAGAGGCCCTATTCTGATTTATGCAAGTCCTTTTTCACTTATTTATGATAGAGTATTTACCTTTTTTAAAGGGGAACTCCATGTATGCATGGTATGTGTGTATGTGTGGTTTTTATAAAGATCAATAATGTATAGATATTTTTCTACTGTGTATGAACTGTGCAATTTACAGTATAGAGTAATTGTTCTCATTTTAATAAACACATTTTTCTTCTAAACCTTCTTTAACCCTTTTGGTACCAAGGACATTAGAGTTACATCCCCTGTGTGGCTGCCTGCTGATGACAGGACGTAATCGTCCCACCGCTCCCAATGCGATTGTGCACACCTGTGAGGGGAGATTAATTTGTCATATGACAGCTGACATCTTTCCTTACTGATCAGGAGCCATGGCGATTGGCTCCTGATCATGTGATTACCACGATCGCCGCCGATCGTAGTGATCACTGAAGGCAGTGGCAGCTGAAGAGGAAGAAGAGGATCCGCTCACCTTCCTGACACTCCCCGGGATCGTCACTCCTCCTCTGCTCTGCCCAGGAACCATCCTCGCTCTGTAGCTAAGTTACGGGTCCCAGCTTGATGACCCGATCAAGCCGGGACCTAGAACTTATTGGCAGTGCGAGGTCACATGTAGGGGAGAGAGGAGGCGGGGAAAGCTGCTCATTGCAGGACCCAGGGAGGTGAATAATGCCTGCCTGCACTGGGGACACCTATCAATGCAGGGGACACCCATGCCTAGCTATTGATACTGGGGATACCACTGCCTGGCTATCTAAACTAGAGAGATCTGAGCCAGGCAAACTGCTCTGGTTTAGAAAGGAGGGGGGGGGGGTAAATGGCTGGTCCCCAAGGGGGTAGCCTCTTCTGGATGGTGGTGATTGAAATTTATGTCCTGCCAGGGCATAGATTTCACTCACCGCCACCACGACATCTGCTCAATCTCGATGTTCCCGCTGTCTGCATCTTTGAATCCACTCAGCAGAGCTTCTATATATTGGGAAGCTCTTGACTCAATGATTGCTGTGAGCCAATCACCTATCTTAAAAAAGTATGGATGGCTCTGGACTTAAAGGGGCATAGCCTTCCACTCCCAAAATGGTTAAAAGAAAGGAAATAAAGATGACAGCCTCCATATCTCTCTCACTAAATGCCCCTTTTTAATATCGGTTTCAAGCCAGTCCCTGACAATTACTGTATATTACTTCCTTATAGCACTTTGGGGAAAAAAAAAAAAAAAAACCCTCACTGCTGTATAGATTAAGAGGACAAAGTCTATGAAAAGTCAAGCAGAGCTAGAAATTAGACACGGGTCGGAATCATGGAGGAGACAGAAGTGCACCACTGAAAAGGTACATTTTGTTTACTTTATAGGATACCCAGACAGATGGCTTCTTGTTGTTTATGAGATATTTGCTGCAGCAAAGATGAATAGTTATATGGGTGAAAAGAATATGTAAGCTGATAGAAACTATAAGGAACTATAAGGCCTATAAGGAAACAGTTTTAAAGGGAAGGTTCATCAGGTTCCTTTTATCCCCCTATACATTCCTAGTAGTTTGGGTCACCCTGAGCTGCTTGGTTACTCTGTTGTACTCGTCCAAGCCCTATTTCATACAACCTTATCAATCCCTGCCATGTACTGATGAGGACCAAAAGTCCGAAACAGGCTGTCTACATGTGGGTTTGATATGGCTGTGTAAAACTAAAAGCTATAAGCTTGCTATACACCAGCGGTTCTGGATGCTTGCTTGGCTTACAAGGGCAAAAAGGGATAATTTGCATATTTAGTGGTGGTGCATTGTGGGTAACCACAAATGTTCACTTATAACTGAATTATTGCAAATTTCCTTCTGTTTTAAGGAGGCAATTACACCAAGCTTCATCAGTTTCTTAATAGAAAGTCCCTGTGGCATACTGCAGAAGGTCCTCATTTTATTTGTATAATTAATATGTATTTATATAGTGTTAACATCTTCTGTAGCGCTGTACATAGTACAACGCAAATAGTGGGCAGCATATATATACATGAGCAGGGATGAGCAAGCAAATGTTTTAAGTTCGATCTCACAGCAAATCGGTTTACTTTCACTCATCAAACTTTTTTGCCTTTACACAGTTCCACAAATTCACAGACAGATTTTGAGGCAAAGAGGCTAGATTTGCTATTTATGTTAAAGTGGATCAGAGATAAACTTTTACTCATTGCATAATTGTTCCCCCTACATATAGGGTTGCCACCTTTAGGGTAAAAAAATACCGGTTTGTGGGTGTGGCCTGAGGGGTGTAGCCTAAAATTGGGAGTGGTTTGTCACAGAATTTTTAAAAGACAACTGACATGAAAGGGATACAGAGGCTGCCATATTTATTTCCTTTTAAACAATGCACATTTCCTGGCTGTCCTGCTGAGCCTCGGGCCGCGCCAAAAAATAGGGGGGGGGGAGCAGCACGCCGCTCTGAAAAATGGGCGTGGCCATGACATTGTATGGGCGGAGCTAACGTAATGATGTAACAGCGAGGCATAAGAAAGCAGTGTTTACACCATGATGTGGTGAAACGAGGATTCACATCATGGGTGTGCAGAAACTGTGTGATGCTATTTAATAGTATACCGTAACCCCAAAGCAGCAAATTTAGCCAACTATGACCATTAAATAATAAATGCAGCAACAGTTACCCCAGATACCAGAAAATAAACGCAATGTGGGCAACATTTCAGCAGAAAATAAATGCAATGTGGGAAACATGACAGCAGGAAATAAACGCAATGTGTGCAGCATGTCAGCACAAAATAAACGCAATGTGGGCAACATGTCAGCACAAAATAAACGCAATGTGGGCAACATGTCAGCACAAAATAACCGCAATGGGGGCAACATGTCAGCACAAAATAACCGCAATGGGGGCAACATGTCAGCACAAAATAAACGCAATGGGCAACATTTCAGCACAAAATAAATGCAATGGGCAACATGTCAGCACAAAATAAACGCAATGTGGGCAACATGTCACCTGCAAAAAAAAGAATTTACTCACCTGGCAGAAGTCTCATCTCCCGACCAGTCTCAGGTGACGCAGCTCCCCCGGTAGTCCTCCTGCACAAGCCTCCCGCGCTGAATGAAATAGCAGGGCTACGGGAAGATGGCACCCGATGCCCTGTACTGGAGACAAAAATAGTCTCCAGTACAGGGCTTCGGACGCCATCTTCCCGTAGCCCTGCTCTGCCTGCCGGAAGACTATGCAGGCTGGAGCGGGGCTGTGGGGAATAAACTGGCACGGCGTCTATGAGACGCCGCAGCCATTTCAATCAGATGGTGGCCAGGTGGATGTTTCCAGGGACCCAGCGCGGCTAAAGTGGAATGTCTGGTCACCGTACCCAATACTGAAGCTGGAGAAGACTGAGGACAGCGGTGTGGGAGTAATCCATGCGGATAGGGCTGGAGAAAGTTTTGGGACCCATTACTGGAGCAGGAGAAGACTGAGGATGGCGTTGTGGGAGCAATCCGTGCAGATGAGGCTGGAGGAAGCCCCAGGTATGTATAAAATGTACACTTTGTTTTGTTTCTGGTTTCGTTTATATTTAAAAATATAATGAAAATGGGGGGAGCGGGCATGTATTAGGTGCAGTCCTGGGCTGAGCCGCAGTAGAGGATTTCTTTAAAAAGTAGGGGGACAGAGGAGAAAGGGTGGGAGGGGGTGGTAGGCATGAGGACTCATGACACATCACGCAGACACATCAGACAGGCACACGCATCACACAGACATCAGGCAGACATCACTCAGACATCACACACACATACATCAGGACACACACACACACACACACACACATCAGGACACACACACACATCAGGACACACACACACACACATCAGGACACACACACACACATCAGGACACACACACACACACACACACACACACACTAGAGATGTAGCGAACGGTTCGCCGGCGAATGGTTCCAGGCGAACTTAGGGGGTTCGCGTTCGCCTGCACCAGGCGAACTTTTGCGGAAGTTCGATTCGCCCCATAATGCACTATGAGGGTCAACTTTGACCCTCTGCATCACAGTCAGCAGGCACATTGTAGCCATTCAGGCTACACTAAGCCCTGGAGCCCCCCCCCCCCCCCCTTATATAAGGCAGGGTCCGTGGCCATTAGCCTCACTCATGTGCCTGCTAGAGAGAGGAAAGGGACAGCTGCTGCTTACTTTTTCTCCTAAGGACAGATTAGTTAGGTTCTAGGCTGCTTTGCTTGCTCCTGACTGATTATTATTGCTTTTAAAGCACCCAGCAACAGCTCTTTTCAGAGCTCATCCTGTACATTTTTTTTTTCCTGTGTGTCAAACTGACACTTTTGTTGCATGCACAGCCTTGCTAATTGATATTGTGTGTGCCACTGCCAGCAGCCCAGCACATTCAGTGACTACCTGTGCGTGTGACAGGGAGCTGCACATTGTACTACCCAGTACTGCATATACCCCAGTACCTGTTGTGTTTACTTAACCCACCTCATCACTGCATATACCTAGCTTTGTGTTGAGTGAACCCAGCTCACTGCATCTAACTACCCAGTACCTGTTGTGTTTACTTAACCCACCTCATCACTGCATATACCTAGCGTTGTGTTGAGTGAACCCAGCTCACTGCATATAACTACCTGTTGTGTTGAGTGAGAACCCACCTCACTGCATCTTAAGTACCTTTACTGTTCAGTGAACCCAGCTCACTGCATCTAACTACCCAGTACCTGTTGTGTTTACCTAACCCACCTCATCACTGCATATACCTAGCGTTGTGTTGTGTGAACCAAGCTCACTGCATCTAACTACCTGTTGTGTTGAGTGTAAACCCACCTGGCCACAGTGCTGGGCCGAAATTACGCATTAGCGTAATTACGCATCGTAATTCACTACAAATGCACCGTAAGCGTTACGTGTAAGGCTACGGTATTACGCGTAATTAATTACGCATAGACCGTTGGGTTACGTTTTACGCGTAACAAATTACGCGTAAGACAGTAAACTCCCATTGAAATTACACAGTCTGCCGTAATCGCGTAATATTACGCTCCCGTATAATATAAAAAAGCCGCCGACTTTAAGGGTTAATAGCAAAGCCCCCTTAAGTGCTAAGAGCCTCAAATTTGGAGAATATATTAAGGAGATCAGAAGGAATAAGAGGAAAATTTTTTTTTTCAAAAAGACCTTATAGTTTTTGAGAAAATCGATGTTAAAGTTTCAAAGGAAAAATATATACATTTAAAAACCCGCCGACTTTAACGGTTAATAGCAAAGCCTGCTTAAAATTTAGGAACACCAAATTCACAGGGTATATTAAGGGGATCAGTGGGAATAAGAGGGAAATTTTTTTTTTCAAAAAGACCTTATAGTTTTTGAGAAAATCGATTTTTAAGTTTCAAGGGCGAAAATGTCTTTTAAATGCGGAAAATGTCAGTTTTTTTTGCACAGGTAACAATAGTGTTTTATTTTCATAGATTCCCCCAAGTGGGAAGAGTTTTACTTACTTCGTTCTGAGTGTGGGAAATATAAAAAAAAAACGACGTGGGGTCCCCCCTCACAGACCTCTTTAACCCCTTGTCCCCCATGCAGACTGGGATAGCCAGAATGCGGAGCACCGGCCGCGTGGGGCTCCGCACCCTGACTATACCAGCCCGCATGGTCCATGGATTGGGGGGTCTCGGAAGGGGAGGGGCAGCCAAGCTTTCCCCTCCCCCTCCGAGCCCTTGTCCAATCGAAGGACAAGGGGCTCTTCTCCACCTCCGATGGGCGGTGGAGGTGGAGGCCGCGATTTCCTGGGGAGGGGTTCATGGTGGCATCTGGGAGTCCCCTTTAAAAAGGGGTCCCCCAGATGCCCACCCCCCTCCCAGGAGAAATGAGTATAGGGGTACTTGTAGTACCCCTTACCCATTTCCTTTAAGAGTTAAAAGTAAATAAACACACAAACACATAGAAAAAGTATTTTAATTGAACAAAAAACATAACCACGAAAAAAGTCCTTTAATATTCTTAATTAACCATTAATACTTACCTGTCCCTTTAAAAGCCAGTTCCCACGCAATATCCTCGGAAATATACTAATCAGTTACAATGTAACAAAGTTATTACAATGTAACAACTTTGTTACATTGTAACTACGCCGCACCCGACGTCACTCACCGCCGCCGCCGCCACCGCGTCTGCGCTGCACGGACCGACAGAGCTCTGAGCTATAGCTCAGAGCTCTCTAAGCATCTTTGTATTTGGGCTCCAAGGAGCCCCATTGGTCCTTAGCAGACCAATGGGGTTCCTTCTGATTTGAAGGAACCCCATTGGTCTGCTAAGGACCAATGGGGCTCCTTGGAGCCCAAATACAAAGATGCTTTCGAGAGCTCTGAGCTAATATAGCTCAGAGCTCTGTCAGGTGAAGGGACGCTAAGTCCCCGCCGGCTCCGCTGCCCTCCCCGCCTCTCCCACATGTCACCTATATACATGTTGGCACCCATGGGTGCCAGCATGTATATGAGTGACAGGTGTGGGCGGAGTGGACGGCGGGAGCCGGCGGGGACTAGCATGTATGCGGCGGCCGGCGGGTGAGCGGCGAGTGACGTCGGGTGCGGTGGTGTTACAAAGTAACAAAGTTGTTACATTGTAATAACTTTGTTACATTGTAACTGATTAGTATATTTCCGAGGATATTGCGTGGGAACTGGCTTTTAAAGGGACAGGTAAGTATTAATGGTTAATTAAGAATATTAAAGGACTTTTTTCGTGGTTATGTTTTTTGTTCAATTAAAATACTTTTTCTATGTGTTTGTGTGTTTATTTACTTTTAACTCTTAAAGGAAATGGGTAAGGGGTACTACAAGTACCTCTATACTCATTTCTCCTGGGAGGGGGGTGGGCATCTGGGGGACCCCTTTTTAAAGGGGACTCCCAGATGCCACCATGAACCCCTCCCCAGGAAATCGCGGCCTCCACCTCCACCGCCCATCGGAGGTGGAGAAGAGCCCCTTGTCCTTGGATTGGACAAGGGCTCGGAGGGGGAGGGGAAAGCTCTGCTGCCCCTCCCCTTCCGAGACCCCCCAATCCATGGACCATGCGGGCTGGTATAGTCAGGGTGCGGAGCCCCACGCGGCCGGTGCTCCGCATTCTGGCTATCCCAGTCTGCATGGGGGACAAGGGGTTAAAGAGGTCTGGGAGGGGGGACCCCACGTCGTTTTTTTTTTATATTTCCCACACTCAGAACGAAGTAAGTAAAACTCTTCCCACTTGGGGGAATCTATGAAAATAAAACACTATTGTTACCTGTGCAAAAAAAACTGACATTTTCCGCATTTAAAAGACATTTTCGCCCTTGAAACTTAAAAATCGATTTTCTCAAAAACTATAAGGTCTTTTTGAAAAAATTTTGTTTCCTCTTATTCCCACTGATCCCCTTAATATACCCTGTGAATTTGGTGTTCCTAAATTTTAAGCAGGCTTTGCTATTAACCGTTAAAGTCGGCGGGTTTTTAAATGTATATATTTTTCCTTTGAAACTTTAACATCGATTTTCTCAAAAACTATAAGGTCTTTTTGAAAAAAAAAAATTTCCTCTTATTCCTTCTGATCTCCTTAATATATTCTCCAAATTTGAGGCTCTTAGCACTTAAGGGGGCTTTGCTATTAACCCTTAAAGTCGGCGGCTACCTAACATTGATCCATGCGTCAACTTTTCCGCTTGGCAGCATGACCTTACGCATTAATTGCTAGTAGGATTTTACGCGTAAAACTATAACGTAATTACCCGAATTACGGTATACTTACGCGTAATTGCGTAAGTGCTATGCGTAATTATAGACATGTACCGAAATTAACTGTCTATGCCGTAAGCGTAATTTCGTAATGCGTAATAGCGTAAAATTACGCGTAATGATCCGTAAGCGTAGCTTTCTCCATTACGACCAGCACTGCCTGGCCACCTCACTGCATCTAACGACCTGTTGTGTTGAGTGAGAGCCCCGCTCACTGCATCTTAATTACCTTTACTGTTCAGTGAACCCAGCTCACTGCATCTAACTACTCAGTACCTGTTGTGTTTACTTAACCCACCTCATCACTGCATATACCTAGCGTTGTGTTGAGTGAACCCAGCTCACTGCATCTAACTACCTGTTGTGTTGAGTGAGAACCCACCTGGCCACCTCACTGCATCTAACTACCTGTTGTGTTGAGTGAGAACCCACCTCACTGCATCTTAAGTACCTTTACTGTTCAGTGAACCCAGCTCACTGCATCTAACTACCCAGTACCTGTTGTGTTTACTTAACCCACCTCATCACTGCATATACCTAGCGTTGTGGTGAGTGAACCCAGCTCACTGAATCTAACTACCTGTTGTGTTGAGTGTGAACCCACCTGGCCACCACACTGCATCTAACTACCTGTTGTGTTGAGTGAGAACCCACCTCACTGCATCTTAAGTACCTTTACTGTTCAGTGAACCCAGCTCACTGCATCTAACTACCTGTTGTGTTGAGTGAGAACCCACCTGACCACCTCACTGCATCTAACTACCTGTTGT
Source organism: Hyperolius riggenbachi (assembly GCF_040937935.1). Classification (NCBI taxonomy): domain Eukaryota; kingdom Metazoa; phylum Chordata; class Amphibia; order Anura; family Hyperoliidae; genus Hyperolius; species Hyperolius riggenbachi. Next base: position 116,942 of record NW_027152367.1, read on the forward strand.
GTTGAGTGAGAACCCACCTCACTGCATCGTAAGTACCTTTACTGTTCAGTGAACCCAGCTCACTGCATCTAACTACCTGTTGTGTTGAGTGAGAACCCACCTGGCCACCTTACTGCATCTAACTACCTGTTGTGTTGAGTGAGAACCCACCTCACTGCATCTTAAGTACCTTTACTGTTCAGTGAACCCAGCTCACTGCATCTAACTACCCAGTACCTGTTGTGTTTACTTAACCCACCTCATCACTGCATATACCTAGCGTTGTGTTGAGTGAACCCAGCTCACTGCATCTAACTACCTGTTGTGTTGAGTGTGAACCCACCTGGCCACCTCACTGCATCTAACTACCCGTTGTGTTGAGTGAGAACCCACCTCACTGCATCTTAAGTAGTGTTGGGCGAACATCTAGATGTTCGGGTTCGGGCCGAACAGGCCGAACATGGCCGCGATGTTCGGGTGTTCGACCCGAACTCCGAACATAATGGAAGTCAATGGGGACCCGAACTTTTGTGGTTTGTAAAGCCTCCTTACATGCTACATACCCCAAATTTACAGGGTATGTGCACCTTGGGAGTGGGTACAAGAGGAAAAAAAAATTAGCAAAAAGAGCTTATAGTTTTTGAGAAAATCGATTTTAAAGTTTCAAAGGGAAAACTGTCTTTTAAATGCGGGAAATGTCTGTTTTCTTTGCACAGGTAACATGTTTTTTGTCGGCATGCAGTCATAAATGTAATACATATAAGAGGTTCCAGGAAAAGGGACCGGTAACGCTAACCCAGCAGCAGCACACGTGATGGAACAGGAGGAGGGTGGCGCAGGAGGAGAAGAAGGCCACGCTTTGTGAGACACAACAACCCCGGCCTTGCATGAGGGCAAGAAGCGTGCGGATAGCAGGCTTTGTACCGCCATGCAGTCATAAATGTAATAAAGATAAGTGGTTCAATAAACAGGGACCACGCGGCAACGCTAACCCAGCAGCAGCAGACGTGATGGAACAGGAGCAGGCGCAGGAGGAGAAGGCCACGCTTTGTGAGACACAACAACCCAGGCCTTGCATGAGGGCAAGAAGCGTGCGGATAGCATGCTTTGTACCGCCATGCAGTCATAAATGTAATAAAGATAAGTGGTTCAATAAACAGGGACCACGCGGCAACGCTAACCCAGCAGCAGCAGACGTGATGGAACAGGAGCAGGCGCAGGAGGAGAAGGCCACGCTTTGTGAGACACAACAACCCAGGCCTTGCATGTGGACAAAAAGCGTGCGGATATAGCAGCAATGCTTTTTGCCGCCATGCAGTCATAAATGTAATACAGATGAGAGGTTCAATAAACAGGGCCCGGAAACGCAACACCATCCCAGATGTTCATTGGTCATGTTACTTGGTTGGGGTCCTGGAGTGTTGCGTGGTCATTTCCAATCCAGGATTGATTCATTTTAATTTGAGTCAGACGGTCTGCATTTTCTGTAGAGAGGCGGATACGCCGATCTGTGACGATGCCTCCGGCAGCACTGAAACAGCGTTCCGACATAACGCTGGCTGCCGGGCAAGCCAGCACCTCTATTGCGTACATTGCCAGTTCGTGCCAGGTGTCTAGCTTCGATACCCAATAGTTGAAGGGTGCAGATGGATGGTTCGACACAGCTACGCCATCTGACATGTAGTCCTTGACCATCTTCTCCAGGCGATCGGTGTTGGAGGTGGATCTGCACGCTTGCTGTTCAGTGGGCTGCGGCTGCATGGGTGTCAGAAAATTTTCCCACTCCAAGGACACTGCCGATACCATTCCCTTTTGGGTACTAGCTGCGGCTTGCGTTGTTTGCTGCCCTCCTGGTCGTCCTGGGTTTGCGGAAGTCAGTCTGTCTGCGTACAACTGGCTAGAGGAGGGGGAGGATGTCAATCTCCTCTCTAAAGTCTCCACAAGGGCCTGCTGGTATTCTTCCATTTTGACCTGTCTGACTCTTTCTTCAAGCAGTTTTGGAACATTGTGTTTGTACCGTGGATCCAGAAGGGTATAAACCCAGTAATTGGTGTTGTCCAGAATGCGCACAATGCGTGGGTCACGTTCAATGCAGTCTAGCATGAATTGAGCCATGTGTGCCAGAGTCCTACCAGAATCCTCATCATCCTCTTGTGAGCGTTGTGATAGTTGTTGTGATGCATCATAGTCGTCACCTTCCTCCTGGTCTGCTTCTGCTGACCATTCGCGTTGAATTGTGGAAGTCCAACGTGCACCGCTCTGGCCCTCGTCAGTGGTGGCATGAAATTCCTGCTCCAACTCCAGCTGTTCCTCCTCCTCTTCTTCGTCATAGCTGCTGGGGCCAGCGTTCCCTGAGGCGGATGGCCTGATGTTGGTACCATCACGCTGATCGTTTTCTCCTTCAGATTCCCCCAGTTGCATCATGACAGCTGTTTCCTTGATTTTTAACATCGACCTCTTCAGTAAACACAGCAGTGGTATGGTAATGCTGACTGAAGAGTTGTCACTGCTCACAAGCAACGTGGATTGCTCAAAATTTTGGAGGACTTGGCAGAGGTCCAACATGTTGGCCCAATCGGATCCACAGAAGCTTGGCAGCTGGCCGGATGCGCCTCGGTACTGCGCCGTCATGTACTGGACCACTGCACTCTTCTGCTCGCAAAAGCGGGCTAGCATGTGCAGCGTAGAATTCCAGCGCGTAGGGACATCACACAGCAAGCGATGGTGGGGGAGATTGAAGCGCTCCTGCATCTTGGCGAGTGCCCCCGAAGCAGTACTGGAATTTCTACAATGTTTGGACACTCGACGCACCTTCAACAGCAGATCGGGCACGCCTGGGTATGTCCTCAGGAACCGCTGAACTACTAGGTTCATCACGTGCGCCAGGCAAGGGATGTGTGTCAGCTTAGCCAACCTTAAAGCGCGAATGAGATTACTCCCATTATCACACACAACCATGCCCGGTTTCAGGTCCAGCGGTGCCAGCCACAAATCCGTCTGTTCCTTTATTCCCCTCCAAATTTCCTCCCCTGTGTGCTGCTTATCCCCAAGGCAGATTAGCTTCAGCAACGCTTGCTGACGCATGCCAACAGCTGTGCTGCACTGCTTCCACGATCCTACTGCTGCTGGGTTAGCGTTTCCGGATGAGGTACAGCTTTGAGATGCGTTGGAGGAGAAGGAGTCAGAGAGGTAGGTGCTGCTGTTATCCAGTGGGAGGGACGGCGGTGCAGCTGTTTGTGGCGTGGGCAACACCCGTGCCGTAGCAGGTGAGGAATCGCTGCCAGGCTCCACAAGGTTCACCCAGTGCGCGGTAAGGGAGATGTATCGACCCTGGCCGAACGCACTCGTCCAGGTGTCAGTGGTGAGGTGAACCTTGCAGGCAACGGCATTCTTCAAGCTTCGGGTTATTTTGCTGACCACGTGCTCATGCAACTCAGGCACTGCAGAGCGCGCAAAGTGGTAGCGGCTGGGAACCACGTAACGTGGGATGGCCACTGACATCATGCCCTTGAAGCTGTTTGTCTCCACCAATCGATATGGCAGCATTTCGCAGGCCAGAAGCTTGGCTATGCTGGCTGTTACTGCCACGGCCCGGGGGTCATTTGCTGGCAATTTCCTCTTGCGCTCAAACATCTCCGACACAGACAACTGAACCGTAGCGCTGCACACGGAAGGGCTGTTGGTTGTTGTGTTTGATGAACACTGGGAGACCTCAAGAGCACTACTCCGGAAAGTGACAGTGTCAGCGTCGTCTGATGTTTGTGAATGTTGTGAACCACGCAATGGCTGGGCTACTGCTGCTGCTGAGGCGGGTCTGGTGGTGAGTCTGGTGAACCCAAGGGAGGCAGTGTTGTTTCTGGTACCCTGTCCTGACGCGTTTGCCCAAAGAGTGGGATGTTTGGATAGCATGTGACGGCTCATGCTGGTGGTGGAGAGGTTGTTAATATTTTTCCCCCTGCTCAGGCGGGTCTTGCACACCTTGCAAATCGCCATGGTAACATCCTCAGTGCAGTCTTCAAAGAAAGCCCAGACTTTGGAGCACCTGCCTCCTTGCTGGCGATTTCTGTTTGCTCCTCTTTTGCCTCTCACTTGAACTTCCACGCTTGTGGTGCCTGAAATTGCGCGCCGCCTACCTTGTGGCACAAGGCGAACTCGTGCAGCAGTGTGTTCTTCAACAGACTCATCTGTGCTGCTGCTACGACGGCGATGTTCTCGTTCACAAACAAAATCTGGGTCTCTGTCCACATTGTCCATACCCTCCTCTTCCATCTCCTCAAACTCGTCATATGTCATTGTGGGCCACCGCCGTGGAGTAGAGCTCCCCACAACAACCTCTGCGCAGCACACTCCAACGTCGTCTTCCAGATCTTGTCGGCCGACCTCCTGCAATTGCAACCCCTCCTGCCCAAATTGCTCTGGGATTTGGGTTTCCGAGTCCTCTTCGGACTCGCCTTGTATTTCAGTGCGCGGTGCATTTCCCACAGTTAACGGTTGTGAATCCAGGCACAACATTTCTGGCTGTTCCTCCATTGACCTTTGAAAGGTGGAAGTTTGTTGGGCTGGGAATAGCTCCTGCGAATACCCCATTGTGTCCTGAGGTAATTCATCGGACTGGTTATCTGGCAGTTGTGTGCGTGGTGTCGCTGCCGGTTGTGTCAGCTTTGTGCCCACTGGCTCCTTGTAACTGGCTGAGGACTCGGACCTCGTGCGTGATGTGCTGGTGCTGCTTAACCCACTGCTGGACGCTTGAGAGGTCATCCAAGTAATTATCTGGTCCTGTTCTTTTGGATTTGTGAGGGTTGTTGTCCTGGACAACATGGGCGGTATTGAGTGGGTTTTCTTGGGTGCTCCCCTGTGGCCTGTACGTGAACCGTCAGGGGAAACACCTCTTCCCTTGCCCCTCCCTCTTTCACCGGATTTCTTCCTCATTTCACTTATCCTTACAGTACACGCTGACTGGCAGCAGTACAGTGGCAGTACAGAAATGCTATACAGTACCACTATTCCCAGCAGCGACACAGAGCACAATGCTATACAGTGACGGGTGAGCGGTGTACCACTATTCCCAGCAGCGACACAGAGCACAATGCTATACAGTGACGGGTGAGCGGTGTACCACTATTCCCAGCAGCGACACAGAGCACAATGCTATACAGTGGCGAACGAGCGGTGTACCACTATTCCCAGCAGACACAGAACAGTACACAGAATGCTATATAGTGTGGCTGAACGAGCGGTGTACCACTATTCCCAGCAGACACAGAACAGTACACAGAATGCTATATAGTGTGGCTGAACGAGCGGTGTACTACTGTTCCCAGCAGACACAGAACAGTACACAGAATGCTATATAGTGTGGCTGAACGAGCGGTGTACTACTGTTCCCAGCAGACACAGAACAGTACACAGAATGCTATATAGTGTGGCTGAACGAGCGGTGTACTACTGTTCCCAGCAGACACAGAACAGTACACAGAATGCTATATAGTGTGGCTGAACGAGCGGTGTACCACTGTTCCCAGCAGACACAGAACAGTACACAGAATGCTATATAGTGTGGCTGAACGAGCGGTGTACCACTGTTCCCAGCAGACACAGAACAGTACACAGAATGCTATATAGTGTGGCTGAACGAGCGGTGTACCACTGTTCCCAGCAGACACAGAACAGTACACAGAATGCTATATAGTGTGGCTGAACGAGCGGTGTACCACTATTCCCAGCAGACACAGAACAGTACACAGAATGCTATATAGTGTGGCTGAACGAGCGGTGTACTACTGTTCCCAGCAGACACAGAACAGTACACAGAATGCTATATAGTGTGGCTGAACGAGCGGTGTACTACTGTTCCCAGCAGACACAGAACAGTACACAGAATGCTATATAGTGTGGCTGAACGAGCGGTGTACCACTATTCCCAGCAGACACAGAACAGTACACAGAATGCTATATAGTGTGGCTGAACGAGCGGTGTACTACTGTTCCCAGCAGACACAGAACAGTACACAGAATGCTATATAGTGTGGCTGAACGAGCGGTGTACTACTGTTCCCAGCAGACACAGAACAGTACACAGAATGCTATATAGTGTGGCTGAACGAGCGGTGTACTACTGTTCCCAGCAGACACAGAACAGTACACAGAATGCTATATAGTGTGGCTGAACGAGCGGTGTACTACTGTTCCCAGCAGACACAGAACAGTACACAGAATGCTATATAGTGTGGCTGAACGAGCGGTGTACCACTATTCCCAGCAGACACAGAACAGTACACAGAATGCTATATAGTGTGGCTGAACGAGCGGTGTACTACTGTTCCCAGCAGACACAGAACAGTACACAGAATGCTATATAGTGTGGCTGAACGAGCGGTGTACTACTGTTCCCAGCAGACACAGAACAGTACACAGAATGCTATATAGTGTGGCTGAACGAGCGGTGTACTACTGTTCCCAGCAGACACAGAACAGTACACAGAATGCTATATAGTGTGGCTGAACGAGCGGTGTACCACTGTTCCCAGCAGACACAGAACAGTACACAGAATGCTATATAGTGTGGCTGAACGAGCGGTGTACCACTGTTCCCAGCAGACACAGAACAGTACACAGAATGCTATATAGTGTGGCTGAACGAGCGGTGTACTACTGTTCCCAGCAGTGACACACAATGACTGGGGGGGACCCTGGCTAGCGTGGCTGGAGCGCGAACTACCCTGCCTGCCTACCCAAAGCTAAACCCACAGACAAATGGCGGAGATATGACGTGGTTCGGGTATTTATTTACCCGAACCACGTGACAGTTCGGCCAATCAGAGCGCGTTCGGGTCCGAACCACGTGACCCGTTCGGCCAATCACAGCGCTAGCCGAACGTTCGGGGAACGTTCGGCCATGCGCTCTTAGTTCGGCCATATGGCCGAACGGTTTGGCCGAGCACCGTCAGGTGTTCGGCCGAACTCGAACATCACCCGAACAGGGTGATGTTCTGCAGAACCCGAACAGTGGCGAACACTGTTCGCCCAACACTAATCTTAAGTACCTTTACTGTTCAGTGAACCCAGCTCACTCCATCTAACTACCCAGTACCTGTTGTGTTTACTTAACCCACCTCATCACTGCATATACCTAGCGTTGTGTTGAGTAAACCCAGCTCACTGCATCTAACTACCTGTTGTGTTGAGTGTGAACCCACCTGGCCACCTCACTGCGTCTAACTACCTGTTGTGTTGAGTGAGAACCCACCTCACTGCATCTTAAGTACCTTTACTGTTCAGTGAAACCAGCTCACTGCATCTAACTACCTGTTGTGTTGAGTGAGAACCCACCTGGCCACCTCACTGCATCTAACTACCTGTTGTGTTGAGTGAGAACCCACCTCACTGCATCTTAAGTACCTTTACTGTTCAGTGAACCCAGCTCACTGCATCTAACTACATGTTGTGTTGAGTGAGAACCCACCTGGCCACCTCACTGCATCTAACTACCTGTTGTGTTGAGTGAGAACCCACCTCACTGCATCTTAAGTACCTTTACTGTTCAGTGAACCCAGCTCACTGCATCTAACTACCCAGTACCTGTTGTGTTTACTTAACCCACCTCATCACTGCATATACCTAGCGTTGTGTTGAGTGAACCCAGCTCACTGCATCTAACTACCCAGTACCTGTTGTGTTTACTTAACCCACCTCATCACTGCATATACCTAGCGTTGTGTTGAGTGAACCCAGCTCACTGCATCTAACTACCTGTTGTGTTGAGTGAGAACCCACCTGGCCACCTCACTGCATCTATCTACCTGTTGTGTTGAGTGAGAACCCACCTCACTGCATCTTAAGTACCTTTACTGTTCAGTGAACCCAGCTCACTGCATCTAACTACCCAGTACCTGTTGTGTTTATTTAACCCACCTCATCACTGCATATACCTAGCGTTGTGTTGAGTGAACCCAGCTCACTGCATCTAACTACCTGTTGTGTTGAGTGTGAACCCACCAGGCCACCTCACTGCATCTAACTACCTGTTGTGTTGAGTGAGAACCCACCTCACTGCATCTTAAGTACCTTTACTGTTCAGTGAACCCAGCTCACTGCATCTAACTACCCAGTACCTGTTGTGTTTATTTAACCCACCTCATCACTGCATATACCTAGCGTTGTGTTGAGTGAACCCAGCTCACTGCATCTAACTACCTGTTGTGTTGAGTGTGAACCCACCAGGCCACCTCACTGCATCTAACTACCTGTTGTGTTGAGTGAGAACCCACCTCACTGCATCTTAAGTACCTTTACTGTTCAGTGAACCCAGCTCACTGCATCTAACTACCCAGTACCTGTTGTGTTTACTTAACCCACCTCATCACTGCATATACCTAGCGTTGTGTTGAGTGAACCCAGCTCACTGCATCTAACTACCTGTTGTGTTGAGTGTGAACCCACCTGGCCACCTCACTGCATCTAACTACCTGTTGTGTTGAGTGAGAACCCACCTGGCCACCTCACTGCATCTAACTACCTGTTGTGTTGAGTGAGAACCCACCTCACTGCATATAGCTAGCATACCCCCAAAATGGACAAAATGGACAAACCAGGTGGAGGAAGAGGTAGAGGCAGACCCAGAGGAAGGCCACGAGGCACCGGCAGGTCTGTGGCTGTGCGAGGTGGTGTTGCTGTGATTTCGTGCGGACCTGCCCCAAAATACAGTGCTCAGAAGAAGGCACGTGCCATCACTTCCCAAAATCGTGAGGAGGTGCTTGAGTATTTAACACAGAACACCTCATCTCCCGCAGCCACCAGCGCTACAACAAGCATCACATCCGCTGCATTTGACACTTCGCAGGAGTTATTTGGTGGTGGTGGTGAAATCACTGATTCCCAGCCACTACTGCAACAACAACAAGAAGACGCAGGTACACTACCTCATACGTCTGAGTTAGGTGGCGATAGTATGGACGTAACGTGTGTGGATGGGGATGATGGTGGACCACCTGAAGTTGGTGCACTTGAGGAGGTGTCTGAGGAAAGCGCAGCTGGCCAGGAGGATTATGATGACGATTATATGGATACCACATATGTTCCCGGTAGAAGAGATGACCAGGGGGACAGTTCAGAGGAGGAGTCAGAGAGGAGTAGGAGGAGACGACTCCATGATAGAAGCAGAGGGAGCTCGTCCTCAGAAACAGCTGGGGGCAGTGTCCGGCGCCATGTATCACCAGCTATGGCCAGCCAGCCAACATGCCCTTCAACGTCAGCTGCTGATGCCACCGTAGCGCCATTACCCCAGGGGGGTTCAGCGGTTCGGAAATTTTTTCACGTGTGTGTCTCAGATCGGAGCAAAGCCATCTGTTGTCTCTGCCAGCAAAAATTGAGCCGTGGAAAGGCCAACTGTCACGTAGGGACAAGTGCTTTACGAAGGCACCTGGAGAGAAGGCACAAACAGCTATGGCAAGAACACCTGAGGAAAAGCAGCACCCCTTAAAAGACAAGCCGCGGAGAACAACCGCGGCAGCCGTCACAGGGGGCTTCTGCTGCTCCACGTTCCCATGGTATTGTTCGTGGCTGGGGGGAGGAAGAATGGATACACTTTTAAACAATTTAAAAATACAACCATCTAAACTTCAAACAATTTAAAAATACAACCATCTAACCTTTCAAACAATTTAAAAATACAACCATCTAACCTTTCAAACAATTTAAAAATACAACCATCTAAACTTTCAAACAATTTAATAATACAACCATCTATCATTTTCAAAAAATTAAAAAAAAGGGCAAAAAAACTTGCCTTTCGTAAAACATTCTTGGCAAATGCTTTCGACTTGGTTTGTCTTCCGCTGGCTCAAGGGTCCATCTGACCACAGATGCCTGGTCTGCAAAGCACGGTCAGGGCAGCTACAGCATGGGTCTCAGCAGGCTCCCACTTCGGGCCGGAATCCAACCTTCATTCCCCGCGGTGACAATGGCAGACTTGCCCTCCATAACGGATTCTCGTTAAAGGATTTAAAGTTAATTTATTTCAAATATACAGCAGGGCCTCGAAAGTCCGCCTCCTGTATTGTTATTTTTGGTCACTACCTCGGGGCGGGCGTGCAAGCCTGCCTGCTGCCCTCCTTGGATGTGTAGTGGTAGCCGTTTCTCAGGCTCGACACCGGATTCCATGCCTCATTCCCCGGCCATTACCCGGGGTCACAATGGCAGACTTGCCCGCCTCCATATGATTCTCGTGAAAGGAATGTGTTGTCATCTTTGCCCGCGATAACTGGTTCTCGTTAAATGATTTAAAGTACATTCATTTCAAATACACAGCAGGGCCTCGAAAGTCCTCCTCCTGTATTGTTATTTTTGGTCACTACCTCGGGGCGGGCGGGCGTGCATGCCTGCCCGCTGCCCTCCTTGGATGTGTAGTGGTAGCCGTTGCTCAAGCTCCACACCGGATTCAAACCCCTCATTCCCCGGCCATTACCCGGGGTCACAATGGCAGACTTGCCCGCCTCCACAGGATTCTCATTGTAGCGGTACTGAACAAGTACACAGCAAGTAAAAAATGTAATTTAAAAACAAAACGTAAGCTTTTTAACAATGCCATGGAAAGTTGAGAAGGAAGTCACACATTACCTGACATCACTGAGTGAGGAAGAGCAGTCTCGCCATGTTGCGCAGTAGTCCAGCATGGCCGTCACTACACAAACAGCTGTTTGCGGTGCGTTACACAGTGAGTTTGGTGTGTCAGTGTGAAGCAGTACTCTAATTACGCTCCCTGATTGATGTATACACATGCAAGATGTTTTAAAGCACGTTAGGCCTGCAATTTAGCATTCAATGTGATTTCTGCCCTTAAAACGCTGCTTTGCGTCACATCCAGATTTTTTCCCTGGACTTTTGGCATGTATCCCACTCCGCCATGCCCCCCTCCAGGTGTTAGACCCCTTGAAACATCTTTTACATCACTTTTGTGGCCAGCATAATTTTTTCTATTTTTCAAAGTTCGCCTCCCAATTGAAGTCTATTGCGGTTCGCGAAATTTTCCGCAAACCAAACCTTCCGCGGAAGTTCGCGAACCGAAAATCGGAGGTTCGCGACATCTCTAACACACACACAAGCAGAGCACCTCTCATACAGCAGCACCTCGTATCTGCTGCCTGTCACAGCTTCAGCTTCTCCACGTGTGTCTCATTCAGTGTCTCTCTCTCCTTCTGCGGCGGCAGAGCTCATTTTCTTAGAGGGAGGGGCACTGGACGTTCCTCAGAACACTGAACTGTATCAGTGTTATGTCAGCTCAGCAGTGGGAGGGAGGCAGGGGGCTGTGTACATCCAGCAGGAGGGAGAACAATACATGCTGTAGACTTATCTCATTTAGTTTATGTATTATGACAACATTGACCTATTGTCTCCCCCTCTGCTCTTGTGGATCAGTCCACAAAAAAAACCCGGGCAGATACATTGCCGGTAAAACAAATTTTCAGGCAGCGGCTTTGTGATTAAATTTCCGGTGGTGCCGGGCAGATACCGGCTGGGTGGCGACCCTACTTACATATTGTTTATAGGGCATTGCTCAAGCCAAATACTTTTTTTTAACACCCTAATTACCTAAACTAAACAAGACTCTCCCACAGCTCCTCTAGTGCAATCCTCTAGAGGATAGAAGGTGTTACTAACCAGAGCTTTCAGAGGCAGAGGGAAGCAGAGAGGGGAGGAGAGAGGAGTGAAGTTTTCACAGGCTGAGGGGTGGAGATTCAGAGCAGCTTGCCTGTGTGTAATGATGACAAGCAAAACATGGCTGCTCTCATTTTATCACAGGAAAAAATAACCATATACTGTTGAAGCTGTTTGCATCTAGATGTGCTGTGTAAACTATGTAAACTTTAGATAAGATACAGTATATAGACCAGTTATAACTAGTTTTTCATCTCAGATCCACTTTAAAGAGAACAATAGGAACAAGAAGGAAAAATGTTTCAAAAAGACCTTGCAGTTTTTAAAGTCACAATAGTAATTTTTTTTTAAGCTGCGCTGCTTTAGCAGCAAAGCTTGATGAATCTACCTCTATGTGTGGTAGTTGATGTAAACTGGATTTCTGCAGAATTCTAATTTCTGATTTCCAATTTCCATTTTTCGATTTCCAAATTCCGATCTGGATTGCGGATTTATGATTGGAAATGCAGAAATTTCAACTCCGCAGAATCTCAATGAGCATCCCTAATAGCCAGAATGCAGAACTCAGACTGCATAGAGCTCTGCACCCCCAGCTATACCACCCCGTATGGTCCATGATAAGATGTGGTTCTGAGAAAGAGGGGCTGCAGAGCCTACCCCTCTCTTCCAAGGCTCTTATCTGTACCACGGACAAGGGGCTCTTCCCCACCTCCAGGGGACCTCCAGATGCCACCCCCCAAGTGGATTTGGGGTACTGAAGTACCCCTTATCGATTTTCACAAAGAATTAAAATGAAATAATGACACAACAACAAGACAATAATTTTATTAGTATTAGTTAACTATAAATACTTACCTTTAGTTAATCCCATGCAAATATCCTCAGAAATGTCCCATGCCAATGTCTTCTAGACAGAAGTTCCTCAACGAGCAAATAGCACTCATACACATTGTCACTTGCACTTGCTATGCGAAAGTAAAGCGTAGCAAGCCCAGCAAAGCATCATTAAATGGCATTCATTTTGGAAAGGATGCCTGGAAAAAAGGGCCCATGTTATAGCTTAGATTTCGGCTATAAAAGGGTGCTGGATATAGCCAGATTTTTTTTGGCTATAAAAGGGTGCTGGATATAGCCAAGATTTTTTCGATTATAAAAGGGCTCCTGATATAGCCGTTTATTTAACATATATGTTAAATAAACAACGTTTATGTCTTGCACACATTAAAGGATTCCACTTAAAGGGATTCTGAAGTGAAAATAAACTTATGATATAATGATTTGTATGTGTAGTCCAGCTAAGAAATAAAACAGATTAGAAATAATTTAGTGTTGCACCAAACAAACACTATGCTGCTAGTCTGACAAGGGATCCCCACTTCCTTATCATATAACAATAAACTTGGAAACAGACTGCGCTAAAAACACACAATTTAATTAAACTTAGATCAGTTGATCAGTGAATTTTATGCTTGCATGCAGTTAAAATCAGGTATAAATGTCCATAAAAACAAAGAATATATTCATATAAACCCATTTGGGTAAATTGTGCAAAAAAGTGCAAAGCTGTATATTAGTGTCACTGAATATTGAGATTCGTTGTACTGTTCTTCAAATTAGATTTCCGTTTGAATCAGCATCTAATTATGCTCAATAGTTGTAATGATGGGATCTGATATGTAAAGAACCCCAAAATGGAATGTAGCTGGTGGTATCAAATCATATATCAGTGAAGTTGTAGATCAAACAGGCAATTGGATCTTTCAAGACGTGGGATAAAACAGGTTTACATACACTGAGCTGTGCCTGACCATCTCACCCTTCCAGATCCGTATAGCGGTAGTGGAGTGTTGCTGTGGGGAGCCGCTCAATCTCACCAGCCCCGGCCGGCAGCTAGGTGAGAGAGTCTGGACACTTGCTTGTGTCGGGCTGGGTTAGCCCGGCTCCTGTTCTGGCGAGGGTGGTGTGGGTTGGAGCTCTTGGCTGGAGGTGACGTTTCCGTGAATTTTCTGCGGCGCTAGCAGCCGCGTAGCCTGGCTCCGCCTCCTTCCCCTCTGGTATGTGACGTCACACTGACAGCACTGCTGACGTTTCGGGAGGAACGCCTCCCTTTCTCAAAGCTGAGCTGTATGGGGGAATCAGAGGCTCTCTTATAGTGTTTAAGCCATACGTCTTGTCACAGCCTTCAGTCAAATGCGTAAAGATCCAAATCTTTATTCAGTCCATGGGGTATCATAGAATTAAGGTTAAATATCCACATCGTTTCTCGTCTGGACATTTCTCGCAAGTAGTCCCCGCCTCTCCAGGATCTATTAACTTGCTCTATTCCGCAATATTTTGTTCCCTTAAAGGAACATCCGTGCGTTGTCCTATAGTGTTCTGAAAGGGGATGTTTTTTATTTCCTTTTATAATATTTGTACAGTGCTCGCTAAGTCTTTCTTTTAGAGCACGTTTGGTTCTTCCCACATAATGTTTGTAACAGGGACATGTTAATACATATATTACCCCCTTTGTGTCACAGTTGGTGACATCTCTGATCTTGAAAGTTTCCTTGTTAACCATTGATGTAACATCATGTATCCTTTCCACCGGTGTGTTTGACTCACGACATGCTCTGCAGAATCCGCATTTTTTAAAATATCCATCACTTTTCCTGGTTCTGGTCGATTTTATAGTGGGCGCTAATATATTACCCAGATTTTTAGTTTTCCTGAAAATCATTCTGGGGTTCTCTGGTATAATCGAAGTGAGTAAGGGATCCTCCCGCAATAAGTGCCAATACCTTCCCACTATATTTCTAACCTTGAGTGCCTGAGAGGAATATTGCATTATTAGATTGGGTTGTAGACTAGTTAAATCAGATCGTTTATCATTTGCTTGTACTAATTTGCTCCTCTCTGTATTGATGGCCCTTTCTCTGGCTTCAGTGACCAATTCCTTAGAGTACCCCTTAGATTCTAATCTTTCCTGTAAAATTTCTGCTTCCTCCTGGAAGTCTGTCAATTTGGAGCAGTTCCTCCTCAATCTCAGGAATTGGCCACCTGGAATGTTCATGAGCCATCTAAAATGGTGACAGCTGTCAACATTAATAAAGCTATTGGTGTCCACTGGTTTCAAGTATGTTTTCGTTAGTAGACGACCTTCTTCTTTATAGATAGTCAAATCTAAAAAGTGGATTTGTTGCTGGCTGCACTCACTTGTGAATTTCAGATTATAACTGTTATCATTAATCCATGCAAGGAATACATCCAAGCTGGACTTGCTCCCTCGCCATACGAAAAAGGCATCATCTATAAATCTCCTCCAGAGCACCAGGGCGGACCCGGGGCCCCCCGGGCCGTTCAAATGAAATAATTCCCAGTGGGACATATAAAGGTTCGCAAAGGAAGGTGCGAACCGCGTCCCCATTGCCGTCCCGGTGCTCTGGAGGAAGTATTGGCCCTCATAGTTGAAGTAATTATGCTGTAAAATAAAAGATATACTTCTTAAAACAAATTGAATCTGATTTTCCTCCAAATCGTGGGCCTCCTGCATAAAGAATTCGACTGCTTCAATCCCCTTCCCATGGGGGATCACAGTATACAGGGAGCTCACATCGATCAAGCACAGCCAATCTCCATCTTCCCAAGTGTAGTCATCAAGTACCCTTAAAAAATGGCCTGTGTCTTTGATATAACTTGGGGTGTTCTGGACCAGCTCTTGCAGATATAAGTCAACATAGTGGGATAGGTTCGAGGTCATGGAGCCGATCCCAGATATGATCGGTCTCCCCGGTGGATCCGTTAGTCCTTTATGTATTTTCGGAAGATGGTAATATACAGGGATTTTGGGGTTTTCCTCATACAAATAATCGTACTCATCTTCGTTAATGATCCCTATTGATTTTGCTTCCTCCAACATAGCCTTCAACCTTTTTAGGAATTTATGAGTTGGGTCCATCAGTAATGGTAAATATGTATCCACGTTATGAAGTTGTCGTGTTGCTTCACGGTGATATTGTTCTATATCTTGTAGAACTACACCCCCCCCCCCTTATCAGCTGGCCTGATAACAATAGTGTTGTCAGTCTGTAGTTTTTTCATTGCTTGCCTTTCTTTGTGGGATAAATTATCTGAGAATTGGGTTCTAAGTTTTGTGATATCTTCCAAGACTAAGGTCTCAAAAGCATTCATTGCTTTACTGGCTTCTTGAACTGGGTTGAACTTGGACTTGCATTTCAACCCTGAATGCTTATATACATCTGTCTGTTCAGGATTCTCAACTGGTGGTGCATCTGCCTTCTTCATAAAATAGTTTTTGAGACATAGCTTCCTCATAAATTTCTTAATGCCTATGAATGCTTCAAATTTATTAAGCTTGCTACCAGGTGCAAACTTTAAGCCCTTTGATAGTATATCATGTTCCATTAAGGAGATGGGCCTGTGACTCAGATTGAAAACTCCCCCCTCCCCAATGGGTCTAACAATGTCGGTGGAACTCTCTATTTCTTGTTGTATCTTGGATAGCCCCCTCCCCCTCCTCCCTCTTGGTTTATACTTAATCTTTTTTCTTTGATATATTGTTCTATCCTTTGTTGCTGAAATTTGTCTGGCGGGTTTTTTTTTCTGTCTTTGTTGTTTTGTTACACTTCTCGTTTCCCTCTGAAAATTTGGCATCCCCTGAGTGAGTGCTGTACGGTAATCTAAAAAATGAACATTGGATTTTGGATTAGCCCCCAGGGCACTGAATCTATTGGAGGTTGAGATAACAGTGCGTGTTCCCATTGCGTCCTGCTTACTATGATCATCAATAGTGGATATGGTGCATGTTGGTGTGTTGGCACTAGATGGTGTAGTGGGCCTCTTTGTATTGGGGTGGCCAGGAGATATGGTATGTAACCGATTATTGGTCAGGGCCGAATTTGTGGAGGGTATCCCGGTTGATTTGGAATTAATTTTGATCTTAGTTATGGACAAATAACTAAAGACACCAGACAGACCAACGAGGGTCTGATGTCTGGGCCAGCTGGGGAACCGGGGGTCATGCCAACAGACACCAACCAAGAATCCCCCAGTCATGAACTTCCCCCATCCTCCTTGACAGACCCCATAGAAATCTATTCTCAAGGTACTGATTCAAATAATTTGTCCATAACTAAGATCAAAATTAATTCCAAATCAACCGGGATACCCTCCACAAATTCGGCCCTGACCAATAATCGGTTACATACCATATCTCCTGGCCACCCCAATACAAAGAGGCCCACTACACCATCTAGTGCCAACACACCAACATGCACCATATCCACTATTGATGATCATAGTAAGCAGGACCCAATGGGAACACGCACTGTTATCTCAACCTCCAATAGATTCAGTGCCCTGGGGGCTAATCCAAAATCCAATGTTCATTTTTTAGATTACCGTACAGCACTCACTCAGGGGATGCCAAATTTTCAGAGGGAAACGAGAAGTGTAACAAAACAACAAAGACAGAAAAAAAAACCCGCCAGACAAATTTCAGCAACAAAGGATAGAACAATATATCAAAGAAAAAAGATTAAGTATAAACCAAGAGGGAGGAGGGGGAGGGGGCTATCCAAGATACAACAAGAAATAGAGAGTTCCACCGACATTGTTAGACCCATTGGGGAGGGGGGAGTTTTCAATCTGAGTCACAGGCCCATCTCCTTAATGGAACATGATATACTATCAAAGGGCTTAAAGTTTGCACCTGGTAGCAAGCTTAATAAATTTGAAGCATTCATAGGCATTAAGAAATTTATGAGGAAGCTATGTCTCAAAAACTATTTTATGAAGAAGGCAGATGCACCACCAGTTGAGAATCCTGAACAGACAGATGTATATAAGCATTCAGGGTTGAAATGCAAGTCCAAGTTCAACCCAGTTCAAGAAGCCAGTAAAGCAATGAATGCTTTTGAGACCTTAGTCTTGGAAGATATCACAAAACTTAGAACCCAATTCTCAGATAATTTATCCCACAAAGAAAGGCAAGCAATGAAAAAACTACAGACTGACAACACTATTGTTATCAGGCCAGCTGATAAGGGGGGGGGGGGGGGGGTGTAGTTCTACAAGATATAGAACAATATCACCGTGAAGCAACACGACAACTTCATAACGTGGATACATATTTACCATTACTGATGGACCCAACTCATAAATTCCTAAAAAGGTTGAAGGCTATGTTGGAGGAAGCAAAATCAATAGGGATCATTAACGAAGATGAGTACGATTATTTGTATGAGGAAAACCCCAAAATCCCTGTATATTACCATCTTTCGAAAATACATAAAGGACTAACGGATCCACCGGGGAGACCGATCATATCTGGGATCGGCTCCATGACCTCGAACCTATCCCACTATGTTGACTTATATCTGCAAGAGCTGGTCCAGAACACCCCAAGTTATATCAAAGACACAGGCCATTTTTTAAGGGTACTTGATGACTACACTTGGGAAGATGGAGATTGGCTGTGCACGATCGATGTGAGCTCCCTGTATACTGTGATCCCCCATGGGAAGGGGATTGAAGCAGTCGAATTCTTTATGCAGGAGGCCCACGATTTGGAGGAAAATCAGATTCAATTTGTTTTAAGAAGTATATCTTTTATTTTACAGCATAATTACTTCAACTATGAGGGCCAATACTTCCTCCAGAGCACCGGGACGGCAATGGGGACGCGGTTCGCACCTTCCTTTGCGAACCTTTATATGTCCCACTGGGAATTATTTCATTTGAACGGCCCGGGGGGCCCCGGGTCCGCCCTGGTGCTCTGGAGGAGATTTATAGATGATGCCTTTTTCGTATGGCGAGGGAGCAAGTCCAGCTTGGATGTATTCCTTGCATGGATTAATGATAACAGTTATAATCTGAAATTCACAAGTGAGTGCAGCCAGCAACAAATCCACTTTTTAGATTTGACTACCTATAAAGAAGAAGGTCGTCTACTAACGAAAACATACTTGAAACCAGTGGACACCAATAGCTTTATTAATGTTGACAGCTGTCACCATTTTAGATGGCTCATGAACATTCCAGGTGGCCAATTCCTGAGATTGAGGAGGAACTGCTCCAAATTGACAGACTTCCAGGAGGAAGCAGAAATTTTACAGGAAAGATTAGAATCTAAGGGGTACTCTAAGGAATTGGTCACTGAAGCCAGAGAAAGGGCCATCAATACAGAGAGGAGCAAATTAGTACAAGCAAACGATAAACGATCTGATTTAACTAGTCTACAATCTAATAATGCAATATTCCTCTCAGGCACCCAAGGTTAGAAATATAGTGGGAAGGTATTGGCACTTATTGCGGGAGGATCCCTTACTCACTTCGATTATACCAGAGAACCCCAGAATGATTTTCAGGAAAACTAAAAATCTGGGTAATATATTAGCGCCCACTATAAAATCGACCAGAACCAGGAAAAGTGATGGATATTTTAAAAAATGCGGATTCTGCAGAGCATGTCGTGAGTCAAACACACCGGTGGAAAGGATACATGATGTTACATCAATGGTTAACAAGGAAACTTTCAAGATCAGAGATGTCACCAACTGTGACACAAAGGGGGTAATATATGTATTAACATGTCCCTGTTACAAACATTATGTGGGAAGAACCAAACGTGCTCTAAAAGAAAGACTTAGCGAGCACTGTACAAATATTATAAAAGGAAATAAAAAACATCCCCTTTCAGAACACTATAGGACAACGCACGGATGTTCCTTTAAGGGAACAAAATATTGCGGAATAGAGCAAGTTAATAGATCCTGGAGAGGCGGGGACTACTTGCGAGAAATGTCCAGACGAGAAACGATGTGGATATTTAACCTTAATTCTATGATACCCCATGGACTGAATAAAGATTTGGATCTTTACGCATTTGACTGAAGGCTGTGACAAGACGTATGGCTTAAACACTATAAGAGAGCCTCTGATTCCCCCATACAGCTCAGCTTTGAGAAAGGGAGGCGTTCCTCCCGAAACGTCAGCAGTGCTGTCAGTGTGACATCACATACCAGAGGGGAAGGAGGCGGAGCCAGGCTACGCGGCTGCTAGCGCCGCAGAAAATTCACGGAAACGTCACCTCCAGCCAAGAGCTCCAACCCACACCACCCTCGCCAGAACGGGAGCCGGGCTAACCCAGCCCGACACAAGCAAGTGTCCAGACTCTCTCACCTAGCTGCCGGCCGGGGCTGGTGAGATTGAGCGGCTCCCCGCAGCAACACTCCACTACCGCTATACGGATCTGGAAGGGTGAGATGGTCAGGCACAGCTCAGTGTATGTAAACCTGTTTTATCCCACGTCTTGAAATATCCAATTGCCTGTTTGATCTACAACTTCACTGATATATGATTTGATACCACCAGCTACATTCCATTTTGGGGTTCTTTACATATCAGATCCCATCATTACAACTATTGAGCATAATTAGATGCTGATTCAAACGGAAATCTAATTTGAAGAACAGTACAACGAATCTCAATATTCAGTGACACTAATATACAGCTTTGCACTTTTTTGCACAATTTACCCAAATGGGTTTATATGAATATATTCTTTGTTTTTATGGACATTTATACCTGATTTTAACTGCATGCAAGCATAAAATTCACTGATCAACTGATCTAAGTTTAATTAAATTGTGTGTTTTTAGCGCAGTCTGTTTCCAAGTTTATTGTAAGAAATAAAACATTAGCAGCAGAGATATGAGTTGAATATTATTAACAGTGCAGGAAGAGTTAAGAAACTCCAGTTGTTATCTATGCAAAAGAGTTTCACTGAGCTCTCTGACTTTCAAAGTGGCAAAGAGCTCTGTCTTCTGAAGCTTATTATCTCAACTGTTTGCCACTGTATTTTGTTTTTTTTTCTGCAGGGGACAATTCAAAAGGTCACTAGCCTGCTCTGTGAAATTATTTAGAATGCTGAGTGTAGTGTGTAAACTTCAAATGTTAGAGGATGATGCAATGTTATATAAAAAAAACAAAAACAAACATATATAACTGAAAATAAAGGTATGAGACTATTTTCTTTGCTACTAATGTTTTATTGAGTATTCAAACTACACAACCAATTCATTATATCATCCTTTTTTTTTTGCTTCAGTGTCACTTTAAGTTCATACAGGGAGTGCTGAAGCTGAAAAAAGGATAACTTTACTTTATGTAACTTTAGCTTATTCTACTCAGTAAGAAAATTAGCATATGTTTATTATTATTATTTATATAGCACCAACATCTTCTGTAGTGCTGTACATAGTACACAACAAATATTGGGAAACATACTGTATATACATGAGAAGTTCAAGACACTGTATGATCATGCCATCCAGCAGTAGAAGTAAAAATACATATATAGTTAATGTGTGCATTGAGATATTACTAACATTAGTTCCCACTCATATTGTAAATTCAGCAAAATAAAAAATATTAGGAGGAAGTCCCTGCCCTTGCGATGTTACAATCTCGAGGTGAAAGAACTGTGGATATCTATTCACTCAACCCCAAGACAGTGCCAGGACCAGGATAGCCAATCCAGTAGAAAATGGAAACGAAAGATGCCCGCACGATGTCCTAAAATCAAGTTCCTTTATTATGGACATATACACAAGTTATCACACATCACCAGCTGACATGTTTAGGAACGGTTGGTCCTTAATCATAGCTATGATTAAGGACCAACCGGTCCGACACAT
The DNA here is from genome assembly GCF_040937935.1 of Hyperolius riggenbachi. Taxonomy (NCBI): domain Eukaryota; kingdom Metazoa; phylum Chordata; class Amphibia; order Anura; family Hyperoliidae; genus Hyperolius; species Hyperolius riggenbachi. Next base: position 138,271 of record NW_027152367.1, read on the forward strand.
GTTGTCAGCTGGTGATGTGTGATTACTCGTGGATACGTCCATAATAAAGGAACTTGATTTTAGGACATCGTGCGGGCATCTTTCATTTCCACTTACAATCTCGAGATTGTAAGCTTGCAAGGACAGTATTCATACCTAGTACTCATTTGCTTCACATTATTTTTTATGACTAGCTGAAGAAAAACATCATAAGCCTCAATGTATATATTTGCACCCACTCTGATACTTTGGTGAATAGAGTTTATCAAAGTAATGCTAATAAAAACAAAACAAAAAAAAAAAAATCCCACACCATCGCAGCATTAGAGGTAGGAGGAAATCTTAACCTATCCCTAGAGAAGATTGTAGCTCAAAATATACATCTTCAGAATGAAGTATATCATAATTAAATTTGTGTGGATTTTACCATTTTAGGGTAAGCATATTTTACTGCAGTGAGCACCAAAAGCTTGCTCTACAGTTTTTCTCTAAAAGGCCCATATGGCTACAATGTCATTGACAATCATGTACATTGTACTGAATTCTGAGTAAGCTTTTTTTTTTTTTTTTTTTTTTTAGGCGATAAGTCTACAAAACATATTGAATGCACAAACATTTGGGTTCTTCACCATCTCCACCTGGATTTCTATTTGTGAAGCATCAGTATCACTTGTAATAAGTCATAGTCATAGTATGTGCAGAGCACTTATTCCAAGTTAGTTTTTTAGCACCACCCTTAAGAGGAAAAAACACAAAGTCACCTTTTTATTTTCTATAAAACTACTTTTTAGGGTAACAGAGAGGGCAGGATTAGCCTCAGTGGATGTTCAGTTGAGCTGCACTTATCTAAAAAAGGTTAAATGAAAACCATGAAATAACTATGAGTAAATAAAAGAGAGAGAGAGAGATGGAACGCACTGCACGAGATATTCTTAAGAACATCCTAGAAGAACTTAGAGAAACAGAATTAAAACATTTTAAAGCAAATTTAAATGAGTGGAATGTCAGAGATGGATATGGAAGGATTCCAAGAGGACGCCTGGAAAAAGCAGAAGCAATTGATGTAGCTGAACTCATCGTACGTTATTATGGTGAGTCCTATGGCATTGAGGTCACCATTGGTGTGCTGGATTCCATACATGAGAAGAAGCTAAAAAATGATCTGGAAAATGAAAGTAAAGGTAACAAAATGACAGTGAAAACATTTTACCTGGTTTCTTTTGATTTATGTACCACTCTACTCTCTACATTCCACATGAGCACCAGACGCATGCCTTTCTCCCCTTTCCATATGCCAAAGAACCCCTGTTCTAGGCCTGGTGAGAATAATGGAAACCCTTCTAGTGGGGACATTAGAGGAATTCCTAAAAAACACCTATATTTTTTATTTAGAATATCTCCTATCAGTGGGGCATTTGTGACCCATATCATGGGATATGGGATGGGACCCATTGCACCTTGGTCAGTTCCCCACCTTGCAGGGGGGCCGGGTGACTTCTAGCTATGCCTCTGGCGGCCCCACCTTGGCAAAAAAACATTTTGGTCAGAGGTACAAGAATCACGATTAGCAAAAACAGAATCCTGGGTAGGGCCTTCATCTTCAAGATACCTGTGCGCCCGAACAATGTGAAAGAGTCTCTATTCCGCTTCATAAGGTCCGAACCCAAGGAATCCAGAAAAGGCTGGAAGAACAGATTTGCTAAATCAGAGGGCAGATAGAACCCCAAATATTTCAGAGCCTTTTTCTATATGGGAATTGACATTACTATTTTTTCAGGGGGCATATTAACCACTTGCCGACCGCCTACTTCATATTGGTGGCGGCAAAGTGGCAGCCCCAGGACCACGTAACGCAGAATGGCGTCAGGTCCTGGGGCACTGTTTTGCCGGGGGTCGCGCGCTGGGATGCGCACGCATCCGCCGGCAATAGGCTCCGCCCACCCACGACGTCAACCCGCCGGCCAATCGGAAGCGCCGGCGGGTTGTTAACCCGATGATCGCTGGATAGGAAGCGTATCAGAATCAGAATCAGAATCATCTTTATTATCGCCAAGTACACCAAGTGGTGTACCCGGAATTGCTTGTGGTTCACATGGCAAGAGTAAATCAGGGACATATAGCAAGACATACAACAACACATGATTACAAACGTAGCGAAGGCAGGCAGGACATACATACATTTAAAGCATCTTAGTTTCAGTTAGAGTCCTGGGGGGTGGGGGGACAGGGATTGCTGCTGTGGGAGTCCATTCAGTCAGAGTTTGCGGCTGAGAGGAGGGGGTGCCTGGGGCTAGAATGTCCCCGGAGTGTAGGCCGGGGGGGGGGGGAGTTTTGAGTTCAGTGAGTTCAGCAAGAGAACTGCTTGGGGGAAGAAGGTGTTCATGCGCCTAGTGGTCTTGGCGGGGATGGATCTGAGACGGCGTCCCAGTGGGAGGGTCTCAAAGTATCGTCTGCCCGGGTGGGAGGGGTCGAGTAAGATTTTGATCTTGTCTTCATTCTCGTGGAGTAGAGGAGATCTAGCGAGGGCAGTTGGGCGCCAATGATCTTTTCTGCTGTTTTTATCACTCTGTGGAGTTTATACTTGTCTTTGGCTGTTGCTCCTGCGTACCAGACGGTGATGGAGCAGCAGAGGATGGATTCGATGGTCGCGGAGTAAAAGCTGGTGAGCAGATCCCGTGACATTCCGAATTTTCTCAGTTGGCGTAGGAAGAAAAGCCGCTGTTGAGCTTTCTTTTGAGTTCTGGTGGTGTTCTGCTCCCATTTGAGGTCGCTTGATAGGGTTGAGCCTAGGAACCGAACACTTTGGACTCTGGAGACCTCGGACCCATCTATGTACACAGGAAGGGGGGCCGTATAATACGCTTTGTAATGTTTACAAAGTGTATTATACAGGCTGCCTCCTGCCCTGGTGTTCCCAGTGTCCGAGGGACCACCAGGGCAGGCTGCAGCCACCCTAGTCTGCACCCAAACACACTGATCTGCCCCCCCCTGCCCCCTGATCGCCCACAGCACCCCTCAGACCCCCCCCTGCCCACCCCCCAGACCACTGTTTGCACACAATCACCCCCCTAATCACCCATCAATCACTTCCTGTCACTATCTGTTAACGCTATTTTTTTTTAGTCCCTAAACTGCCCCCTGGGTACTCCTGATCACCCCCCCCCGCCCCTCAGATTCTCCCCAGACCCCCCCCCCAGACCCCCCCCTGTGTACTGTATGCATCTATCCCCCCTGATCACCTGTCAATCACCTGTCAATCACCCATCAATCACCCCCTGTCACTGCCACCCATCAATCAGCCCCTAACCTGCCCCTTGCGGGCAATCTGATCACCCACCCACACCAATAGATCGCCCGCAGATCCGACATCAGATCACCTCCCAAGTGCAGTGTTTACATCTGTTCTCTACTCTAAACACCCACTAATTACCCATCAATCAACCCCTATCACCACCTGTCACTGTTCCCCATCAAATTAGACCCTAATCTGCCCCTTGCGGGCACCCAATCACCCGCCCACACACTCAGATTGCCCTCAGACCCCCCCCCCTTATCAATTCGCCAGTGCATTATTTACATCCGTTCTTCCCTGTAATAACCCACTGATCACTTGTCAATCACCCCCTGTCACTGCCACCCATCAATCACCCCCTGTCACTGCTACCCATCAATCAGCTCCTAACCTGCCCCTTGCGGGCAATCTGATCACCCACCCACACCAATAGATCGCCCGCAGATCCGACGTCAGATCACCTCCCAAGTGCAGTGTTTACATCTTTTCTCTCCTGTAAACACCCACTAATTACCCATCAATCACCCCCTATCACCACCTGTCACTGTTACCCATCAGAATAGACCCTAATCTGCCCCTTGCGGGCACCCAATCACCCGCCCCACACGCTCAGATTGCCCTCAGACACCCCCTTATCAATTCGCCAGTGCAATATTTACATCTGTTCTTCCCTGTAATAACCCACTGATCACCTGTCAATCACCTGTCAATCACCTATCAATCACCCCATGTCACTGCCACCCATCAATCACTACCTGTCACTGCCACCCATCAATCAGCCCCTAACCTGCCCCTTTCGGGCAATCTGATCACCCACCCACACCATCAGATTGCCCCAGACCTACCCTCAGATCACCTCCAAAGTGCATTGTTTACATCTGTTCTGCCATCTAATCACCCACTGATCACCCATCAATCAGCCCCTGTCACTGCTACCCATCAGATTAGACCCTTATCTGCCCCTAGGGCACCCAATCACCCGCCCACACCCTCAGACTGCCCTCAAACCCCAGCCCTGATCACCTCGCCAGTGCATTGCTTGCATCTATTCCCCCCACTAATCACACCTTGAGACACCCATCAATCATCTCCTGTCACCCCCTAGCACACCTACCCATCAATTCAGGCCCTAATTTGCCCCGTGTGGGCTCCTGATCACTCGGCCAAACCCTCAGATCCCCCTCAGACCCCCTTCCGATCACCTCCCCAGTGCATTGTTTGCATCTATTTTCCCCTCTAACCACCCCCTGAGACACCCATCAATCACCTCCTGTCACCCCCTAGCACTCCTATCCATCAGATCAGGCCCAATACAACCTGTCATGTAAGATGCCACCCTGCTTATGACCGGTTCCACAAAATTCGCCCGCTCATACACCACCTGCCATCAAAATTTGCAGATAAACAGTCATTTTGAGACATTTGGTTTCCAGACTACTCACGGTTTCTGGCCCGTAAAATGCCAGGGCAGTATAGAAACTCCACAAGTGACCCCTTTTTAGAAAAAAGACACCACAAGGTATTCTGTTAGGTGTATGAAGCGTTCATAGAAGATTTTATTTTTTGTCAAAAGTTAGAGGAAATTGATTTTTATTGTTTTTTCACAAAGTTTCATTTTTCACTAACTTGTGACAAAAATAAGATCTTCTATGAACTCACCATACACCTAACGGAATACCTTGGGGTGTCTTCTTTCTAAAATGGGGTCACTTGTGGCGTTCTTATACTGCCCTGGCATTTTAGGGTCCTTAAACCGTGAGGAGTAGTCTAGAAAACAAATGCCTCAAAATGACCTGTGAATAGGACGTTGGGCCCCTTAGCGCACCTAGGCTGCAAAAAAGTGTCACATATGTGGTATTGCCCTACTCAGGAGAAGTTAGCGGAAAATGACACTTTGTGAAAAAAAAAACAATTAAAATCAATTTCCGCTTACTTGTGACAAAAAAAAAAATCTTCTATGAACTCACCATACTCCTAACGGAATACCTTGGGGTGTCTTCTTTCTAAAATGGGGTCATTTGTGGAGTTCCTATACTGCCCTGGCATTTTAGGGGCCCTAAACCGTGAGGAGTAGTCTTGAAACCAAATGTCGCAAAATGACCTGTGAAATCCTAAAGGTACTCATTGGACTTTGGGCCCCTTAGCGCAGTTAGGGTGCAAAAAAGTGCCACACATGTGGTATCGCCGTACTCAGGAGAAGTAGTATAATGTGTTTTGGGGTGTATTTTTACACATACCCATGCTGAGTGGGAGAAATATCTCTGTAAATAGACAATTGTGTGTAAAAGAAATCAAAAAATTGTCATTTACAGAGATGTTTCTCCCACCCAGCATGGGTATGTGTAAAAATACACCCCAAAACACAATATACTACTTCTCCTGAGTACGGCAATACCACATGTGTGGCACTTTTTTGCACTCTAACTGCGCTAAGGGGCCCTAAGTCCAATGAGCACCTTTAGGCTTTACAGGGGTGCTTACAATTTAGCACCCCCCAAAATGCCAGGACAGTAAACACACCCCACAAATGACCCCATTTTGGAAAGTAGACACTTCAAGGTATTCAGAGAGGAGCATAGTGAGTCCGTGGCAGATTTCATTTTTTTTTGTCGCAAGTTAGAAGAAATGGAAATTTTTTTTTTTCCTTTTTTTTTTTTTGTCACAAAGTGTCATTTTCCGCTGACTTGTGACAAAAAATAAAATCTTCTATGAACTCACCATGCCTCTCAGCGAATACTTTGGGATGTCTTCTTTCCAAAATGGTGTCATTTTGGGGGTATTTATACTATCCTGGAATTTTAGCACCTCATGAAACATGACAGGTGCTCAAAAAAGTTGGAGATGCTTCAAAATGGGAAAATTCACTTTTTGCACCATAGTTTGTAAACGCTATAACTTTTACCCAAACCAATAAATATACACTGAATGTTTTTTTTTTTTTTATCAAAGACATGTAGCAGAATAACTTTCGTGCTCAAATGTATGGGAAATTTTACTTTATTTGAAAAATGTCAGCACAGAAAGTAAAAAAAAATCATTTTTTTGACAAAATTCATGTCTTTTTTGATGAATATAATAAAAAGTAAAACTCGCAGCAGCAATCAAATAGCACCAAAAGAAAGCTGTATTAGTGACAAGAAAAGGAGGTAAAATTAATTTAGGTAAATAAACCGTTAAAGCTGCAGTGGTTTGAATGGAAAAAAAGGCTCTGGTCCTTAAGGGGTTTTATGACTGCAGTCCTTAAGTGGTTAATAGCAATAAACTCTGATTTTGATAGGTTGATTTTTTTTTAACATTTATTTATATATTTTTAAATACATTTCCCTATTATTCATTTATTTATTTCTGCCCCCTCGCAAGCCAATGACAGTGATCAGCTGTCATAGGCATCGGCGTGGGCGATCTCCTGCAAAACTCTGCCCTAGGACTTGACGCCTTTCGGCTTAAGGTGGTCCTTTGGCTGCCACCTTCCCGATGCATCATGTTCTAGGAAATGACATGCTATTTTACAGGCTTGATACTGTGTCCGTAGGTTTGTTTCTTTGTTGCCCAGTGACAATGCAATCATCGCCAGGAAACCACACATGGCATCGTATACAGCAATAAAGTTGCTTTTGCATCCACCGCATCACCAAGGAGATGTCCAATGGACACTGTGGTAATGTGGCGGATGGAGGTGCGTGCGCATTCAATGCATGCGCATCCAATTGTGATGGCCTGCCATGCTATGTCAGGTGACGCGAAAGAGGGTGGCACAGAAGGCATTCCGGTCAATACTCTCAGAGGAGATAGCATAATGTCTGCGCCTACACCCACAGATTTCATGGAGACTTGGTGTACGAATGGATGGTGGCTCCCACTACGTGCATGGCTCTCCAATGGGATTACATAGCGGTTTTGTCAATCCTGGACATAACAGTAGAGGGGCGGGACACAGTGTTGCTTGCGAATTTTCGCCAAAGCCATTTTCACATCGAAAATCCCATTTTCGATTTCGCCGAATTTTCGCGAAAATAAGTACTATTTTCGCTTCAAAAGGCGAAATTTCGCAATTATATTTTCGCATTAATTTTCGCCTAAAGTCCGTTTTTTCGCGTTGAATATCTAAGCCCCCTTAAAAGCTAGAATCACCAAATTTGCAGGGTATATTAAAGAGATATGTGGGTACAAGAGGAAAAATAATTTTTTCAAAAAGACCTTATAGTTTTTGAGAAAATCAATTTTAAAGTTTCAAAGGAAAAAAGTATAAATTTAAATGCAGTAAATGACAGTTACTTAAGCAAACCTAGAGGTAGTGTAAATGTACTAATAGCAAAAGAAAGGGCCAACTGCCAAGTGCAAACTGCCAAGTGCCAAGTGCAAAGGGCCAAGTGCAAGGGCAAAGGGCTAAGTGCAAAGGGCCAAGTGCAAGGGCAAAGGGCCAAGGGCAAAGGACCAAGTGCAAAGGGCCAATTGCAAGTGCTAAGGGCCAAGTGCAAGTGCAAAGTGCCAAGTGCAAAGGACCTAGTGCAAAGGCAAAGTGCAAAGGCAAAGGGCCAAGTGCAAAGGCAAAGGGCCAAGTGCAAAGGACCAAGTGCAAAGGGCCAAGTGCAAAGGGGCCAAGTGCAAAGGGCCAAGTGCAAAGGGCCAAGTGCAAAGGCAAAGGACCAATTGCAAGTGCAAAGGGCCAAGTGCAAAGGCAAAGGGCCAAGTGCAAGTGCAATGGGCCAAGTGCAAAGGGCCAAGTGCAAGGGCAAAGTGCAAAGGCAAAGGGCCAAGTGCAAAGGGCCAAGTGCAAGTGCAAAGGGCCAAGTGTCAAATGAAAAGGGCCAAGTGCAAAGGCAAAGGGCCAAGAGCCAAGGGCCCTTTGCACTTGGCCCTTTGCACTTGGCCCTTTTCATTTGACCCTTGGCCCTTTGCACTTGCACTTGGCCCTTTGCACTTGGCCCTTTGCACTTGGCACTTGGCCCTTTGCACTTAGCCCATGGCACTTACACTTGGCCCTTTCTTTTGATATTAGTAAATTTACACTACTGCTAGGTTTGCTACAGTAACTGTCATTTACTGCATTTAAATGTATACTTTTTTCCTTTGACACTTTAAAATCGATTTTCTCAAAAACTATAAGGTCTTTTTGAAAAATTTGGTGATTCTAGCTTGTAAGGGGGCTTAGATATTAAACGCGAAAAAATGGACTTTAGGCGAAAATTAATGCGAAAATATTCGGCGAATTTTCGCCTTTCGAAACGAAAATAGTATTTATTTTCGGCGAAAAGAATATTTGCATTTTCGCTCATCACTGGCGGGACACACATTTTAAATATTTGGGCTCATTATCCAGGTTTTTGGGCACCTGCAGCACTGTGGACACATCTAAAATGGTAGGACCATGGGCCACAGTAGTACTGCGTACACTGTTACCTCAGCAACCATTGTGCATGTTTTCAGTGTCTTTGCACTTGGGGTGTTAGGGGATAATGCAGTGCTGGGCCGAAATTACGCATTAGCGTAATTACGCATCGTAATTCACTACAAATGCACCGTAAGCGTTACGTGTAAGGTTACGGTATTACGCGTAATTAATTACGCGTAGACCGTTGGTTACGTTTTTACGCGTAACAAATTACGCGTAGGACAGTAAACTCCCATTGAAATTACACAGTCCACCGTAATCGCGTAATATTACGCTCCCGTATAATATAAAAAAGCCGCCGACTTTAAGGGTTAATAGCAAAGCCCCCTTAAGTGCTAAGAGCCTCAAATTTGGAGAATATATTAAGGAGATCAGAAGGAATAAGAGGAAACATTTTTTTTTTCCAAAAAACCTTATAGTTTTTGAGAAAATCGATGTTAAAGTTTCAAAGGAAAAATATATACATTTAAAAACCCACCGACTTTAACGGTTAATAGCAAAGCCTGCTTAAAATTTAGGAACACCAAATTCACAGGGTATATTAAGGGGATCAGTGGGAATAAGAGGAAAAATTTTTTTTTCAAAAGACCTTATAGTTTTTGAGAAAATCGATTTTTAAGTTTCAAGGGCAAAAATGTCTTTTAAATGTGGAAAATGTCAGTTTTTTTTGCACAGGTAACAATAGTGTTTTATTTTCATAGATTCCCCCAAGTGGGAAGAGTTTTACTTACTTCGTTCTGAGTGTGGGAAATATAAAAAAAAAACGACGTGAGGTCCCCCCTCCCAGACCTCTTTAACCCCTTGTCCCCCATGCAGACTGTGATAGCCAGAATGCGGAGCACCGGCCGCGTGGGGCTCCGCACCCTGACTATACCAGCCCGCATGGTCCATGGATTGGGGGGTCTCGGAAGGGGAGGGGCAGCCAAGCTTTCCCCTCCCCCTCCGAGCCCTTGTCCAATCCAAGGACAAGGGGCTCTTCTCCACCTCCGATGGGCGGTGGAGGTGGAGGCCGCGATTTCCTGGGGGGGGGGGGGTTCATGGTGGCATCTGGGAGTCCCCTTTAAAAAGGGGTCCCCCAGATGCCCACCCCCCCTCCCAGGAGAAATGAGTATAGAGGTACTTGTACCCCTTACCCATTTCCTTTGAGAGTTAAAAGTAAATAAACACACAAACACATACAAAAAGTATTTTAATTGAACAAAAAACATAACCACGAAAAAAGTCCTTTAATATTCTTAATTAACCATTAATACTTACCTGTCCCTTTAAAAGCCAGTTCCCACGCAATATCCTCGGAAATATACTAATCTGTTACAATGTAACAAAGTTATTACAATGTAACAACTTTGTTACTTTGTAACTCCACCGCACCCGACGTCACTCGCCGCTCACCCACCGGCCGCCGCATACACTGACGCTAAGTCCCCGCCGGCTCCCGCCGTCCACTCCGCCCACACCTGTCACCCATATACATGCTGGCACCCATGGGTGCCAGCATGTATATAGGTGACATGTGGGAGAGGCGGGGAGGACAGCGGAGCCGGCGGGGACTTAGCGTCCTCCACACCCGACAGAGCTCTGAGCTATATAGCTCAGAGCTCTCGAAAGCATCTTTGTATTTGGGCTCCAAGGAGCCCCATTGGTCCTTAGCAGACCAATGGGGTTCCTTTAAATCTGAAGGAACCCCATTGGTCTGCTAAGGACCAATGGGGCTCCTTGGAGCCCAAATACAAAGATGCTTTCGAGAGCTCTGAGCTATATAGCTCAGAGCTCTGTCGGGTTCAGGACGCTAAGTCCCCGCCGGCTCCGCTGCCCTCCCCGCCTCTCCCACATGTCACCTATATACATGCTGGCACCCATGGGTGCCAGCATGTATATGGGTGACAGGTGTGGGCGGAGCGGACGGCGGGAGCTGGCGGGGACTTAGCGTTAGTGTATGCGGCGGCCGGCGGGTGAGCGGCGAGTGACGTCGGGTGCGGTGGTGTTACGAAGTAACAAAGTTGTTACATTGTAATAACTTTGTTACATTGTAACAGATTAGTATATTTCCGAGGATATTGCGTGGGAACTGGCTTTTAAAGGGACAGGTAAGTATTAATGGTTAATTAAGAATATTAAAGGACTTTTTTCGTGGTTATGTTTTTTGTTCAATTAAAATACTTTTTCTATGTGTTTGTGTGTTTATTTACTTTTAACTCTTAAAGGAAATGGGTAAGGGGTACAAGTACCTCTATACTCATTTCTCCTGGGAGGGGGGGTGGGCATCTGGGGGACCCTTTTTTAAAGGGGACTCCCAGATGCCACCATGAACCCCCCCCCCCCCCCCAGGAAATCGCGGCCTCCACCTCCACCGCCCATCGGAGGTGGAGAAGAGCCCCTTGTCCTTGGATTGGACAAGGGCTCGGAGGGGGAGGGGAAAGCTTGGCTGCCCCTCCCCTTCCGAGACCCCCCAATCCATGGACCATGCGGGCTGGTATAGTCAGGGTGCGGAGCCCCACGCTCCGCATTCTGGCTATCACAGTCTGCATGGGGGACAAGGGGTTAAAGAGGTCTGGGAGGGGGGACCCCACGTCGTTTTTTTTAAATATTTCCCACACTCAGAACGAAGTAAGTAAAACTCTTCCCACTTGGGGGAATCTATGAAAATAAAACACTATTGTTACCTGTGCAAAAAAAACTGACATTTTCCACATTTAAAAGACATTTTTGCCCTTGAAACTTAAAAATCGATTTTCTCAAAAACTATAAGGTCTTTTTGAAAAAAAAATTTTTCCTCTTATTCCCACTGATCCCCTTAATATACCCTGTGAATTTGGTGTTCCTAAATTTTAAGCAGGCTTTGCTATTAACCGTTAAAGTCGGCGGGTTTTTAAATGTATATATTTTTCCTTTGAAACTTTAACATCGATTTTCTCAAAAACTATAAGGTCTTTTTGAAAAATAATTTTTTCCTCTTATTCCTTCTGATCTCCTTAATATATTCTCCAAATTTGAGGCTCTTAGCACTTAAGGGGGCTTTGCTATTAACCCTTAAAGTCGGCGGCTACCTAACATTGATCCATGCGTCTAGGATTTTACGCATAAGCCTATAACGTAACAACCTGAATTACGGTATTCTTACGTGTAATTGCGTAAGGGCAATGCGTAATTACAGACATGTACCGTAATTGAATGTCTATGCCGTAAGCGTAATTTCGTAATGCGTAATAGCGTAAAATTACGCGTAATGATCCGTAAGCGTAGCTTTTTCCATTACGACCAGCACTGGGATAATGGTTGTATATATGTGTCTGTTTGTTTGAACTGCATGTAAACCACATACCTTGACAAAGGTGAGGACATTGAAGCCCCCAAAACAATTGTTGGACTTTCTGTGGATACTGGCACAATAAAGTGTGTGCGCCGTAAATGCCATGTGTTTGTCTGCTAATGCAAATGCAAATACGCATTATTCTCCAGGAACTGTCTGCCTGTGAACAGTTTGGGCCATCTCTAATGTGTGGACTCTGGCAGCATTCACTGGGTCTAAGTTGTGTAACTGAGTAGTGCTGTTGCTTTATTGCCATTGTTATCATCATTAATTACTTGACTGTGCACCTAATATTCAAATGTGTTATTAACGTTTTAAATAACTGTTTTTCTACAATCTATAATTTTAGCTTTCTTCATAAAGCGAGGTGTATCCAAGACAGATATTGTGTCAACATATCTTCCAAAAAAGCCTATACCAAGCACAAGTGAACATGTCTTTGTGATAAAGGGAAATTTTCAAATATTTTCGGTGTCTGGGAAAAATGGTAAGCTGCGAAAAATATTTGGAAAATAGAAATACATGTGTAGAGTTTGTGTGTGATGTGTATGTTTTGTGTATGTCATGTCTGTATGTATTTAGTCTGTGTCTGTGTGTGTGTGTGTACTACGTGTGTTAATGTTTTGTGTGTGTGTGTGTGTGTGTGTGTGTGTGTGTGTGTGTGTGTGTGTGTGTGTGTGTGTGTGTGTGTGTGTGTGTGTGTGTGTGTGTGTGTGTGTGTGTGTGTGTGTGTGTGTGTGTGTGTGTGTGTGTGGTGAGTGTGGTATGTGTGTGTGTGGTATGTGAGTGTGTGTGTGTGTGTGTGTGTGTGTGTGTACTACTACGTGTGTTAATGTTTTGTGTGTGTGCGTGAATGTTAATCACACCTAGAGCACAAAAGGGGATCAGTTCACTAAAGCGTGATAACTACTATCTCTATGCCGCTCGCAAAGGTTTTCACGTGAACAGCGTTACTTCATGTGATAAGCGAAGGTTTGCGCGCAATCACCTGCACGTTTCACGTGAAACACGCACGTGATCACAAGCAAACCTTTGCTTATCATGTGAAGCAACACTGTTCCCGTGGAAACCTTTGCGCACGGCTTAACACGTGATAACTGCTGTTATAGTAGTTATCACGCTTTAGTAAATCGAGCCCTAGATGTAAAATTACTCTAGGACGGGATTTTAATTGCTGTGTTCAGTCAGTGGACATGTCTGTTGCTATGGAAGGAGGCAGAGGGGTGACGAGGATGGGGCATCTTCCCATAGGTGAGGTAAGTGGTGAGAAGATTATGATCAGGTGCTGCTCGGGCCTTGGGGCTCACAAAAGATCTAGCATGCTGGATCTTAAAGTGTACAAGAGATGGTAAACTGTCCATTCTTTATACTTACCTGGGGTTCCCTCCAGCCTCATGAGCACCGGAGCTCCCCTCGCTGTCCTCCTCGGGTCCCCCATTCTGGTGCTATGACTCCCGGTAACCCTGTCATTCGCCATTAGTCGTTGCCTTCTGTGCATGCGCAGCTTGGCCGCGTGCGCGCCCCCACCGCTCTCCTGTTCTCTGGGGCATTCTGCGACTGCGCAGTAGAAAGTGCATGCGCAGAAGGCCGCGACTGCCCGGAGTTACAGCGGCAGAAAGTGGGGACTGAGGAGGATGGTGAGGGCGGCTCTGGTGCTCATGGGGCTGGCGGAAGCCCCAGGTAAGTATAAATAATGGCTAGGAAACCATCTCTGGTTACCTTTAACCTCACTGGCGGTACAATAAATCCGCCAGGGGGCAGCGCAGCACTTTTAAAAAAAATTTTTTTTTAAAGCATGTAGCTAGCCTAGCTCTAGCTACAAGCTTCTCCCTTCGCTATCCCTCCCACCCCTCCGATCGCCGCCGGCGCTTTTACCCTGCAGGGAATCCCGTTCTTAACGGGATTCCCTGTATGGGCTTCCCTGTGGCCATGGCGACAATCGCAATGACTTCACCGACGTCGTGCGTCAGCGAATATTCCGATCCACCCCTCAGCGCTGCCTTGCACTGATTGGCCAGGCAGCGAAAGGGGTCTGGGGGGGAGGGGGGTTGCGGCGCGGCGGATAGCGGCGAATCGGCGGGTAGCAGCGGCGATTGTTATGCACACGCAGCTAGCAAAGTGCTAGCTGTGTGTAGCAAAAAAAATTATGTAAATCGGTCCAGCAGGGCCTGAGCGGCACCCTCCGTCGGCTTACCCCGTGTCCAGCACGGGGTTACCGCTAAGGAGGTTAAAGGACAACTGAAGTGAGAAGGATATGGGGGCTGCCATATTTATTACTTTTTAAACCATACCAGTTGGTTGGCATCCTGTGGATCTATTTGGCTGCAGTAATGTCTGAATCACACCAGAAACAAGCATGCAGCTAATCCAGTCAGATCTGACAATATTGTCAGAAACACCTGATCTGCTGCATGCTTGCTCAGGGTCTAAAAGCTTTAAAGGAAAATGATCAGCAGGATAGCCAGGCAGCTGGTATTGCTTAAAAGGAAATAAATATGGCAGCCTCCATATTCCTCTCACTACAGTTGTCCTTTAAGGTGGTGTCAGGAGGTCTTTATAGGATTAATAGTGCCCATACACGGTGCAATAAAAACGTTCAATTTTCCCATTTATTTGATCAAAGCAATCGAATGAAAGTCAAAAAGAATCTTTTTTTTTTCTGCTTTTTTGATCAAGAAAAACAAACAATTATCCCGTTTTTGTTGTTGTTGTTTTCTTTGAATCCGTAAATCTGATCGGACATGTTGGAAAATCTTTATATTTGGTCTAAAGGAATAATTAAACAAGATTATCTCATAGAAAAAAATGAATAAATTGTACCATATATAGGCACCATAACTTTAATCTAGGTTGTGTATGTAACTTTAGATCTGCATTTAAATTGCCGGCAGTTCCCACACATGTAAGTGTAACCGAAGTGACATGTGACATGATTAGATAAACATAATGTACATTAATAATCAGACTTCATTTCTTTTTTTTTTTTTTTTCTTGCCTGAAAGATTTAACCTTCAGGTATGCAATAACACTTTAGTACCATCTCGGATTATAAGGAAACCCTCTCTCCCTAATAGGGATTTACAGCCATAAAACTTTTTACTGCAGGGAACAAGCTCTGAGAGCAGGGGATAGATAAAAAAAAGTCAATAGTTAATATATTTTTGCTCTAGGACTCTTAATAGACTGTCTTTGAGCAAAGGCTCAATATTAAATACAACCATGCAATGTCAGAAAAAAATCATTTTAAGGTGTAGCAGTGGCACAATAAAAATACTGTTTATCTCATCAGTTTATTTTCACCTTGGTTCCCTTTAAGTTAAAGCAGACCTGAGCTCTCAGGAGAGAAGGAGAACACAGAGAAATCCACCCTGTGTCCACCCTGCATATGTTTATCAAGAACAGCCTGTCTAATATGCGCTTTTCAGCAAGTAGTGAGCTAGTGTAATTTGAGCTTCCAGCTGTCTGCCCAGTCTGCTGAGTTGACAGCTAATATGTAAACAGAGGAGTTTAACTGTTTCTGTGCTCCCAGCAACCAGAAAGTAACTACACTGCAGCATCTCTGAAGGAGCCCTTCAGAGGGGTCCTTCACAGCGAGAGTGGTTAAAATCTGGAATCTCTTACCTCAGGAAGTAGTTATGGCAAACTCTATATCTGCATTTAAAGAGCGCTTGGATGCATTCCTTGCATTGCAGGGCATCCATGGCTATAATTTTTAGGTAATTCCCGGAAGAGCTGATCCAGGGATTTATCTGACTGCCATCTGGACCCGGGATGGGATTTTTACCCTTTTAAGGCTAATTGGCCCAGGCTTTGTAAGGTTTTTTGCCTTCCCCTGGATCAACTGGGATATGTGCGGGTTCAGGATGGTGTTTTATTTATTTATTTTCTAGTTGGACAAATGTCTTTTTTTCAACCAAACTAACTGTGTAACTATGTAACTGTGTATACCGGCACTTGGTGTTAAGCTGGCTTGGGGATCACTGAACCAATTCCTATGTCTGGGAGGTAAAGTTCAATTCACAAAAGTTAGTTGCTCCAGTGTTATAAAAATATACAGTATAGCCGTACTACCCAACTGTGTGTTCCACTGTGTAGAGTTGTGTATATTTGTTATCCACAATCAGTGGCAATGTTCCTCCACTGTGCAGAAAAATCTGATGAATTATGTGCAATTCCCTGTCCCGCCACACTTCCGGGACTTCCATGAACGACAACCAAATCCTATGTTCGGACTGTTCGATGTACTGACCATCTTTCTCCATCTCCTTCTGTCCTAAGCTAGAGCAATAGAATGGGAGTAGGTGAAATCTAGTGCAGACTGTACCTAGAATTATTTGCACCCACATGTGTTTTAGGCTTGGCTCACTCTTAAAAAGGTGTCTAGTTCAGTCATATCCTGATAGTTTATGACAAATGGCATCAGTTTTGTATGTGTTTCTATGGCTGTGTTCACAGATTAAAGGTGTACCCTAGTTCATGTCCTCATCACATCATGGCTAGACTACTGCAATGTTCTCTATGCATGCCTTCCAAACAAAGACCTGCACCGTCTGCAATTATTACAGAATGCCACTGCAAGGCTGTTAACAAGCCAACCCTGCCATTGCCACATAACACCAACTCCTCGCTCACTCCATCACTCCACTAGCAAATAGCAACAAAGGCTTTTTTCATCTTTTTATGATTTATATGAAGAAAATTACATTTACAGAGAACAGTTTTCACTGTGGGCATTACTATGGAGGACTGTGCCAAGCACATCCAGCATACAGAAACAATCTTCACTGGCTCTAATACTGTGAGGAAAATGTGTTCAGAATGATAGGAAGCAGAAATATAGCTTCAAATGTGTGTAAATAATCACCAGCTGCAAAAAAAAACCAAACAAACAAAAAAGTAAAACAAAATTGAATAAATAAAAAAGAATATAAGATACTTGTGTGCCCCATAGTACAGATAGCTAGAGTAGTTAGAGGCACCCCAGTATAATTAGTCAGATGTGCCCCCAGTGTATGTAGCAAGAATGTCCCCTAATATACTAGATTAGCCCTCCCATGTAAAGGTAGCTAGATTCTTCCCTCCTCCATGTATAGGAAGCCAGATTAGCCCCCTAAATATAGGTAGTCCCTCCACCCATGTGTAGAGTAGTGTGTGGAGCACACACGGGTGGAAGAGACATACATATCTGGTATGGCTTCATGTCCATTCTGCCTCCACCATACTTAATCCCATAGTTATTTCTATGGGACTACAAATAATTGGCCAGAGCATACACTGTGAAAAATATGTATGCACATACAGAGTCCAGCAGGCGTTTTTTAGTAGTTGTGTAGTAATTTTGAGAGGTATTTCTCTTCCTTCCAGTGCTCCACTTGCTACTCCGCAATTTGAGTGGCCCACCACAGGTCTTCATAAGGCCAAAAGCAGACCTCCTGATAGCTTACTGAGACCACTGGGCCCTCCTTGGCTATGGGCCCCATAGCAGCAGGGCCGGTTCTAATAACAATGGGGCCCCCGGGCAAGATTATCCCTGGGGCCCGCCTAATAGAAGCCCCCCAATCAAAAATCGGCAGTAGGGACCCATTGTTGCAGTAACATTTTCACCCAAGGACTAGTGTTGGGCGAACAGTGTTCGCCACTGTTCGGGTGATGTTCGAGTTCGGCCGAACACCTGATGGTGTTCGGCCAAACCGTTCGGCCACATGGCCGAACTAAGAGCGCATGGCCGAACGTTCCCCGAACGTTCGGCTAGCGCTGTGATTGGCCGAACAGGTCACGTGGTTCGGACCCGAACGCGCTCTGATTGGCCGAACTGTCATGTGGTTCGGGTAAATAAATACCCGAACCACGTCATATCTCCGCCATTTGTCTGTGGGTTTAGCTTTGGGTAGGCAGGCAGGGTAGTTCGCGCTCCAGCTACGCTAGCCAGGGTCCCCCCAGTCATTGTGTCGCTGCTGGGAATAGTAGTACACCGCTCGCTCAGCCACACTATATAGCATTGTGTTTACTGCCACTCTGTGTACCTCGCTCAGCCACACTATATAGCATTCTGTTTACTGCCACTCTGTGTCTGCTGGGAATAGTAGTACACCGCTCGCTCAGCCACACTATATAGCATTGTGTTTACTGCCACTCTGTGTACCTCGCTCAGCCACACTATATAGCATTGTGTTTACTGCCACTCTGTGTCTGCTGGGAACAGTACTACACCGCTCGCTCAGCCACACTATATAGCATTGTGTTTACTGCCACTTTGTGTCTGCTGGGAATAGTAGTACACCGCTCGCTCAGCCACACTATATAGCATTGTGTTTACTGCCACTCTGTGTACCTCGCTCAGCCACACTATATAGCATTGTGTTTACTGCCACTCTGTGTCTGCTGGGAACAGTAGTACACCGCTCGCTCAGCCACACTATATAGCATTGTGTTTACTGCCACTCTGTGTACCTCGCTCAGCCACACTATATAGCATTGTGTTTACTGCCACTCTGTGTCTGCTGGGAACAGTAGTACACCGCTCGCTCAGCCACACTATATAGCATTGTGTTTACTGCCACTCTGTGTACACCGCTCACCCAGCACACTATATAGCATTGTGTTTACTGCCACTCTGTGTCTGCTGGGAACAGTAGTACACAGCTTGCTCAGCCACACTATATAGCATTGTGTTTACTGCCACTCTGTGTACCTTGCTCAGCCACACTATATAGCATTGTGTTTACTGCCACTCTGTGTCTGCTGGGAACAGTAGTACACCGCTCACCCGCCGCTGTATAGCATTGTGCTCTGTGTCGCTGCTGGGAATAGTGGTACACCGCTCACCCACCACTGTATAGCATTGTGCTCTGTGTCGCTGCTGGGAATAGTGGTACACTGCTCACCCACCACTGTATAGCATTGTGCTCTGTGTCGCTGCTGGGAATAGTGGTACACCGCTCACCCACCACTGTATAGCATTTCTGTACTGCCACTGTACTGCTGCCAGTCAGCGTGTACTTTAAGGATAAGTGAAATGAGGAAGAAATCCGGTGAAAGAGGGAGGGGCAAGGGAAGAGGTGTTTCCCCTGACGGTTCACGTACAGGCCACAGGGGAGCACCCAAGAAAACCCACTCAATACCGCCCATGTTGTCCAGGACAACAACCCTCACAAATCCAAAAGAACAGGACCAGATAATTACTTGGATGACCTCTCAAGCGTCCAGCAGTGTGTTAAGCAGCACCAGCACATCACGCACGAGGTCCGAGTCCTCAGCCAGTTACAAGGAGCCAGTGGGCACAAAGCTGACACAACCGACAGCGACACCACGCACACAACTGCCCGATAACCAGTCCGATGAATGCGTGGCCTTCTCCTCCTGCGCCTCCTCCTGTTCCATCACGTCTGCTGCTGCTGGGTTAGCGTTGCCGGTCCCTGTTTATGGAACCTCTCATCTTTATTACATTTATGACTGCATGGCGGTAGAAAGCATGCTATCCGCACGCTTCTTGTCCTCATGCAAGGCCTGGGTTGTTGTGTTTCAAAAAGCGTGGCCTTCTCCTCCTGCGCCTCCTCCTGTTCCATCACGTGTGCTTCTGCTGGTGCTGGGTTAGCGTTACCGGTCCCTTTTCCTGGAACCTCTTCTCTGTATTACATTTATGACTGCATGGCGACAAAAAGCATGCTACCTGTGCAAAGAAACATGACATTTTCCACATTTAAAAGACACTTTTTCCTTTGAAACTTTACAATCAATTTTCTCAAAAACTATAAGCTCTTTTTCAAATATTTTTTTTCCTCTTGTACCCACTCCCAAGGTGCACATACCCTGCAAATTTGGGGTATGTAGCATGTAAGGAAGCTTTACAAAGCACAAAAGTTCGGGTCCCCATTGACTTCCATTATGTTCGGAGTTCGGCGCGAACACCCAAACATCGCGGCGATGTTCGGCGAACGTTCACGAACCCAAACATCTAGGTGTTTGCCCAACACTACCAAGGACCCAGAGGCAGGGGCTGACACCATCCGGCTCAGCTGAAGACTCTGCAGGGGCACTGGGGAACAACAGTTAAGTTGGGGGGGAGACACATTGGGGACCCCTACAGGCTCTGGGGCCCTAGGACAAATGCCCCCTTTGCCTCTATGGTAGCGCCGGCCCTGCATAGCAGCCACTATGGCTGCTACGGTGATCCCCAAAATTCTTGTTAACATACCCAGTAAATTTTTATATTGTGATTCAAGCATGTATTAGGTAGGGCTTTGCTATTAGCCGCAAATGTTAGCACCATTGGCTTCAATGTAATTTGAGAAAAAGTGTTTCTGCACAAAATTGTCGTACCACCCGTGGTTTGGGGACATTGGCACCCAATCACAGAAAGGAACACTGACCAGCCCCCCTTGTATAATAAGGAGGGCTGCCATGATGAGACAGATCATTCTGGCTTGCTGAATGCTTCCTGAGAGACATGCTCCAGTGCTGGTGGCCTAGCAAGGGCTGACTGTACACAGTTATAAACCTAAAGCTGTTCATTGATTAACCCCTTCACTACTCTATAGTAATCGTTAATTAGCTTGACTGATGTCTCATAGTGTGACAGTTAGAGTGTGTGCTGCACAGCTGCAGTGCTGGGCCAAGGGCTGTACACAGTGATAAACTCAGTGATTAACTCCTTCACTATCACTCCACTATTGTTAATTCATTAAAGGGGAACTGAAGTAAGAGGTATACGGAGGCTGCCATATTTATTTCCTTTAACCTTCTTGGCGGTAACCCCGAACGTAGTTCGGGGTAAGCCGCCGGAGGGTGCCGCTCAGGCCCTACTGGGCCGATTTGTTTAATTTTTTTTTTGCTGGACGCAGCTAGCACTTTGCTAGCTGCGCCAGCACCCCGATCGCCGCCGCCGCGCGCCCGATCGCCGCTATACGGTGCGGCGCGCGCCCCCCCCCCCCCAGACCCCGTGCGCTGCCTGGCCAATCAGTGCCAGGCAGCGCCGAGGGGTGGCCCGGGACTCCCAATGACGACCCGACGTCAGTGACGTCGGTGACGTCATCCCGCCCGTCACCATGGCGACGGGGGAAGCCCTCCAGGAAATCCCGTTCTTTGAACGGGATTTCCTGATCGGAGATCGCCGAAGGCGATCGAAGAGGGCGGGGGGATGCCGCTGAGCAGCGGCTATCATGTAGCGAGCCCTGGGCTCGCTACATGATATAGAAAAAAAAAATTTAAAAAAAACTGCCGCGCTGCCTCCTGGCGTATTTTTTTATACCGCCAGGAGGGTTAAGCAATACCAGTTGCCTGGCAGCCCTGCTGGTCTATTTCTCTGCAGTAGTATCTGAATAACACCAGAAACAAGCATGCAGCTAGTCTTGTCAGATCTGACTTTAACCTCCCTGGCGGTTTATTTATTTTGCCAGGGAGGAAAGTTGGCTGCATGAAAGCCCACTAGAGGGCGCTCCGGAAGCGTACTTTCGATCGCCTCCGTCAATCGAAAGTAACAAGATAGGCCGCAATAAGCGGCCTATCTTGTTTCGCTTTCCTCGTCGCCATGGCGACGAGCGGAGTGACGTCATGGACGTCAGTCGACGTCCTGACGTCAGAGCCGCCCGATCCAGCCCCTAGCGCCGGCCGGAACTGTTTGTTCTGGCTGCGCTGGGCTCGGGCGGCTGGGGGGACCCTCTTTCGCCGCTGCACGCGGCGGATCGCCGCGGGACGGGGCGGCGATCGGGCAGCACACGCGGCTGGCAAAGTGCCGGCTGCGTGTGCTGCTTTTTTCAGAATGGAAATCGGCCCAGCAGGGCCTGAGCGGCGACCTCCGGCGGCATACCCCGAGCTCAGCTCGGGATTACCGCCAAGGAGGTTAAAGTCTGAAACACCTGATGTGCTGCATGCTTGTTCAGGGGCTATGGCTAATAGTATTAGAGGCAGAGGAGCATCAGAGCTGCCAGGCAACTGGTATTGCTTAAAAGGAAATAAACATGGCAGCCACCATATACCTCTCTCTTCAGTTCCCCTTTAATGTGTTAGTGTGCACTAGTGTCTTCTCCTCTGCTGTCTGTCACTCTGCACTTGTCACGTGGCACTTGCCACGTGGCATTTGGCACGTGTCACTTGGCATGTGTCACGTATTACTTGGCACATGGCACTTGGCACATGTCACATGGCACTTGGCAAGTGCCACATCACACGTGCCAAGTGCCACTTGCCAAGTGCCACCTGCCAAGTGCCACCTGCCAAGTGCCACGTGACACTTGGCAAGTGCCACGTACCACGTCCGTCATGCTCCTGGCACACGTTACACCTGCTGCTGCTGCATTGCCCTGCTCCTGCTGCCTGTGCAGCTCCCACCGCCAGGACAGGGTGCCACAGGCCACTGATACCACCTATATTTAGCACAAAACAAAATTGCAGCATCATTTTTTGGAGGTGTCTAGACTGAAAACTGTCATGTCCCAGTTGTGCGGTTGGACTTTGGACACAATGGGCTTGATTCACAAAAGAGTGCTAACTGTTAGCACAGCCGTTTTAGCGCGAATTTTCGCATTGCGCGCGATTGCAAATTTTCGCGCAAAACGATAACGTTTTCGCGCGCAAACGCGAATTTGCGCGCGAAAATGATATCGATTTCGCGGTAAAATTCGCATTTGCACGCGAAAACATTATCGTTTCTCGCGAAAATTCGCAATCGCGCGCAATGCGAAAATTCGTGCGAAACCGGCCATGCTAACAGTTAGCACTCTTTTGTGAATCAAGCACATTGTGGGCTGCACGACCGCTGTCTGGAATCTAGGCCTAATGTTAATTGACGACAGTCATTTTTTTTTTGGGGGGGGGGGGGGGGGGATTCGAAGTCCCCACATCATCAATTAATGTTTCCCTTTGCAAAATAATGATGATACATGCCTCATTTACCCTCAAAACCCCTTTTAAAGCTATGTAAAGGGCACTTCCGGTTTTTCTATCCAGATATCCGAATAGGCCAGATATCCACGGATAATGCGACCGGATATCTGCGTTCACTCGGATATCTAAAAGGCCGGATTCGGATATCCGAACCGGATCCGGATATCTAGGTATCCGGATTGGGGTCAATTCGGATTTTAAAAAGCACTATCCAAGCAACACTAGTACACATTGCCAGCAGTGATATTTGGTGTGTGAGTAGTAGCACACATTGCCAGCAGTGATATTTGGCGTGTGAGACAAGGAGTTAACTTTGTAACCAAGAGCTGCTGCCTGTGGTGCCTGTAACCTGATCCCTCAGTGAGCTCAGCTGGGAGGAGTTGCCTCTCTCACTCCATCCCTAACTCTTCCCTGCCTTCCTATTTCTTCCACTGTGATCTGAATCGTTCACTGTGATGATCTGGATGATTCGACTCACAAAAAGATTCGGATCAAAGATCCAAATCGTTCATGATCCGGACAACACTGATACACCAGCGGTTCTAGATGCTTGCTTGACTTACCAAGGGTGAAAAGGGATCATTTGCATATTTAGTAGCAGTGCATTGGGGGTAACCACAAATGTTCACTTATAGCTGAATTATTGCAGATTTCCTTCTGTTTTAAGAAGGCAAATTACACTAAGCTTTGTTTTCTTTAGTAGGAGGTCTTTTTGGTCCCTTTTATCCCCCTATACATTCCGAGAGGTTTGGGTCACCCTGAGCTGCTTGGTTACTCTGTTGTACTGGTCCAAGCCCTATCTCATACAGCCATAACAATCCCTGCCAAGTACTGATGAGGACCAAAAGTCTAAAACAGGCTGTCTACATGTGGGTTTGATATGACTATCAAATTTAAAGCTATATGCTTGCTATACACCAGCAGTTCTGGACAGTGGTGCTCAAATACCCCTTTATAAAATTCGAGTTTGGTCGAATTCGAATAGTATATTATTCGAGGTCAGTCGAATATTCGAGTCGAATAATTTTTACTATTCGATTCAACCTCGGACTTCGAGTTCACTATTCGAGCTGACTATTCGAATTGGCCTTAAATAGCTTCCAACACTTGTTTTGAGGGTGAATGATGCAAGAAACATCTTTTTTTCCATGTAACAACAGCAAGTGATTATGTGGGGATGTTCCTTTAAAAAAAAAAGAGGTGAAAAGAGAAGTTGTGTCCAGAATTGTTCAGTACTGTATATACTTCTTCTTCTTCTTCTTCTTCTTCTTTATCTTTTATCTTCTTCTTCTTCTATATCTTCTTCTTCTATATCTTCTTCTTCTTCTATATTGTCTTCTTCTTCTTCTTCTTCTTCTTCATCTTCTTCTTCTTCATCTTCTTCATCTTCTTCATCATCATCTTCTTCATCTTCTTCATCATCATCTTCTTCTTCTTCATCTTCTTCTTCTTCATCTTCTTCATCTTCTTCTTCTTCATCTTCTTCATCTTCTTCTTCTTCATCTTCTTCATCTTCCTCTTCATCTTCTTCATCTTCTTCATCTTCTTCTTCTTCTTCATCTTCTTCTTCTTCTCCTTCTTCTTCTTCTTCATCTTCTTCTTCTTCATCTTCTTCATCTTCTTCTTCTTCTTCTTCATTTTCTTCTTCTTCATCTTCTTCTTTTTCTCCTTCTTCTTCTTCTTCTTCTTCTTCTTCTTCTTCTTCATCTTCTTCTTCTTCATCTTCTTCTTCTTCATCTTCTTCTATATCGTCTTCTTCTTCACTTATTTCTCTTTTCAATTTTTTTTTAAAGAAATGCAGCTATTTTTGAGCGTAACAAATAGCTGGTGGCGCACGCATGTTGGAAGCGCCATTGTATGTGCTCCCTGGCAGTGGAAACACACAGACAGCAGGAGGTAAATTCAGCAGCAGGAGGAGGAGGATGAGTGGGTGGCAGCAGGCAGTCAATGAGGCAGGCAGCGTGACATAATAGCCCTGGTACCTAGCGGTGATACCAGGGCTGTAAATAAACACAACAGGAGGTCCCAGACAGCGGTCGTGCAGCCCACATCGTGTCCAATACACAACTGGGACAACACAGTTTTCAACCTGGGCACCTCAGAAAAATTAAACCTTTTTTTTTTTTTTAATGGTTTTATGGTTTTGTTTGTACAACCAATTACACAGATATATAGCTATTGTTTGACGTAATAGCTGGTGGCAGAGTGGCAGCAGAATGTAATTCTGTGTACCCTGGCAGTGGGAAACACAGACCGACAGCAGCAGCAGCAGCAGGAGGAATGGAGGAGTAATGTGAGCAGCTATTGTTTGACGTAATAGCTGGTGGCAGTGTGGCAGCAGAAGGTTATTCTGTGTACCCTGGCAGTGGGAAACACAGACAGACAGCAGCAGCAGGAGGAATGGAGGAGTAGTGTGAGTGTGGCAGCAGGCAGGCAGCGTGACATAATAGCCCTGGTACCTAGCGGTGATACCAGGGCTGTAAATAAACACAACAGTAGGTCCCAGACAGCGGTCGTGCAGCCCACATCGTGTCCAATACACAACTGGGACAACACAGTTTTCAACCTGGGCACCTCAGAAAAATTAAACCTTTTTTTTTTTTTTTTTAATGGTTTTTTGGTTTTGTTTGTACAACCAATTACACAGATATATAGCTATTGTTTGACGTAATAGCTGGTGGCAGAGTGGCAGCAGAATGTAATTCTGTGTACCCTGGCAGTGGGAAACACAGACAGACAGCAGAAGGGCAGTACACAGCAGCCCACTGTAGGTGTTAAATGTGTGGCTGCAGGCGACGTAATAGTCAAAGTGAACCAGGCTGGCTTAGTGAGCAGGAGCCAGGAGGTGGTAAAGGGTGGTAAGGCACATTAACGATGGTTCCGGCAGCCAGTTCATGTCCCCCTCTCGCCGACAACAGGGGCCAGGAACTCGCCTTCCACCCACGCCTGGTTCATCTTGAGAAACGTCAGTCTGTCCACAGACTTGTGAGACAGACGTGAGCGTTTCTCGGTGACCACGCCACCAGCTGCACTGAAGCAGCGCTCGGACAGCACGCTGGAAGGGGGGCAGGACAGCACTTCCAGGGCGTACTGCGCCAGCTCGCTCCAGATCTCCAGGCGCTTGACCCAATACTCCATGGGATCAACAGGGGCATCGCTGTCAAGCCCGCTGTAGGACCCCATGTAGTCAGCCACCATGCGGGTCAGGCGCTGGCTGTGACCGGAGGAGGATGCTGCTGCATCATGCACCTCCTCTCTAGTCACTGCTGCCGGAGCCTCTACAGTCCTGTAGAGCTCGTGGCTGAGAGACAGCAGGTCTGTGGGGCGCTTGCTGCTGGATGCAGGCACCTGCTGCTGCCTCTGTGCTGGCTGCTGGACAGTGGGGGTGGAAGGCTGGGGGAAGGCTTCCTCCAAGCGCTCAACAAGGGCCTGCTGCAAGCTCCTTATTTGTTGCGCTGGGTCTCCTCCTGCAGGCGGCAGGAACTGGCTCAACTTCCCCTTGAGGCGTGGGTCCAACATCATGCTGATCCAGATGTCCTCCCTCTGCTTCATCTGGATCACCCTGGGGTCCTTGCGCAGGCACGCCAGCATGTGCGCTGCCATTGGGAAGAGGCGGGCCACGTCTGCTGGCACATCGACGGCAGTGCTGTCCTCCTCATCCTCCTCCTCTGCCGCCTCATCCTCTCTCCACCCCCGCACCAACTCAGCTGCGCTGTGCTGATCCCCCTCATCAGCAGCAAGGTCAGGGACCTCCACCAATTCCTCCTCCTCCTCCCCCTCAGAGGTGGACTGTGCAGCTGCTTGCCGCTCCTGCTGGTCCAAGGCTGCCGCTCCCTGTTCCAGCAAAGCATTGAGGGCCCTGTTCAGCAGACAAACCAGGGGCACCCACTCGCAGACCATAGCATGGTCCCTGCTCACCATGTTAGTGGCCTGCAGAAAGGGAGCCAGCACTAAGCACACCTGCTGCATGTGCCTCCAGTCATCATCGGGGACGATGGACGGGATGTTGCTGGTCTTGTCCCTTCTCCGAGCGGCGGAAACAGTGGCCAGGGCAAGGTACTGGTTGACAGCGTGCTTCTGTTCAACCAGACGCTCCAACATCGCCAGGGTGGAGTTCCAGCGAGTCGGAACGTCAAGGATCAGCCGATGGCGTGGCAGCTCCAGCTCCTTTTGCACATCTTCCAGGCTCGCACAGGCTGCAGCCGAGCGCCGGAAGTGACGCACAACGTTCCTTGCCGTTTCCAGCAGTTCGCCCATCCCCTGGTAGGTGCGCAAGAACTTTTGCACCACCAGGTTCAGCACGTGGGCAAGACAGGGGATGTGGGTCAGGTTTCCCCTGTCTATTGCGGCAACCAGATTAGCCCCATTGTCGGCCACCACCTCTCCGACTCTGAGGCCTCTGGGGGTCAGCCAAATCCTCTCCTGCTCCTGGGCCAACACATGGGTTGCCATCAGCTTGGTCTTCCCAAGGCTGACCAAGTGCAGCAGCGCTTGGCAGTGGCGGGCCTTCACGCTGCTGCTGAGGCGGGGGGTTTGGCCAGGTGTGCCGGAGGATGGCAGAGGATCGGAGGAACCTGCTGCAGTTCCCCTGACCCTGCGGGGGGGGGGGGGGGCACCACCCACTGTGTTGCTGCTGCTGTGCCCACTGCTGCTCTCCCATCCTCACCCCCTTCCACCAAGCTGACCCAGTGGACAGTGAAAAACAGGTAGCGGCCTGTCCCGAAGCGGCTGCTCCAGGAGTCCATGGTGACGTGGACCCTTTCACCAACCGCGTGCTCCAGCCCTCGCTCCACATTGGCCATCACAAAGCGGTGCAGTGCAGGAATGGCCTTGCGGGCGAAGAAGTGTCTGCTGGGGAGCTGCCAGTCTGGGGCTGCGCAAGCAAGCAGCGCACGCCGCACGCATGTCGCTCCCCTCCTGCACGAGCGTGTACGGCAGGAGTTGGGAGCACATGGCCCGTGCCAGCAAGCCGTTCAGCTGCCGCACGCGACGGCTGCTGGGAGGCAGAGCCCTAACCACCCCCTTGAAGGACTCGCTCAAAAGGCTCTGGCGTGGCCTTTTGCTGGCACGGGAATCAGCAGACACAGCAGAGGAGGCCACTGAGGACTGGCTGCCAGAACAGGCCTCAGTGTCGGCGGCAGGAGTTGCAGAGGGGGGAGGAGCAGTGCGTTTCCGCACTCCTGCTGGTGCTGATGGAAGAGCAGGAGGGCGGGTGGCTGCTTTTGCTGCTGCTGCTGCTGAAGGCTGTGCAGTGATGGGTGTGGTGCCACTGCCAGCACCGGATTCCTTCAGCCTCTGGAACTCCTCATGCTGGTGGAAATGTTTCGCAGCAAGGTGGTTGATGAGCGAGCTGGTGCTGAACTTTAAGGGGTCTGCACCTCTGCTCAACTTCCGCTGACAGTGGTTGCAAGTGGCGTACTTGCTGTACACTGTGGGCATGTTGAAAAAACGCCAGATTGGTGACAAAAACAACCCCCTACGGCATGGAACCGCTGCTGCCTGTCTCCCTGTGGTGGTTGGGGGGGGGGGCTTGGGTGCGGCTGGTGGTGGTACTGGCAGATGCTGCTGCTGCTGCTGCTGCTGCTGCTGAGCCTGAGACACCAGCAGGCTGTGGGACCTGCCTACTGCTGCCAATGCTTGCAATGATGCGCCTCCTTGCAAGGCCCACAAGCGCATCCTCCTCCTCCTCCTCAGAGCTGCTGATGATGACATCCCCAGGTGCTGGTGGTGGCGGCACCCAGTCTTTGTCTGTCACCCCGTCATCATCATCATCCTCTCCCTCCTGAAACATGTCCTGCTGGGATGATGACCCCCCAAACTCCTCTCCTGATGCATGGATGGGCTGCTTGACTGTCGCCACAGTCTTGCTGTCCAATCCCTCATCATCCCCCAAAGTGCCCATCAGCATCTCCTCCTCCAAATCGCCAACAACAGCAGACAATACCCTGATGGTGCCTGGGGTAAAAATACTGCTGAGTGACAGGTCGCCAACTTGTGACGGTGAACAGGCCTCCTCCCCAGGCCCTGCTGGGCGGCTGCTGCGAACAGGGGTGGTGGTGGTGGTGGTGGTGGTGGTGAGGGTGGAGGCCTCAGATGCAGAGCTGATGGCGGGCTGCTCATCCTCCGTCATCAGTTGCACCACAGTGTCTGCATCCTTTTCCTCAATGGGACGTTTCCGACCCGGCTGGAGGAAAATCGGAGCAGGTGCTACACGCTGCTGCTGCTGCTGCTGTGTCTCTGCAGCGTGAGTTGCAGATGCTCCTGCTGGGCGGCGCCCAAGGCGTCCACGGCCAGTGGCTATGGGAGGAATGTTATCCACTGACGCTGCTGCTGCTGCTGCGGAACTGTGCATGGTGGCGCGGCCGCGCCCACGGCTTGCCACAATGCTGCTCCCTCTCCTCCTGATTCCCTTGCTGCCCTTCCCCTTGCCCAAACCGCGCTGGCTGCCACTTCCAGACATCTTCGATGTTTTGGGCGTAAACACAAAAGTTTTTGAAAAGGGCGGGTGAAAAGTGGGGTACTTTAATGGGGTGGGTGAGGTGACTGAGTGAGTGTCCCGACTCCCTAGTACAGTAAGTAAGTAGTAACAGTCAGGAAGTACAACTAGCAGTTACAATAATCAGTAGTAATCACAAGGAAATAGAGTGTGTGTACACTACAGACAGTGAGTGCACACACGCGCAAACACGCGCAGGAGCTGGCCTATGAACAGAGAGTGAGTGAGTGTCCCTAGTACAGTAAGTAAGTAGTAACAGTCAGGAAGTACAACTAGAAGTTACAATAATCAGTAGTAATCACAAGGAAATAGAGTGTGTGTAAACTACAGACAGTGAGTGCACGCACGCGCAAACACGCGCAGGAGCTGGCCTATGAACAGAGAGTAAGTGAGTGTCCCTAGTACAGTAAGTAAGTAGTAACAGTCAGGAAGTACAACTAGAAGTTACAATAATCAGTAGTAATCACAAGGAAATAGAGTGTGTGTACACTACAGACAGTGAGTGCACGCACGCGCAAACACGCGCAGGAGCTGGCCTATGAACAGAGAGTGAGTGAGTGTCCCTAGTACAGTAAGTAAGTAGTAACAGTCAGGAAGTACAACTAGAAGTTACAATAATCAGTAGTAATCACAAGGAAATAGAGTGTGTGTACACTACAGACAGTGAGTGCACGCACGCGCACACACGTGCAGGAGCTAGCCTATGAACAGTGACTGAGTGAGTGTCCCTACTACAGTAAGTAAGTAGTAACTGTCAGGAAGTAGAATTTACAATAATCAATCAGTAATCAGAAGGAAATAGAGTGTGTGTACAGTACACAGACAGTGAGTGCACACACACACGCAGGAGCTAGTAGCCTATGAACAGTGACAGTGAGTGTCCTAGTACAGTTACAGTATATAACTATTCAGAAGGAAATAGAGTGTGTGTACACAGACAGTGAGTGCACGCACACTGGAGCTAGCCTATGAACAGTGACAGTCAGTGAGTGTCCTAGTACAGTTACAGTATATAACTATTCAGAAGGAAATAGAGTGTGTGTACAGTACACAGACAGTGAGTGCACGCACACGCAGGAGCTAGTAGCCTACGAACAGTGTCAGTGAGTGAGTGTCCTAGTACAGTTACAGTATATAACTCAGTGCTGGGCCGAAATTACGCATGAGCGTAATTACGCATCGTAATTCAATGTAAATTTACGCGTAAGCGTTACGCGTAATTTACGGTCTTACGCGTAATTATTTACGCGTAAGACCGTAAGTGGTATCGTAATTACACTGTCTACCGTAATTGCTAGGCATGCGTAATTTTACGAACACTTACGCGTAATTTTACGCGTAATTACTAACGTAAAATCTCCCATTTTCTAAGAGTAGCCAATCAGTCAACATCCTAAGCAACCAATAGTATCTTCTCCCGCCCTTCAGTATAAGCGTAAATTTTGACGCATACGAATGATATGTACGCAATAACTGTCACATTGACGGCTATTGCGTACATATCGTCCGCATGCGTCAAAAAATACGCATGAATGGGTATTACGGCACTACGCGTAACATCGTAGTGTAAGCGCCTTCATTACGGTATCCTTACGCGTAATTGCGTAAGTTTACGCGTAATTACAGTGATGTACCGTAGATAATTTCCTACGCCGTAACCGTAATTGCGTAATGCGTAATAGCGTAAAATTACGCGTAATGATCCGTAAGCGTAGATTTTTCCATTACGAGCAGCACTGATATAACTATTCAGAAGGAAATAGAGTGTGTGTACACAGACAGTGAGTGCACGCACACGCAGGAGCTAGCCTATGAACAGTGACAGTCAGTGAGTGTCCTAGTACAGTTACAGTATATAACTATTCAGAAGGAAATATAGTGTGTGTACAGTACACAGACAGTGAGTGCACGCACACGCAGGAGCTAGCCTATGAACAGTGACAGTCAGTGAGTGTCCTAGTACAGTTACAGTATATAACTATTCAGAAGGAAATAGAGTGTGTGTACAGTACACAGACAGTGAGTGCACGCACACGCAGGAGCTAGTAGCCTATGAACAGTGACTGAGTGAGTGTCCTAGTACAGTTACAGTATATAACTATTCAGAAGGAAATAGAGTGTGTGTACAGTACACAGACAGTGAGTGCACGCACACGCAGGAGCTAGTAGCCTATGAACAGTGACAGTGAGTGTCCTAGTACAGTTACAGTATATAACTATTCAGAAGGAAATAGAGTGTATGTACACAGACAGTGAGTCAG
This sequence comes from Hyperolius riggenbachi, assembly GCF_040937935.1. Lineage (NCBI taxonomy): Eukaryota > Metazoa > Chordata > Amphibia > Anura > Hyperoliidae > Hyperolius > Hyperolius riggenbachi. Next base: position 169,882 of record NW_027152367.1, read on the forward strand.
TGGTGCTCAGCAGAGCTCGAATATTCGAGTAGCTCGAATATTCGAGCTCTTTTTCAGCTATTCGAGCTCGGTATTCGAGCTCCGAATAGCTGGAGCTATTCGAATGGACTATTTGAGTACACTCGAATAGCCCATTCACTATTCGAGCTATTCGAGCAAACGGCGCTATTCGAGCTCGGTACCGAGCTCGAATAGCGTCATAGCCCAGATTGATGTCCTTAGAGCCAATCAGAGGGCTCCCAGGCCCTCTGACGGCAGCCAATCACAGAGGGGGACCCTGGACAGCCCCTACCCTATAAATAGCGGCCGCCATTTTAGGTTTCTCCGTGCTTGCCTGAGACTTGTACAGAGAGAGAGTTGCTCCTTTGTGCTTTGGCTTAGCAAGAGCTCTATTGTGGTCATTTACCTAGCGTTTTTGCTCACATACACCTCCTATACACACCTATATTGTTGTTAGTTAGATAGACATTGTATTTTAGTTAGTAGCTTTTGTGTTACATTAGAGACAGCTGCTGCAGGCTTACAGCTTTAGGCCTCAGGGCCTGCCTGTGTGGGCAGCCGTTCTCTCCTGTCCTCTGTTTATTTCTCATCATCTATACCAGTATTTCTGCTGTCCTTTACTACTGATTGTATTTAGTATTGTAGTTATACTGTACTAGGACACTCACTGTCACTGTTCATAGGCTACTAGCTCCTGCGTGTGTGCACTCACTGTCTGTGTACACACACTCTATTTCCTTCTGAAGTTCTGCTTACTGATTGATTATTGTAATTAGTTGTACTTACTGTTACTACTTACTCTTACTGTACTAGGAGTCTAGGACACTCAGTCACTGTTCATAGGCTACTAGCTCCTGCGTGTGTGCACTCACTGTCTGTGTACACACACACTACACACACTCTATTTCCTTCTGATTACTGATTGATTATTGTAATTAGTTAGTTGTACTTACTGTTACTACTTACTCTTACTGTACTAGGAGTCTAGGACACTCAGTCACTGTTCATAGGCTACTAGCTCGTGCGTGTGTGCACTCACTGTCTGTGTACACACAACACACACTCTATTTCCTTCTGATTACTGATTGATTATTGTAATTAGTTAGTTGTACTTACTGTTACTACCTACTCTTACTGTACTAGAGGTCTAGGACACTCAGTCACTGTTCATAGGCTACTAGCTCCTGCGTGTGTGCACTCACTGTCTGTGTACACACACTACACACACTCTATTTCCTTCTGATTACTGATTGATTATTGTAATTAGTTAGTTGTACTTACTGTTACTACTTACTCTTACTGTACTAGGAGTCTAGGACACTCAGTCACTGTTCATAGGCTACTAGCTCCTGCGTGTGTGCTCTCACTGTCTGTGTACACACTACACACACTCTATTTCCTTCTGATTACTGATTGATTATTGTAATTAGTTAGTTGTACTTACTGTTACTACTTACTCTTACTGTACTAGGAGTCTAGGACACTCAGTCACTGTTCATAGGCTACTAGCTCCTGCGTGTGTGCACTCACTGTCTGTGTACACACTACACACACTCTATTTCCTTCTGATTACTGATTGATTATTGTAATTAGTTAGTTGTACTTACTGTTACTACTTACTCTTACTGTACTAGGAGTCTAGGACACTCAGTCACTGTTCATAGGCTACTAGCTCCTGCGTGTGTGCACTCACTGTCTGTGTACACACACTACACACACTCTATTTCCTTCTGATTACTCATTGATTATTGTAATTAGTTAGTTGTACTTACTGTTACTACTTACTCTTACTGTACTAGGAGTCTAGGACACTCAGTCACTGTTCATAGGCTACTAGCTCCTGCGTGTGTGCACTCACTGTCTGTGTACACACACTACACACACTCTATTTCCTTCTGATTACTGATTGATTATTGTAATTAGTTAGTTGTACTTACTGTTACTACTTACTCTTACTGTACTAGGAGTCTAGGACACTCAGTCACTGTTCATAGGCTACTAGCTCCTGCGTGTGTGCACTCACTGTCTGTGTACACACACTACACACACTCTATTTCCTTCTGATTACTGATTGATTATTGTAATTAGTTAGTTGTACTTACTGTTACTACTTACTCTTACTGTACTAGGAGTCTAGGACACTCAGTCACTGTTCATAGGCTACTAGCTCCTGCGTGTGTGCACTCACTGTCTGTGTACACACTACACACACTCTATTTCCTTCTGATTACTGATTGATTATTGTAATTAGTTAGTTGTACTTACTGTTACTACTTACTCTTACTGTACTAGGAGTCTAGGACACTCAGTCACTGTTCATAGGCTACTAGCTCCTGCGTGTGTGCACTCACTGTCTGTGTACACACACTACACACACTCTATTTCCTTCTGATTACTGATTGATTATTGTAATTAGTTAGTTGTACTTACTGTTACTACTTACTCTTACTGTACTAGGAGTCTAGGACACTCAGTCACTGTTCATAGGCTACTAGCTCCTGCGTGTGTGCACTCACTGTCTGTGTACACACACTACACACACTCTATTTCCTTCTGATTACTGATTGATTATTGTAATTAGTTAGTTGTACTTACTGTTACTACTTACTCTTACTGTACTAGGAGTCTAGGACACTCAGTCACTGTTCATAGGCTACTAGCTCCTGCGTGTGTGCACTCACTGTCTGTGTACACACACTACACACACTCTATTTCCTTCTGATTACTGATTGATTATTGTAATTAGTTAGTTGTACTTACTGTTACTACTTACTCTTACTGTACTAGGAGTCTAGGACACTCAGTCACTGTTCATAGGCTACTAGCTCCTGCGTGTGTGCACTCACTGTCTGTGTACACACACTACACACACTCTATTTCCTTCTGATTACTGATTGATTATTGTAATTAGTTAGTTGTACTTACTGTTACTACTTACTCTTACTGTACTAGGAGTCTAGGACACTCAGTCACTGTTCATAGGCTACTAGCTCCTGCGTGTGTGCACTCACTGTCTGTGTACACACACTACACACACTCTATTTCCTTCTGATTACTGATTGGTTATTGTAATTAGTTAGTTGTACTTACTGACTGTTACTACTTACTTACTGTACTAGGGACACTCACTCAGTCACTGTTCATAGGCTAGCTCCTGCGCGTGTTTGCGCGTGCGTGCACTCACTGTCTGTAGTGTACACACACTAAATTTACTTGTGATTACTACTGATTATTGTAACTGCTAGTTGTACTTCCTGACTGTTACTACTTACTTACTGTACTAGGGACACTCACTTAGTCACCTCACTCACCAACCCACTCCATTAAAGTACCCCACTTTTCACCCGCCCTTTTAAAAAACTTTTGTCTATACGCCCAAAACATCGAAGATGTCTGGAAGTGGCAGCCAGCGCGGTTTGGGCAAGGGGAAGGGCAGCAAGGGAATCAGGAGGAGAGGGAGCAGCATTGTGGCAGGCCGCGGCCCGCGCCACCATGCACAGTTCCGCAGCAGCAGCGTCAGTGGCTAACATTCCTCCCATAGTCACTGGCCGTGGACGCCTTGGGCGCCGCCCAGCAGGAGCATCTGCAACTCACGCTGCAGAGACACAGCAGCAGCAGCGTGTAGCACCTGCTCCGATTTTCCTCCAGCCGGGTCGGAAACGTCCCATTGAGGAAAAGGATGCAGACACTGTGGTGCAACTGATGACGGAGGATGAGCAGCCCGCCGCCATCAGCTCTGCATCCGAGGCCTCCACCCTCACCACCACCACCACCACCCCTGTTTGCAGCAGCCGCCCAGCAGGGCCTGGGGAGGAGGCCAGTTCACCGTCAGTCGCCGACCTGTCACTCAGCACTCTTTTGACCCCAGGCACCATCAGGGTATTGTCTGCTGTTGTTGGCGATTTTGAGGAGGAGATGCTGATGGGCACTTTGGGGGATGAGGGATTGGACAGCAAGACTGTGGCGACAGTCAAGCAGCCCATCCATGCATCAGGAGAGGAGTTTGGGGGGTCATCATCCCAGCAGGACATGTTTCAGGAGGGGGAGGATGATGATGACACGGCGACAGACAGAGACTGGGTGCCACCACCTCCAGGGGATGTCGTCCTCAGCAGCTCTGAGGAGGAGGAGGAGGATGCGCTTGTGGGCCTTGCAAGGAGGCGCATCATTGCAAGCATTGGCAGCAGTAGGCAGGTCCCACAGCCTGCTGGTGTCTCAGGCTCAGCAGCAGCAGCAGCAGCATCTGCCAGTACCACCACCAGCCGCACCCAAGCCCACCCCCAACCACCACAGGGAGACAGGCAGCAGCGCTTCCATGCCGTAGGGGGAAGTTTTTGTCACCAATCTGGCGTTTTTTCACCATGCCCACAGTGTACAGCAAGTACGCCACTTGCAACCACTGTCAGCGGAAGTTGAGCAGAGGTGCAGACCCCTTAAAGTTCAGCACCAGCTCGCTCATCAACCACCTTGCTGCGAAACGTTTCCACCAGCATGAGGAGTTCCAGAGGCTGAAGGCATCTGGTGCTGGCAGTGGCACCACACCCATCACTGCACAGCCTTCAGCAGCAGCAGCAGCAACAGCAGCCACCCGCCCTCCTGCTCCTCCAGCAGCACCAGCAGGAGTGCGGAAACGCACTGCACCTCCCCCCTCTGCAACTCCTGCCGCCGACACTGAGGCCTGTTCTGGCAGCCAGTCCTCAGTGGCCTCCTCCGCTGTGTCTGCTGATTCCCGTGCCAGCAAAAGGCCACGCCAGAGCCTTTTGAGCGAGTCCTTCCAGGGGGTGGTTAGGGCTCTGCCTCCCAGCAGCCGTCGCGTGCGGCAGCTGAACGGCTTGCTGGCATGGGCCATGTGCTCCCAACTCCTGCCGTACACGCTTGTGCAGGAGGGGAGCGACATGTGGGCGCTGCTTGCTTGTGCAGCCCCAGACTGGCAGCTCCCCAGCAGACACTTTTTCTCCCGCAAGGCCATTCCTGCACTGCACCGCTTTGTGATGGCCAATGTGGAGCGAGGGCTGGAGCACGCGGTTGGTGAAAGGGTCCACGTCACCATGGACTCCTGGAGCAGCCGCTTCGGGACAGGCCGCTACCTGTCCTTCACTGTCCACAGGGTCAGCTTGGTGGAAGGGGGTGAGGATGGGAGAGCAGCAGCGGGCACAGCAGCAGCAGCAACACAGTGGGTGGTGCCACCCCGCAGGGTCAGGGGAACTGCAGCAGGTTCCTCCGATCCTCTGCCATCCTCCGGCACACCTGGCCAAACCCCCCACCTCAGCAGCAGCGTGAAGGCCCGCCACTGCCAAGCGCTGCTGCAGTTGGTCAGCCTTGGCAAGACCAAGCTGATGGCAGCCCATGTGTTGGCCAAACTCCAGGAGCAGGAGAGGATTTGGCTGACCCCCAGAGGCCTCAGAGTCGGAGAGGTGGTGGCCGACAATGGGGCCAATCTGGTTGCTGCAATTGACAGGGGAAACCTGACCCACATCCCCTGTCTTGCCCACGTGCTGAACCTGGTGGTGCAGAAGTTCCTGCGCACCTACCAGGGGATGGGCGAACTGCTGGAAACGGCAAGGAACGTTGTGCGTCACTTCCGGCGCTCGGCTGCAGCCTGTGCAAGCCTGGAAGACGTGCAAAAGGAGCTGGATCTGCCACGCCATCGGCTGATCCTTGACGTTCCGACTCGCTGGAACTCCACCCTGGCGATGTTGGAGCGTCTGGTTGAACAGAGGCACGCTGTCAACCAGTACCTTGCCCTGGCCACTGTTTCCGCCGCTCAGAGAAGGGACAAGACCAGCAACATCCCGTCCATCGTCCCCGATGATGACTGGAGGCACATGCAGCAGGTGTGCTTAGTGCTGGCTCCCTTTCTGCAGGCCACTAACATGGTGAGCAGGGACCATGCTATGGTCTGCGAGTGGGTGCCCCTGGTTTGTCTGCTGAACAGGGCCCTCGATGCTTTGCTGGAACAGGGAGCGGCAGCCTTGGACCAGCAGGAGCGGCAAGCAGCTGCACAGTCCACCTCTGAGGGGGAGGAGGAGGAGGACTTGGTGGAGGTCCCTGACCTTGCTGCTGATGAGGGGGATCAGCACAGCGCAGCTGAGTTGGTGCGGGGGTGGAGAGAGGATGAGGCGGCAGAGGAGGAGGATGAGGACAGCACTGACGTCGATGTGCCAGCACACGTGGCCCGCCTCTTCCCAATGGCAGCGCACATGCTGACGTGCCTGCGCAGGGACCCCAGGGTGATCCAGATGAAGCAGAGGGAGGACATCTGGATCAGCATGATGTTGGACCCACGCCTCAAGGGGAAGTTGAGCCAGTTCCTGCCGCCTGCAGGAGGAGACCCAGCGCAACAAATAAGGAGCTTGCAGCAGGCCCTTGTTGAGCGCTTGGAGGAAGCCTTCCCCCAGCCTTCCACCCCCACTGTCCAGCCAGCACAGAGGCAGCAGCAGGTGCCTGCATCCAGCAGCAGCAAGCGCCCCACAGACCTGCTGTCTCTCAGCCACGAGCTCTACAGGACTGTAGAGGCTCCGGCAGCAGTGACTAGAGAGAACGTGCATGCAGCAGCATCCTCCTCCGGTCACAGCCAGCGCCTGACCCGCATGGTGGCTGACTATATGGGGTCCTACAGCGGGCTTGACAGCGATGCCCCTGTTGATCCCATGGAGTATTGGGTCAAGCGCATGGAGATCTGGAGCGAGCTGGCGCAGTACGCCCTGGAAGTGCTGTCCTGCCCCCCTTCCAGCGTGCTGTCCGAGCGCTGCTTCAGTGCAGCTGGTGGCGTGGTCACCGAGAAACGCTCACGTCTGTCTCACAAGTCTGTGGACAGACTGACGTTTCTCAAGATGAACCAGGCGTGGGTGGAAGGCGAGTTCCTGGCCCCTGTTGTCGGCGAGAGGGGGACATGAACTGGCTGCCGGAACTTAGAACCATCGTTAATGTGCCTTACCACCCTTTACCACCTCCTGGCTCTTGCTCACTAAGCCAGCCTGGTTCACTTTGACTATTACGTCGCCTGCAGCCACACATTTTACACCTACAGTGGGCTGCTGTGGACTGCCCTTCTGCTGTCTGTCTGTGTTTCCCACTGCCAGGTAGAGATGGGCCGAACGGTTCGCCGGCGAACGGTTCCCGGCGAACTTCCGTGGTTCGCGTTCGCCTCCTGCAGGCGAACGTTTCCGGAAGTTCGGTTCGCCCCACAATGCACTATGAGGGTCAACTTTGACCCTCTACATCACAGTCAGCAGGCCCAGTGTAACCAATTAGGCTACACTAGCCCCTGGAGCCCCACCCCCCCTTATAAAAGGCAGTCAGCGGCGGCCATTACAGTCACTCGTGTGCCTGCATTAGTGAGAGTAGGGCGAGCTGCTGCAGACTGTCTCTCAGGGAAAGATTAGTTAGGCTTAACTTGTTCCTGGGCTGGCTGCATACCTGTGCTGTGAACCCACCACTGCATACCTGTGCTGTGAACCCACCACTGCATACCTGTGCTGTGAACCCACCACTGCATACCTGTTCTGTGAACCCACCACTGCATACCTGTGCTGTGAACCCACTACTGCATACCTGTTCATTGAACCCACCACTGCATACCTGTGCTGTGAACCCACCACTGCATACCTGTTCTGTGAACCCACCACTGCATACCTGTGCTGTGAACCCACCACTGCATACCTGTGCTGTGAACCCACCACTGCATACCTGTTCTGTGAACCCACCACTGCATACCTGTGCGTTACACGGTGAGTTTGGTGTGTCAGTGTGAAGCAGTACCTTAATTACACTACGTGATTAATGTATACACATGCAAGATGTTTTAAAGCACTTTAGGCCTGCCATTTAGCATTCAATGTGATTTCTCCCCTTAAAATGCTGCTTTGCGTCAAATCCAGATTTTTCCTGGGGACTTTTGGCGTGTATCCCACTCCGCCATGCCCCCCTCCAGGTGTTAGACCCCTTGAAACATCTTTTCCATCACTTTTGTGGCCAGCATAATTATTTTTTTTTTTCAAAGTTCGCATCCCCATTGAAGTCTATTGCGGTTCGCGAACTTTACGGCGAACCGAACCTTCCGCGGAAGTTCGCGAACCCGGTTCGCGAACCTAAAATCGGAGGTTCAGCCCATCTCTACTGCCAGGATACACAGAATTACATTCTGCTGCCACTCTGCCACCAGCTATTGCATCAAACAATAGCTATATTGGTTGTAAAACCAAAACTAAAAAAAACATTAAAAAAAAAAAAGGTTTAATTTTTCTGAGGTGCCCGGGTTGAAAACTGTGTTGTCCCAGTTGTGTATTGGACACGATGTGGGCTGCACGACCGCTGTCTGGGACCTCCTGTTGTGTTTATTTACAGCCCTGGTATCACCGCTAGGTACCAGGGCTATTATGTCACGCTGCCTACCTGCTGCCACACTCACACTACTCCTCCTCCATTCCTCCTCCTGCTGCTGCTGCTGTCTGTCTGTGTTTCCCACTGCCAGGGTACACAGAATTACCTTCTGCTGCCACTATGCCACCAGCTATTACGTCAAACAATAGCTGCTCACATAATTACTCCTCCATTCCTCCTGCTGCTGCTGCTGTCTGTCTGTGTTTCCCACTGCCAGGGTACACAGAATTAAATTCTGCTGCCACTCTGCCACCAGCTATTACGTCAAACAATAGCTATATTGGTTGTAAAACCAAAACTAAAAAAAACATAAAAAAAAAAAAGGTTTAATTTTTCTGAGGTGCCCGGGTTGAAAACTGTGGTGTCCCAGTTGTGTATTGGACACGATGTGGGCTGCACGACCGCTGTCTGGGACCTCCTGTTGTGTTTATTTACAGCCCTGGTATCACCGCTAGGTACCAGGGCTATTATGTCACGCTGCCTACCTGCTGCCACACTCACACTACTCCTCCTCCATTCCTCCTCCTGCTGCTGCTGCTGTCTGTCTGTGTTTCCCACTGCCAGGGTACACAGAATTACCTTCTGCTGCCACTATGCCACCAGCTATTACGTCAAACAATAGCTGCTCACATAATTACTCCTCCATTCCTCCTGCTGCTGATGCTGTCTGTCTGTGTTTCCCACTGCCAGGGTACACAGAATTACCTTCTGCTGCCACTCTGCCACCAGCTATTACGTCAAACAATAGCTATATTGGTTGTAAAACCAAAACTAAAAAAACCATTACAAAAAAAAAGGTTTAATTTTTCTGAGGTGCCCGGGTTGAAAACTGTGTTGTCCCAGTTGTGTATTGGACACGATGTGGGCTGCACGACCGCTGTCTGGGACCTCCTGTTGTGTTTATTTACAGCCCTGGTATCACCGCTAGGTACCAGGGCTATTATGTCACGCTGCCTACCTGCTGCCACACTCACACTACTCCTCCTCCATTCCTCCTCCTGCTGCTGCTGCTGTCTGTCTGTGTTTCCCACTGCCAGGGTACACAGAATTACCTTCTGCTGCCACTATGCCACCAGCTATTACGTCAAACAATAGCTGCTCACATAATTACTCCTCCATTCCTCCTGCTGCTGCTGCTGTCTGTCTGTGTTTCCCACTGCCAGGGTACACAGAATTAAATTCTGCTGCCACTCTGCCACCAGCTATTACGTCAAACAATAGCTATATTGGTTGTAAAACCAAAACTAAAAAAAACATTAAAAAAAAAAGGTTTAATTTTTCTGAGGTGCCCGGGTTGAAAACTGTGTTGTCCCAGTTGTGTATTGGACACGATGTGGGCTGCACGACCGCTGTCTGGGACCTCCTGTTGTGTTTATTTACAGCCCTGGTATCACCGCTAGGTACCAGGGCTATTATGTCACGCTGCCTACCTGCTGCCACACTCACACTACTCCTCCTCCATTCCTCCTCCTGCTGCTGCTGCTGTCTGTCTGTGTTTCCCACTGCCAGGGTACACAGAATTACCTTCTGCTGCCACTATGCCACCAGCTATTACGTCAAACAATAGCTGCTCACATAATTACTCCTCCATTCCTCCTGCTGCTGCTGCTGTCTGTCTGTGTTTCCCACTGCCAGGGTACACAGAATTAAATTCTGCTGCCACTCTGCCACCAGCTATTACGTCAAACAATAGCTATATTGGTTGTAAAACCAAAACTAAAAAAAACATTAAAAAAAAAAGGTTTAATTTTTCTGAGGTGCCCGGGTTGAAAACTGTGTTGTCCCAGTTGTGTATTGGACACGATGTGGGCTGCACGACCGCTGTCTGGGACCTCCTGTTGTGTTTATTTACAGCCCTGGTATCACCGCTAGGTACCAGGGCTATTATGTCACGCTGCCTACCTGCTGTCACACTCACACTACTCCTCCTCCATTCCTCCTCCTGCTGCTGCTGCTGTCTGTCTGTGTTCCCACTGCCAGGGTACACAGAATTACCTTCTGCTGCCACTATGCCACCAGCTATTACGTCAAACAATAGCTGCTCACATAATTACTCCTCCATTCCTCCTGCTGCTGCTGCTGTCTGTCTGTGTTTCCCACTGCCAGGGTACACAGAATTACCTTCTGCTGCCACTATGCCACCAGCTATTACGTCAAACAATAGCTGCTCACATAATTACTCCTCCATTCCTCCTGCTGCTGCTGCTGTCTGTCTGTGTTTCCCACTGCCAGGGTACACAGAATTAAATTCTGCTGCCACTCTGCCACCAGCTATTACGTCAAACAATAGCTATATTGTGTAAGGCTTGGTGGTGTATTCTCCACAGTCAGCATGCAACGCATGAGCTGGCGTGGAGGAGGTACACACACTAGCACCAGGAAACAGGCTATCCCTAGTATAGTGGAGGGGAGGACTGACTCCAATAGGAGATTGTGGCGCACAAAGCCGGTGCAGATCTGACAGCCACAAACAATGCTTACGTTATAACGTCTCAGCGCAAAGTAGCGCTGAGCGCACAAACCAGAACTGAGAAGATCAGGACAGGCAGACAGAATGAACGCTTGCTAGCTAGCGGCTACTTAGCGACAGCAAGCGTCCAAAACCAGACAGACTGGAATGAGGCAGCCAATGCGATGCGGCGATGGCGTGCCTCACAAAGACAGGACAGGATAGTCAGAAAATAGCAGGATTAAGATAGATGAACGTAACACAGATAAATATACAATAAGTATGTTTTCCTAGCGTATTACAATTACAGCTATCAATGAAACTATTTGTAACGTCTGACTAACATATGTATATATCGGCAATGAACCGATATATGACATAAGCAGGAACGCTGACTAGGAATGGAGTAACACAGGGAACAGGACTCAGAAGGATTCGCTATCTCTTCGCAGAGATGAACGCAATCCACAAACGGTAACAGAACAGGATTCAGAAGGATTCGTTATCTCTTCGCAGAGATGAACACAATCCACAAACGGAACCAGGAGCAGGGTAACTACCTCAGCACGGGTGGTCACGGTACGCGCAACCTACCAAAACGTGCTGGAAAGCTGACTAACTGCACACAGGATATAAACAGTTCGTGTACGTATACATCAGCGACACTGATGTATCACGTAACACAAATACAAGGAAAATAATAAACGTGCTGGTATGCATATATATTGGCAATGAACCAATATATGATGCAAAGACCAGCAAAGTATCTTTATAACAAGAAACACGATCGGGGCTAAAGCGACAGCAAGACTGGCTTAAGCTGAAGCTATGAAAACCCAAGGAAACCCTGCAGGAAGCAGATCTTTATACTGAGGTCATCCAATGGGAGCAGACATGCAGATTCCCACACAGGTGAATGATAATCAGTCACAAGCTGACAGCAGGGAAAAACAGACAAAGCTATACAGCTTGCATGGAAATAGATCAGAACTGCCTGAGCTGCAGCACTACTACTTCCAGTAATAGCTGCTGCAGCAGCGATCATTACAGTACCCCCGCCTTTAAAAGCGGATTCCAGACGCTTTTCAAAACTGAAATTCCCAACAAAACAGTCTGACTGATAATTCATGATGACCGGGACAGCCCGGCAAGACCGAATTCCAGAATCAGTCCCCACAAGACTGGACCCATCAGAACCAGAACCTACAGAACCATGCCCATCAGTACTACAAGCCCCAGTGTGACACCCATCAGAACCATTATTTCCAGAAGAAAGCCCTCCGAAACTCCCTGAGCGATACCCACCGCCTTCCAGGAACCGTTCAGAAACGCCAAAGCCTTTGCAATGCCCACCGGTACTGTCTTTACCAACACAAAACCCACTGTTGAACCAGTCCAAGGCACCAGGACAAGTTTTCTCAGAGACCTCCCAGAACACCTTGAAGCTCCAAAGAGATCCCCATAGGTCAGAATGCCCCTTAGCCTCACATGGAGAACCATCAAGAACCCCTATGGAACCTAGGGCAATTCCCGAGTCAGGGCCACAAGGACAAACATCAATATCAGGGCTTTCAGGGACCAGAACCATCTCTGGGCATGCAGGCAGACTGGCAATATCAGAACGTGTTCCCACTAAGGAAGCATCAGAGCACGCTAACACCTTAGACACACTTGGGCATTCTGGCACACAAAGAACATCTGGGCACACCGGCACAAGAGAAACCTCTGGGCATGTCAAGGAACTGTGAGCCTCAGGGTCAGCCAAGACACGACCAAAACCAGGACTGGCCAAAAAAAAATCATCATGACTAAACTTCGCAACTACTGGACTTTTACACGAGAATGCTGGATCAGACTTAGATGTCGCTGATTCCAGCAAAGTCAGTAACAAATCAGATTCAGGGGCACTAACAAGACAGGACAAATCTTCTGATGTATGCACTGAACCAGACAGGGACTCCACAACTACCTCTGGACTGGACAGAGACTCATTTAATACACTGGATTGGAGCTCATGAGGCACTGCAGAACAAGTCAGTATTGCAGCAGCCCCCACTGGACTAGGCAAAACTGAGGAATTCCCTGGACAGGAAGGGGACTCTGGAACCTCTGCCACAGCGGCCAGAGAACCAGAATCTTTCAGGATACAGGGCTGGGTTTCAGGAACACTCATCAGACCGGACTGAAATTCTGAGATTTCTATTATTTTGACCAGAGAATCAGAATTATCCATGTTACAGGGCAAGACTTCTGAAACATTCAGAGGACAGGGCTGGAGTTCCTCGGCTGTTACAACACTGGAGAGGGACTCAACAACATTGGTTAAATCAGACTGTGTACAGGGCAAGGTATCTGACACACTTGCTGACGAGGACAATATTTCAATGGCTTCTGCTTTGCTGGGCAGAAACTCATCAAGTTTTATTAGAGCAGACTGTAATTCCAAAACAGCTGCTAGACAAGTGAATATTACTGCAACACCAACTGAGGTAAGCAGTGCTTCAGCCTCCTCTGCTAGAGGGTTTAAAGTATCCAAAGTACTGGGTGAAGCATAAGACTCTGCGACCACAGCTTCACTGGACAGGATCACTGAACAGTCCATATTGCAGGGCAAAACCATGGAAGCACCTGCTGGACAGCATAATGATTCTGTGACCTGAGTTTCATTGGAGAGATCTACTGCACAATTCATGGTACAGGGCAAATTTATTGGAACATTTTCTGAACAAGGTAATAATTCTGCGATTTCAGGTTCACAGAGCAGATGCTCTGAGCTATTCACGAAACTAGAGCGAGGTGTAGAAACAGGAAGATCAAGACACAATGTTTGCGCATCTGAATCACCATTCATTTGTAAAATTGGAAAATTCAGATGCTGGGGTTCTGAGTTTACTAGACAGGATTGCTGGGACTCGGAAACTGATGTAGTGCATCTATTGGCATCTGCTGGATCAGACAGGAGTTGAACTTTATTAACACAGGTAATTTCTGCAGAAGTGCTTGCAGAGACAGGCAAGATTTTTCTGGTGTCTGTTTCACTAAACAAAGAGTCATGAGTACTGGCTAGGCTGGACTCGGAAGTCAGCAGGACCTCTGGATTCTCTGCTGAGAAATTTGCGCAGGGCAAGGTTAAGAATGTATCAGTGGCTTCTGTTTTACTGGGAAGTAACACTGAGTTATCCATGGTACAGGGTGGAATTGCAGGAACTTCAATTTCACACAAAAAGAGCTCCGAATCACCTGCTGAATCAGCCAAAGGTGCTGAAGCAGGCGGGTCAGAACGCCAAATTTGCGAATTCGGAGTCACATAAAAATCATCCAAAATCAGTTCCCACACATCAATCAAGGGAGCCACACAGTCATACCTACACACACCAGCCTCTATTAGGTTATAGGCTGACTTAATGCATGCGTTCAATACCATTTCACTTTTTGCACTGTAAAATCGACAAAATGAACTTGAATCATTCTTCCATTCACAGACCAGGGCTTCCATCTCTCCCCTCTCGAATGGAGGATCCCATGCATACTTAACAGCGAAACATTTAGGCTGATCACAGTCTGCAGATATGATTGTGGCAGGCACATGTATAGGGTTAATTAGCAGGTGATTGGCAGATTCCTTATTCTTAAGAATCTCCAATACCTGTAGCAAGTGTTGAACTGTAGTGTATGCAAACTTCCCTTGGTTCACAAATAAGTTGATTTGTTCAATACTCTGTAATATCTCATCATAATCATACTCAGATAATTCTTTTAAACAAAAATCTTTATTTTCCCTAGCCAGGGAGGAAAGTTCATTAGTAGTTTCATAAGTCCATTTAACTCCCCTGAAAGACAATTGCATTTCATTATCTGTTAATGGCAGAATCTCATTATAGGTCTCAGTCGCTAAGGATAACGATTCTGCAGATTGGACACGTTTCTTAGAACGTTTGCGTTTTGCCTTTGACCTTGCGGTTTTTGGTGATTTATTCAAAGCTGCAGGAAAATTATCAGTAACACTTTCTGCTTGCTGCTCATTCTTGCAAGCAATTGAAGGAGCAGCTGATTGGCCTGCTGCCAGGAGTTCATTAAGAGGAAAAGGCAATGGATCTATGCGCAACCAGTTATGGATCACAAACGCTAGAAATTCCAGCGGTCTCTCTTTCAAATCGGAATGATTGAGAACATCAAATGCCCACTGGAATAATTCCCCTTTAAACAAAATATAACTTAGTTGGAGTGCCCAGGTTGAAACAGGAGTCGCTTGGAGATCAGGATTGGTCAGGAACCTGGCACATTCAGAGAAAAACTCATTTTCTGTTTCAGAGCTAAGTTCTTCAAATTTCTTAAAGGAACAGGAACCATAATTAACAGTGTCATACTTTCTGGGAATCCCCCCCACAATGGGGATTGGTAATGGGGTTTTCATAATGTAAGGCTTGGTGGTGTATTCTCCACAGTCAGCATGCAACGCATGAGCTGGCGTGGAGGAGGTACACACACTAGCACCAGGAAACAGGCTATCCCTAGTATAGTGGAGGGGAGGACTGACTCCAATAGGAGATTGTGGCGCACAAAGCCGGTGCAGATCTGACAGCCACAAACAATGCTTACGTTATAACGTCTCAGCGCAAAGTAGCGCTGAGCGCACAAACCAGAACTGAGAAGATCAGGACAGGCAGACAGAATGAACGCTTGCTAGCTAGCGGCTACTTAGCGACAGCAAGCGTCCAAAACCAGACAGACTGGAATGAGGCAGCCAATGCGATGCGGCGATGGCGTGCCTCACAAAGACAGGACAGGATAGTCAGAAAATAGCAGGATTAAGATAGATGAACGTAACACAGATAAATATACAATAAGTATGTTTTCCTAGCGTATTACAATTACAGCTATCAATGAAACTATTTGTAACGTCTGACTAACATATGTATATATCGGCAATGAACCGATATATGACATAAGCAGGAACGCTGACTAGGAATGGAGTAACACAGGGAACAGGACTCAGAAGGATTCGCTATCTCTTCGCAGAGATGAACGCAATCCACAAACGGTAACAGAACAGGATTCAGAAGGATTCGTTATCTCTTCGCAGAGATGAACGCAATCCACAAACGGAACCAGGAGCAGGGTAACTACCTCAGCACGGGTGGTCACGGTACGCGCAACCTACCAAAACGTGCTGGAAAGCTGACTAACTGCACACAGGATATAAACAGTTCGTGTACGTATACATCAGCGACACTGATGTATCACGTAACACAAATACAAGGAAAATAATAAACGTGCTGGTATGCATATATATTGGCAATGAACCAATATATGATGCAAAGACCAGCAAAGTATCTTTATAACAAGAAACACGATCGGGGCTAAAGCGACAGCAAGACTGGCTTAAGCTGAAGCTATGAAAACCCAAGGAAACCCTGCAGGAAGCAGATCTTTATACTGAGGTCATCCAATGGGAGCAGACATGCAGATTCCCACACAGGTGAATGATAATCAGTCACAAGCTGACAGCAGGGAAAAACAGACAAAGCTATACAGCTTGCATGGAAATAGATCAGAACTGCCTGAGCTGCAGCACTACTACTTCCAGTAATAGCTGCTGCAGCAGCGATCATTACATATTGGTTGTAAAACCAAAACTAAAAAAACCATTAAAAAAAAAAAAAGGTTTAATTTTTCTGAGGTGCCCAGGTTGAAAACTGTGTTGTCCCAGTTGTGTATTGGACACGATGTGGGCTGCACGACCGCTGTCTGGGACCTCCTGCCTGCTGTGTTTATTTACAGCCCTGGTATCACCGCTAGGTACCAGGGCTATTATGTCACGCTGCCTGCCTCATTGACTGCCTGCTGCCACACACTCATCCTCCTTCTCCTGCTGCTGAATTTACCTCCTGCTGTCTGTGTGTTTCCACTGCCAGGGAGCACATACAATGGCGCTTCCAACATGCGTGCGCCCACCAGCTATTTGTTACGCTCAAAAATAGCTGCATTTCTTTAAAAAAAAATTAAAAAGAGAAATAAGTGAAGAAGAAGAAGACGATATAGAAAAAGAAGGAGAAGGAGAAGAAGAAGAAGAAGAAGAAGAAGAAGAGAAGAAGAAGAAGAAGAAGAAGAAGAAGAAGAAGAAGAAGAAGAAGAAGAAGAAGAAGAAGAAGAAGAAGAAGAAGAAGAAGAAGAAGAAGAAGAAGAAGAAGAAGAAGATGAAGAAGATGAAGAAGATGAAGAAGATGATGAAGAAGATGAAGAAGATGAAGAAGATGAAGAAGAAGAAGATGAAGAAGAAGAAGATGAAGAAGATGAAGAAGAAGAAGATGATGAAGAAGAAGAAGAAGAAGAAGAAGAAGAAGAAGATGAAGAAGATGAAGATGAAGAAGAAGAAGAAGATGAAGAAGAAGAAGATGAAGAAGATGAAGAAGATGAAGAAGAAGAAGAAGATGAAGAAGAAGAAGAAGAAGAA
Source organism: Hyperolius riggenbachi (assembly GCF_040937935.1). NCBI lineage: Eukaryota > Metazoa > Chordata > Amphibia > Anura > Hyperoliidae > Hyperolius > Hyperolius riggenbachi. The sequence goes on from NW_027152367.1 coordinate 187,167, forward strand.
GATGAAGAAGATGAAGAAGAAGAAGATGAAGAAGATGAAGAAGATGAAGAAGAAGATGAAGAAGATGAAGAAGAAGAAGAAGATGAAGATTAGAAGATGAAGAAGAAGAAGATGAAGAAGAAGAAAAAGAAGAAGACAATATAGAAGAATAAGAAGAAGATATAGAAGAAGATATAGAAGAAGAAGATATAGAAGATAAAGAAGAAGAAGAAGAAGAAGTATATACCAGTGATGCTCAAATACCCCTTTTTAAAATTCGAGTTTGGTCGAATTCGAATAGTAAATTATTCGAGGTCAGTCGAATATTCGAGTCGAATAATTTTTACTATTCGATTCGACCTCGGACTTCGAGCTCACTATTCGAGTCGGTATTCGAGCTAACTATTCGAGCTGACTATTCGAATTGGCCTTAAATAGCCTTCCAACACTTGTTTTGAGGGTGAATGATGCAAGAAACCTCTTTTTTTCCAAGTAACAACAGCAAGTGATTATGTGGGGATGTTCCTTTAAAAAAAAATGTGGAAAGAGAAGTTGTGTCCTTAATTTTGTTCAGTAGTGTTACTGTATATACTTGTTCTTCTTCTTCTTTATCTTTCTTCTTCTTCTTCTCGATCTTCTTCTTCTATATCTTCTTCTTCTTCTTCTATATCTTCTTCTTCTTCTTCTATATTGTCTTCTTCTTCTTCTTCTTCATCTTCTTCATCTTCTTCTTCTTCTTCTTCTTCTTCTTCTTCTTCTTCTTCTTCTTCTTCATCTTCTTCTTCTTCTTCTTCTTCTTCTTCTTCTTCTTCTTCTTCATCTTCTTCATCTTCTTCATCATCTTCTTCATCTTCTTCTTCTTCTTCTTCATCTTCTTCTTCTTCATCTTCTTCATCTTCTTCTTCTTTTTCATCTTCTTCTTCATCATCTTCTTCATCTTCTTCTTCATCTTCTTCTTCTTCTTCATCTTCATCTTCTCCTTCCTTTTCAATATCGTCTTCTTCTTCTTCACGTATTTCTCTTTTCAATTTTTTTTTTAAAGAAATACAGCTATTTTTGAGCGTAACAAATAGCTGGTGGGCGCACGCATGTTGGAAGCGCCATTGTATGTGCTCCCTGGCAGTGGAAACACAAAGACAGCAGGAGGTAAATTCAGCAGCAGGAGGAGGAGGATGAGTGTGTGGCAGCAGGCAGTCAATGAGGCAGGCAGCTCGCCGTGACATAATAGCCCTGGTACCTAGCGGTGATACCAGGGCTGTAAATAAACACAACAGGAGGTCCCAGACAGCGGTCGTGCAGCCCACATTGTGTCCAATACACAACTGGGACAACACAGTTTTCAACCCGGGCACCTCAGAAAAATTAAACCTTTTTTTTTTTTTTAATGGTTTGTTTGGTTTTTGGTTTTGCAACCAATATAGCTATTGTTTGACGTAATAGCTGGTGGCAGAGTGGCAGCAGAAGGTAAATCATCTGTGTACCCTGGCAGTGGGAAACACAGACAGACAGCAGCAGCAGGAGGAGGAATGGAGGAGTAGGCGAGCAGCTACTGTTTGACGTAATAGCTGGTGGCAGAGTGGCAGCAGAAGGTAAATCATCTGTGTACCCTGGCAGTGGGAAACACAGACAGACAGCAGCAGCAGCAGCAGGAGGAGGTATGGAGGAGCAGTGTGAGTGTGGCAGCAGGTAGGCAGCGTGACATAATAGCCCTGGTACCTAGCGGTGATACCAGGGCTGTAAATAAACACAACAGGAGGTCCCAGACAGCGGTCGTGCAACCCACATTGTGTCCAATACACAACTGGGACAACACAGTTTTCAACCCGGGCACCTCAGAAAAATTAAACCTTTTTTTTTTTTTTAATGGTTTGTTTGGTTTTTGGTATTGCAACCAATATAGCTATTGTTTGACGTAATAGCTGGTGGCAGAGTGGCAGCAGAAGGTAAATCATCTGTGTACCCTGGCAGTGGGAAACACAGACAGACAGCAGCAGCAGGAGGAGGAATGGAGGAGTAGGCGAGCAGCTACTGTTTGACGTAATAGCTGGTGGCAGAGTGGCAGCAGAAGGTAAATCATCTGTGTACCCTGGCAGTGGGAAACACAGACAGACAGCAGCAGCAGCAGCAGGAGGAGGTATGGAGGAGCAGTGTGAGTGTGGCAGCAGGTAGGCAGCGTGACATAATAGCCCTGGTACCTAGCGGTGATACCAGGGCTGTAAATAAACACAACAGGAGGTCCCAGACAGCGGTCGTGCAGCCCACATTGTGTCCAATACACAACTGGGACAACACAGTTTTCAACCCGGGCACCTCAGAAAAATTAAACCTTTTTTTTTTTTTAATGGTTTGTTTGGTTTTTGGTTTTGCAACCAATATAGCTATTGTTTGACGTAATAGCTGGTGGCAGAGTGGCAGCAGAAGGTAAATCATCTGTGTACCCTGGCAGTGGGAAACACAGACAGACAGCAGCAGCAGGAGGAGGAATGGAGGAGTAGGCGAGCAGCTACTGTTTGACGTAATAGCTGGTGGCAGAGTGGCAGCAGAAGGTAAATCATCTGTGTACCCTGGCAGTGGGAAACACAGACAGACAGCAGCAGCAGCAGCAGGAGGAGGTATGGAGGAGCAGTGTGAGTGTGGCAGCAGGTAGGCAGCGTGACATAATAGCCCTGGTACCTAGCGGTGATACCAGGGCTGTAAATAAACACAACAGGAGGTCCCAGACAGCGGTCGTGCAGCCCACATTGTGTCCAATACACAACTGGGACAACACAGTTTTCAACCCGGGCACCTCAGAAAAATTAAACCTTTTTTTTTTTTTTAATGGTTTGTTTGGTTTTTGGTTTTGCAACCAATATAGCTATTGTTTGACGTAATAGCTGGTGGCAGAGTGGCAGCAGAAGAAGGTAATTCTGTGTACGCTGGCAGTGGGAAACACAGACAGACAGCAGAAGGGCAGTACACAGCAGCCCACTGTAGGTGTAAAATGTGTGGCTGCAGGCGACGTAATAGTCAAAGTGAACCAGGCTGGCTTAGTGAGCAGGAGCCAGGAGGTGGTAAAGGGTGGTAAGGCACATTAACGATGGTTCCGGCAGCCAGTTCATGTCCCCCTCTCGCCGACAACAGGGGCCAGGAACTCGCCTTCCACCCACGCCTGGTTCATCTTGAGAAACGTCAGTCGGTCCACAGACTTGTGAGACAGACGTGAGCGTTTCTCGGTGACCACACCACCAGCTGCACTGAAGCAGCGCTCGGACAGCACGCTGGAAGGGGGGCAGGACAGCACTTCCAGGGCGTACTGCGCCAGCTCGCTCCAGATCTCCATGCGCTTGACCCAATACTCCATGGGATCAACAGGGGCATCGCTGTCAAGCCCGCTGTACGACCCCATGTAGTCAGCCACCATGCGGGTCAGGCGCTGGCTGTGACCGGAGGAGGATGCTGCTGCATGCATCTCCTCTCTAGTCACTGCTGCCGGAGCCTCTACAGTCCTGTAGAGCTCGTGGCTGAGAGACAGCAGGTCTGTGGGGCGCTTGCTGCTGCTGGATGCAGGCACCTGCTGCTGCCTCTGTGCTGGCTGCTGGACAGTGGGGGTGGAAGGCTGGGGGAAGGCTTCCTCCAAGCGCTCAACAAGGGCCTGCTGCAAGCTCCTTATTTGTTGCGCTGGGTCTCCTCCTGCAGGCGGCAGGAACTGGCTCAACTTCCCCTTGAGGCGTGGGTCCAACATCATGCTGATCCAGATGTCCTCCCTCTGCTTCATCTGGATCACCCTGGGGTCCCTGCGCAGGCACGTCAGCATGTGTCAGCATGTGCGCTGCCATTGGGAAGAGGCGGGCCACGTCTGCTGGCACATCGACGTCAGTGCTGTCCTCATCCTCCTCCTCTGCCGCCTCATCCTCTCTCCACCCCCGCACCAACTCAGCTGCGCTGTGCTGATCCCCCTCATCAGCAGCCAGGTCAGGGACCTCCACCAAGTCCTCCTCCTCCTCCCCCTCAGAGGTGGACTGCGCAGCTGGTTGCCACTCCTGCTGGTCCAAGGCTGCCGCTCCCTGTTCCAGCAAAGCATCGAGGGCCCTGTTCAGCAGAGAAACCAGGGGCACCCACTCGCAGACCATAGCATGGTCCCTGCACACCATGTTTGTGGCCTGCAGGAAGGGAGCCAGCACTAAGCACACCTGCTGCATGTGCCTCCAGTCATCATCGGGGACGATGGACGGGAAGTTGCTGGTCTTGTCCCTTCTCAGAGCTGCGGAAACAGTGGCCAGGGCAAGGTACTGTTTGACAGCGCGCCTCTGTTCAACCAGACGCTCCAACATCGCCAGGGTGGAGTTCCAGCGAGTCAGAACGTCAAGGATCAGCCGATGGCGTGGCAGATCCAGCTCCTTTTGCACGTCTTCCAGGCTCGCACAGGCTGCAGCCGAGCGCCGGAAGTGACGCACAACATTCCTTGCCATTTCCAGCAGTTCGCCCATCCCCTGGTAGGTGCGCAGGAACTTCTGCACCACCAGGTTCAGCACGTGGGCAAGACAGGGGATGTGGGTCAGGTTTCCCCTGTCTATTGCGGCAACCAGATTGGCCCCATTGTCGGCCACCACCGCTCCGACTCTGAGGCCTCTGGGGGTCAGCCAAATCCTCTCCTGCTCCTGGAGTTTGGCCAACACATGGGTTGCCGTCAGCTTGGTCTTCCCAAGGCTGACCAAGTGCAGCAGCGCTTGGCAGTGGCGGGCCTTCACGCTGCTGCTGAGGCGGGGGGTTTGGCCAGGTGTGCCGGAGGATGGCAGAGGATCGGAGGAACCTGCTGCAGTTCCCCTGAGCCTGCGGGGTGGCACCACCCACTGTGTTGCTGCTGCTGCTGTGCCCGCTGCTGCTCTCCCATCCTCACCCCCTTCCACCAAGCTGACCCAGTGGACAGTGAAGGACAGGTAGCGGCCTGTCCCGAAGCGGCTGCTCCAGGAGTCCATGGTGACGTGGACCCTTTCACCAACCGCGTGCTCCAGCCCTCGCTCCACATTGGCCATCACAAAGCGGTGCAGTGCAGGAATGGCCTTGCGGGAGAAAAAGTGTCTGCTGGGGAGCTGCCAGTCTGGGGCTGCGCAAGCAAGCAGCGCACGAATGTCGCTCCCCTCCTGCACGAGCGTGTACGGCAGGAGTTGGGAGCACATGGCCCGTGCCAGCAAGCCGTTCAGCTGCCGCACGCGACGGCTGCTGGGAGGCAGAGCCCTAACCACCCCCTGGAAGGACTCGCTCAAAAGGCTCTGGCGTGGCCTTTTGCTGGCACGGGAATCAGCAGACACAGCGGAGGAGGCCACTGAGGACTGGCTGCCAGAACAGGCCTCAGTGTCGGCGGCAGGAGTTGCAGAGGGGGGAGGAGCAGTGCGTTTCCGCACTCCTGCTGGTGCTGCTGGAGGAGCAGGAGGGCGGGTGGCTGCTGTTGCTGCTGCTGCTGCTGAAGGCTGTGCAGTGATGGGTGTGGTGCCACTGCCAGCAGCAGATGCCTTCAGCCTCTGGAACTCCTCATGCTGGTGGAAATGTTTAGCCGCAAGGTGGTTGATGAGCGAGCTGGTGCTGAACTTTAAGGGGTCTGCACCTCTGCTCAACTTCCGCTGACAGTGGTTGCAAGTGGCGTACTTGCTGTACACAGTGGGCATGGTGAAAAACCACCAGATTGGTGACAGAAACTTCCCCCTACGGCATGGAAGCGCTGCTGCCTGTCTCCCTGTGGTGGTTGGGGGGGGGGGCTTGGGTGCGGCTGGGGGTGGTACTGGCTGATGCTGCTGCTGCTGCTGCTGAGCCTGAGACACCAGCAGGCTGTGGGACGCTGCCAATGCTTGCAATGATGCGCCTCCTTGCAAGGCCCACAAGCGCATCCTCCTCCTCCTCCTCAGAGCTGCTGAGGACGACATCCCCTGGAGGTGGTGGCACCCAGTCTCTGTCTGTCACCGGGTCATCATCATCCTCCCCCTCCTGAAACATGTCCTGCTGGGATGAGGACCCCCCAAACTCCTCTCCTGATGCATGGATGGGCTGCTTGACTGTCGCCACAGTCTTGCTGTCCAATCCCTCATCCCCCAAAGTGCCCATCAGCATCTCCTCCTCAAGATCGCCAACAACAGCAGACAATTTACTCATGATGCCTGGGGTCAAAAGACTGCTGAATGACAGGTCGGCGAGTGACGGTGAACTGGCCTCCTCCCCAGACCCTGCTGGGCGGCTGCTGCGAACAGGGGTGGTGGTGGTGGTGAGGGTGGAGGCCTCGGATGCAGAGCTGATGGCGGGCTGCTCATCCTCCGTCATGAGTTGCACCACAGTGTCTGCATCCTTTTCCTCAATGGGACGTTTCCGACCCGGCTGGAGGAAAATGGGAGCAGGTGCTACACGCTGCTGCTGCTGTGTCTCTGCAGCGTGAGTTGCAGATGCTCCTGCTGGGCGGCGCCCAAGGCGTCCACGGCCAGTGGCTATGGGAGGAATGTTAGCCACTGACGCTGCTGCTGCTGCTGCGGAACTGTGCATGGTGGCGCGCCCGCGGCCGCGGCTTGCCACAATGCTGCTCCCTCTCCTCCTGATTCCCTTGCTGCCCGTCCCCTTGCCCAAACCGCGCTGGCTGCCACTTCCAGACATCTTAAATGTTTTGGGCGTATAGACAAAAGTTTTGTAAAAGGGCGGGTGAAAAGTGGGGTACTTTAATGGAGTGGGTTGGTTGGTGAGGTGACTGAGTGAGTGTCCCCTAGTACAGTAAGTAAGTAGTAACAGTCAGGAAGTACAACTAGCAGTTACAATAATCAGTAGTAATCACAAGTAAATTTAGTGTGTGTACACTCAGACAGTGAGTGCACGCACGCAGGAGCTAGTAGCCTATGAACACAGTGACTGAGTGTCCTAGACTCCTAGTACAGTAAGAGTAAGTAGTAACAGTAAGTAGAACTAACTAATTACAATAATCAATCAGCGATCAGAAGGAAATGGAGTGTGGGTGTGTGTACACTCAGACAGTGAGTGCACGCACGCAAGAGCTAGTAGCCTATGAACACAGTGACTGAGTGTCCTAGACTCCTAGTACAGTAAGAGTAAGTAGTAACAGTAAGTACAACTAACTAATTACGATAATCAATCAGTGATCAGAAGGAAATGGAGTGTGGGTGTGTGTACACTCAGACAGTGAGTGCACGCACGCAGGAGCTAGTAGCCTATGGACAGTGACTGAGTGTCCTAGACTCCTAGTACAGTAAGAGTAAGTAGTAACAGTAAGTAGAACTAACTAATTACAATAATCAATCAGCGATCAGAAGGAAATGGAGTGTGGGTGTGTGTACACTCAGACAGTGAGTGCACGCACGCAGGAGCTAGTAGCCTATGAACACAGTGACTGAGTGTCCTAGACTCCTAGTACAGTAAGAGTAAGTAGTAACAGTAAGTAGAACTAACTAATTACGATAATCAATCAGCGATCAGAAGGAAATGGAGTGTGGGTGGTGTGTGTACACTCAGACAGTGAGTGCACGCACGCAGGAGCTAGTAGCCTATGAACACAGTGACTGAGTGTCCTAGACTCCTAGTACAGTAAGAGTAAGTAGTAACAGTAAGTAGAACTAACTAATTACAATAATCAATCAGCGATCAGAAGGAAATGGAGTGTGGGTGTGTGTACACTCAGACAGTGAGTGCACGCACGCAGGAGCTAGTAGCCTATGAACACAGTGACTGAGTGTCCTAGACTCCTAGTACAGTAAGAGTAAGTAGTAACAGTAAGTAGAACTAACTAATTACAATAATCAATCAGCGATCAGAAGGAAATGGAGTGTGGGTGTGTGTACACTCAGACAGTGAGTGCACGCACGCAGGAGCTAGTAGCCTATGAACACAGTGACTGAGTGTCCTAGACTCCTAGTACAGTAAGAGTAAGTAGTAACAGTAAGTACAACTAACTAATTGCGATAATCAATCAGCGATCAGAAGGAAATAGAGTGTGGGTGGTGTGTGTACACTCAGACAGTGAGTGCACGCACGCAGGAGCTAGTAGCCTATGAACACAGTGACTGAGTGTCCTAGACTCCTAGTACAGTAAGAGTAAGTAGTAACAGTAAGTACAACTAACTAATTACGATAATCAATCAGCGATCAGAAGGAAATAGAGTGTGGGTGGTGTGTGTACACTCAGACAGTGAGTGACCGCACGCAGGAGCTAGTAGCCTATGGACAGTGACTGAGTGTCCTAGACTCCTAGTACAGTAAGAGTAAGTAGTAACAGTAAGTAGAACTAACTAATTACAATAATCAATCAGCGATCAGAAGGAAATGGAGTGTGGGTGTGTGTACACTCAGACAGTGAGTGCACGCACGCAGGAGCTAGTAGCCTATGAACACAGTGACTGAGTGTCCTAGACTCCTAGTACAGTAAGAGTAAGTAGTAACAGTAAGTAGAACTAACTAATTACAATAATCAATCAGCGATCAGAAGGAAATGGAGTGTGGGTGGTGTGTGTACACTCAGACAGTGAGTGACCGCACGCAGGAGCTAGTAGCCTATGGACAGTGATTGAGTGTCCTAGACTCCTAGTACAGTAAGAGTAAGTAGTAACAGTAAGTAGAACTAACTAATTACAATAATCAATCAGCGATCAGAAGGAAATGGAGTGTGGGTGGTGTGTGTACACTCAGACAGTGAGTGCACGCACGCAGGAGCTAGTAGCCTATGAACACAGTGACTGAGTGTCCTAGACTCCTAGTACAGTAAGAGTAAGTAGTAACAGTAAGTAGAACTAACTAATTACAATAATCAATCAGCGATCAGAAGGAAATGGAGTGTGGGTGGTGTGTGTACACTCAGACAGTGAGTGACCGCACGCAGGAGCTAGTAGCCTATGGACAGTGACTGAGTGTCCTAGACTCCTAGTACAGTAAGAGTAAGTAGTAACAGTAAGTAGAACTAACTAATTACAATAATCAATCAGCGATCAGAAGGAAATGGAGTGTGGGTGGTGTGTGTACACTCAGACAGTGAGTGACCGCACGCAGGAGCTAGTAGCCTATGGACAGTGACTGAGTGTCCTAGACTCCTAGTACAGTAAGAGTAAGTAGTAACAGTAAGTACAACTAACTAATTACAATAATCAATCAGCGATCAGAAGGAAATGGAGTGTGGGTGGTGTGTGTACACTCAGACAGTGAGTGACCGCACGCAGGAGCTAGTAGCCTATGGACAGTGACTGAGTGTCCTAGACTCCTAGTACAGTAAGAGTAAGTAGTAACAGTAAGTAGAACTAACTAATTACGATAATCAATCAGCGATCAGAAGGAAATGGAGTGTGGGTGTGTGTACACTCAGACAGTGAGTGCACGCACGCAGGAGCTAGTAGCCTATGGACAGTGACTGAGTGTCCTAGACTCCTAGTACAGTAAGAGTAAGTAGTAACAGTAAGTAGAACTAACTAATTACGATAATCAATCAGCGATCAGAAGGAAATAGAGTGTGTGTTGTGTGTGTACACTCAGACAGTGAGTGCAGTGCGCACACGCAGGAGCTAGTAGCCTATATGAACAGTGACAGTGAGTGTCCCTACGGGTACAGTAAGAGTAAGTAGTAAGTAAGTACAACTAACTAACAATAATCTATCAGTAATCAGAAGGAAATAGAGTGTGTGTACTGTACACACAGACAGTGAGTGAGTGCACACACGCAGGAGCTAGCTAGTAGCCTATAAACAGTGACAGTCAGTGAGTGTCCTACTCCTAGTACAGTATAACTACAATACTATTAGTAAAGGACAGCAGAAATACTGGTATAGATGAGAGAAATAAACAGAGGACAGCTGCCCACAGAGGCAAGGCCCCCCTGAGGCCTAAACCTGTAAGCTTGCAGCAGCTGCCTGTCTCTAAAGCTAACACACAAGCTACTAACTAAAATACAATGTCTATCTAACTAACAACAATATAGGTGTATATGGCAGGTGTAGGTGAGCAAAAACGCTAGGTAAATGATCACAATAGAGCACTTGCTAAGCCAAAGCACAAAGGAGCAACTCTCTCTCTGTACAAGTCTCAGGCAAGCATGGAGAAACGGAACATGGCGGCCGCTATTTATAGGGTAGGGGCTGGCCAGGGTCCCCCTCTGTGATTGGCTGCCGTCAGAGGGCCTGGGAGCCCTCTGATTGGCTCTAAGGACATCAATCTGGGCTATGACGCTATTCGAGCTCGGTACCGCGCCGGGTTGCTCGAATAGCTCGAATAGTGAATGGGCTATTCGAGTGTACTCGGATAGCCCATTCGAATAGCTACAGCTATTCGGAGCTCGAATACCGAGCTCGAATAGCTGAAAAAGAGCTCGAATATTCGAGCTACTCGAATATTCGAGCTCTGCTGAGCACCACTAGTATATACAGTACTGAACAAAATTCCGGACACAACTTCTCTTTCCACCTTTTTTTTTTAAAGGAACATCCCCACATAATCACTTGCTGTTGTAACTTGGAAAAAAAGATGTTTCTTGCATCATTCACCCTCAAAACAAGTGTTGGAAGCTATTTAAGGCCAATTCGAATAGTCAGCTCGAATAATGAGCTCGAATACCGACTCGAATAGTGAGCTCGAAGTCCGAGGTCGAATCTAATAGTAAAAATTATTCGACTCGAATATTCGACTGAACTCGAATAATTTACTATTCGAATTCGACCAAACTCGAATTTTAAAAAGGGATATTTGAGCACCACTGCAGTGAGTGCACGCACACGCAGGAGCTAGCCTATGAACAGTGACAATCAGTGAGTGTCCTAGTACAGTTACAGTATATAACTATTCAGAAAAAAATAGAGTGTGTGTACCCTACAGTACACAGACAGTGAGTGCACGCACACGCAGGAGCTAGTAGCCTATGAACAGTGACTGAGTGAGTGTCCTAGTACAGTTACAGTATATAACTATTCAGAAGGAAATAGAGTGTGTGTACACTACACAGACAGTAAATGCACGCACACGCAGGAGCTAGTAGCCTATGAACAGTGACAGTGAGTGTCCTAGTACAGTTACAGTATATAACTATTCAGAAGGAAATAGAGTGTGTGTACACAGACAGTGAGTGCAAGCACACGCAGGAGCTAGTAGCCTATGAACAGTGACAGTGAGTGTCCTAGTACAGTTACAGTATATAACTACAATACAAAATACAATCACTAAGTAGTAGTAAAGGACAGCAGAAATACTGTCTAATACTATCTAATACTGTCTAATACTGTCTAATACTAATGAGAAATAAACTAACAGAGGACAGGAGGACAGCTGCCCACACAGGCAGGCCCTGAGGCCTAAAGCTGTAAGCCTGCAGCAGCTGGCCTGTCTCTATGTAACACAAAAGCTACTAACTAAAATACAATGTCTATCTAACTAACAACAATATCGGTGTGTATAGGAGGTGTATGTGAGCAAAAACGCTAGGTAAATGACCACAATAGAGCTCTTGCTAAGCCAAAGCACAAAGGAGCAACTCTCTCTCTGTACAAGTCTCAGGCAAGGATGAAAAAACCTAAAATGGTGGCCGCTATTTATAGGGTAGGGGCTGGCCAGGGTCCCCCTCTGTGATTGGCTGCCGTCAGAGGGCCTGGGAGCCCTCTGGTTGGCTCTAAGGACATCAATCTGGGCTATGACGCTATTTGAGCTTGGTATTCGAGCTCGAATAGCGCCGTTTGCTCGAATAGCTCGAATAGTGAATGGGCTATTCGCGTTTACTCGAATAGCCCATTCGAATAGCTGCAGCTATTCGGAGCTCGAATACCGAGCTCGAATAGCTGGAAAAGAGCTCGAATATTCGAGCTCTGCTGAGCACCACTGGTTCTGGATGCTTGTTTGGCTTACCAAGGGTGAAAAGGGATAATTTGCATATTTAGTAGCAGTGTGTAGTGGGTAACCATACATGTTCACTTATAGTTGAATTATTGCAGATTTCCTTCTGTTTTAAGAAGGCAAATTACACCAAGCTTTGTTTTTTTTTTTAGTAGGAGGTCTTTTTGGTCCCTTTTATCCCCCTATAGATTCCGAGTGGTTAGGGTCACCCTGAGCTGCTTGGTTACTCTATTGTACTGGTCCAAGCCCTATCTCATACAGCCACATTATTGAGTGAATCTCTGAATGCATTTGTTTGAACATTTGCATGCGAGAGTGCGAAGGGTTAATAGATTTTTTTCAGCCATATCAATCCCTGCCAAGTACTGATGAGGACCAAAAGTCCAACACAGGCTGTCTGCATGTGGGGTTGATATGACTGTTAGAAATTTGAAGGGACTCCGAGCAGTGCAGAAACTATGGAAAGATGCATATCATTTTAAAGCTCTCTTTCTCCTCTTTCTGATGACCCCTAAATCATCGCCCTACGCCTTTTAGTTTTCTCTATTTTCGCGATCAAAATCGGGGCCACTGCAATTTCGATCGCGAAAATAACAAAAACTAAAACGCGTAGGTCAACGGTTTACATATCATTGGAAAGAGGAGAAAGAGAGCTTTAAAATGATATGCATCCTTCTATAGTTTCTGCACTGCTCGGAGTCCCTTTAAAGCTATATGCTTGCTATACACCAGCGGTTCTGGATGCTTGCTTGGCTTACCAAGGGTGAAAAGGGATAATTTGCATATTTAGTAGCAGTGCATTGTGGGTAACCACAAATGTTCACTTATAGCTGAATTATTGCAGATTTCCTTCTGTTTTAAGAAGGCAAATTACTCCAATACAGTGGAACGCACGCTGGAACGTGGAAGAGGTGAGTCATCCCCGCCCGCTGCCTCTTACTAATAGTGGCGGCTGCTGCTGAGCTTAAGCAGGAGGGGGAGCGCACATAGGGGACCCAGGTGAGGGAGGGGGGTCCTGCTGAGCTTAAGCTGGAGGGGGAGCACACATGGGGGACCCAGGTGAGGGAGGGAGGTCCTGCTGAGCTTAAGCTGCAGGGGGAGCGCACATGGGGGACCCAGGTGAGGGAGGGGGGGGAGGTCCTGCTGAGCTTAAGCTGCAGGGAGAATGCACATGGGGGAACCAGGTGAGGGAGGGGGGTCCTGCTGAGCTTAAGCTGGAGGGGGAGCACACATGGGGGACCCAGGTGAGGGAGGGAGGTCCTGCTGAGCTTAAGCTGCAGGGGGAGCGCACATGGGGGACCCAGGTGAGGGAGGGGGGGGGGAGGTCCTGCTGAGCTTAAGCTGCAGGGAGAATGCACATGGGGACCCAGGTGAGGGGGGTCCTGCTGAGCTTAAGCTGCAGGGAGAATGCACATGGGGATCCAGGTGATGGGGTCCTGCTGAGCTTAAGCTGCAGGGGGAGCGCACATGGGGGACCCAGGTGAGGGGGGGGGGGTCCGACCCCCCTCCCCGCCGCTGTGCCCAATACCCCCTTCCTGCCCTCTACCCCCTTATGCGGTGTATGCTACGCCGCGGGTCATCGTTTTCCTCTGTATTCACCTTATCTATGGTACTTTTTTAAGCACCCAAAGAGCAAAAATATAATATAATTTTGGTAAGAAAAGTAATATTGACATGAAGTTAATCAGGAACAACTTACTATTTTGCTTGGAAATGTGCCTGAAAGTTTATTTTTATCAAATAAGTAATTTGTGAGAAGTTTTGAGACTAGAGCCTATTAAGGGTGTGTGTGTGTGTGTGTGTGTGTGTGTGTGTGTGTGTGTGTGTGTGTGTGTGTGTGTGTGTGTGTGTGTGTGTGTGTGTGTGTGTGTGTGTGTGTGTGTGTGTGTGTGTGTGTGTGTGTGTGTGTGTGTGTGTGTGTGTGTGTGTGTGTGTGTGTGTGTGTGTGTGTGTGTGTGTGTGTGTGTGTGTGTGTGTGTGTGTGTGCGTGCGTGGTGTTTTTATATAGTGTCTTTGTGCTTTGTCTAATAACAGAGTGTGTAAGAGAGTTTGTAGGTACAATGTTATGTGTCTATATGTTTATATCATCTGAATATGAGAAGTGTGTGAGTGTGCAGGCAGAATGATTATAGTAGGTTCTGTGTGTGTAGCACTGTGAATAACTGATTATAATGTAGGTGTGTGTATGATTTCTGAGCATGTGTAATGGTTTGTGTAAAGTATGTTACTTATCATTGTTTTTTACATTTTAAGTTCTGTGTTTCATCATTTATTCAGAAATCAGCCTGATAGCTTCTACACAAGGTACTCAAGATATGCAAGAGGGAGAGAAACAGATTTCCCGAATGCAACTGCCGGAAAAGTTCAAGGTAAAGAAAAATAGTAAATGAAAAAAGGCAATTTCTCTGTCTATTATATACAATAACCATCCATTGAACATATTTGGGAATGTGTACAATGCAAACAATTTAATAATGACAATAATGACAACTAATCATGATGACCATACATTATTTCACAATATTTTTTATTTTGTTTAACATTATAACACAGACAGAAGTATAATGAAACAGGTGATTGTCATGGTTCCAATATAAAACTATGCTTCTATATCTAGCATCTTAATGGTTGTATAACAGGTATAACTCTAGGCCTAGACACATCTTGTTAATGTATCCGTTCATTACTCAAAGCATGGGCAGATCAATCATGAAATAGATCTAATCCAATCTGAAGGATCTGTTGTCTGCCCAAACACTGCACACAGATTTCAGCAGGAAGTCTATCAGGGAAGCGGGAAAAAAGGGCGCATGCCGCTAGTGGACAAAAAGGGCGCCGCCATTCACTCTCATAATAAATAGCGGTTAATGGGCGCCGAGCAGGAAAAAAGGGCGCAGGACATAAATAACGTTTACAAACGGCGCCAGGAGATTTTTAATGATTTATAAGTGTGCTTGTGGGGATTTACGTTTATAAAATGCACCCGTGCCGAATAACGTTTATAAAAATACTAAACATATTTATCTTATTTAACTAATTAAAACATTGTTTAAAGTTTTATCCCTTACTGTTTGTAAAACATTATTATTCACAAAATAAAGCGATCAGTACGTAGCGATCAGTACGTAACGTAAATTGCAAAATATTTTTTGCATCCACAATTAGTAAAACATTATTATCCACATAATAAAGGGGGGTCTTAGGTTTAGGCACCACCAGGGGGGTCTTAGGTTTAGGCACCAACAGGGGGGTCTAGGGGTTAGGGGTAGGTACAGGGAGGGTTACTTAGGCACCAACAGGGGGGGTCTTAGGTTTAGGCACCAACAGGGGGGTCTTAGGTTTAGGCACCAACAGGGGGGTCTTAGGTTTAGGCACCAACAGGGGGGTCTTAGGTTTAGGCACCAACAGGGGGGTCTTAGGTTTAGGCACCAACAGGGGGGTTTTAGGTTTAGGCACCAACAGGGGGGTCTTAGGTTTAGGCACCAACAGGGGGGTCTAGGGGTTAGGGATAGGTACAGGGAGAGTTCTGTGTAAGAGTAGGCTTAGGTATAGTTTTAGTAAAATTTTAGTAATAATTACTAATGTTTTACAACACTTATTACGAACGTAGTTATATTTATATCATCGTTATAAACAATATTTTCAGATTTTATTATAAGAACAAACCGTAAATGAAGGTTATTCACAATAATATAGAATTATAACAATTAAACATATATTATTGTTTTTTTCATAAACGTAATTATAAGTTTAACTTTAGAAACAGGGAAGATTAACGTTTTCACAATTTCCGACTACATAAACATTATTTAAAGGGAACCAGAGGTGAGAGGGGTATGGAGGGTGCCATATTTATTTCCTTGTAAACAATACCAGTTGCCTGGCTGTCCTACTGATCCTCTGGCATAAGTAGCGTCTGAGTCAAAACCCTGGAACAAGCATATGGCTAATCCAGTCAGCTGAGTCAGAGTACCTGATCTGCTGCATGCTTGTTCAGGGTCTATGGCTTAAAGTATTAGAGACACAGGATCAGCAGGGCTGCCAGGCAACTGGTATTGCTTAACCACTTAAGGACCGAGGTGATAGAGATCTACGCCCTGTTTTGATGGGCTCCTGGCTGGGGGGGCGTAGATCTCTATCACCGGCGCCGCCGCTCCCCGCCGCGATCGCGCGCACTGAACCGGCTGCACTTAGCTGTCTTATGACAGCTAAGGCTTCCGGGTATCGGCAGGAGCCGTCACTGATTGGCTCCCTGCCGTGTGATCGCTGTGAGCCAATCACAGCGATCACCCTCCGAAAGGCAACATAGTTGCCGTTCCGCCTCCCTCTCCGCCTCCCTCTCCCTGTCACTGTGGATCTTGTGTGACAGGGAGAGACGCACAGCCTGCAGCCGTGACAGGCTGTGCGATTTTAGTGTAAAAATAAACTTTTTTTTATCCAGCACTCCCCCCCCATGTATCCCTTAAACCCCTCCCAACCACCTATATATAGATCTATCTATATAGATCTATATATAGATCTATCTATATATATATATATATAGATCTATCTATATATATATATATATATATATATATATATAGATAGATCTATCTATATATATATATAGATCTATCTATATATATATATATAGATCTATCTATATATATATATATATATATATATATATATATATATATATATATATATATATATATATATATATATATATATATATATATATATATATATATATATATATATATATATATATATACTTATAGATCTATATATATATATATATATATATATATATATATATATATATATATATATATATATGGATCTATCTATATATATATATATATATATATATATATAGATCTATCTACATATATATATATATATATATATATATATATATATATATATATATATAGATCTATCTATCTATCTATCTATAGATCTATCTATCTATAGATCTATCTATCTATAGATCTATCTATCTTACTATATATATATATATATATATATATATATATATATATCTATATATATATATATCTATATATATATATATCGATATATCTATATATCTATATATTTTACTGCATTGTGATTTTAACCACTTGCCGACCGCCCCTACCTAGGGGCGGCGGCAAAGTGGAGCCCGCAACGACCGAAATACGCTGATCGGCGGCGGCTCGTTGCGGACTAGCTGGCCGGGGATTGCACGCTGGATGTGCCCACCCGCGTCGTCAACCCGCCAGCCAATTAGCAGCAGCAGCGGGTTGTTAACCCCCGATCTGCCGCATGTAAAGCGGATAATACGCTTTGTAATGTATACAAAGCGTATTATACAGGCTGCCTCCTGCCCGGTGGTCCCAGTGATTGAGGGACCACCAGGGCAGGTTGCAGTCCTCCTAGTAAGTACCCAAGCACACTGATCCTGCCCCCTGATCACCCACTGCACCCATCAGACCCCCCCTGCCCACCCCTCAGACACCTGTTTGCACCCAATCACCCCCCTAATCACCCATTAATCACTCCCTGTCACTATCTCAACGCTATTTTTTAGATTAGGTCCTAAACTGCCCCCTGGGGGCTCCTGAACACCCCCCCCCCCACACCCTCATATCCTCCCTAGAACCTGTCACTGCTACCCATCAGATCAGGCCCTAATATGCCCCCTGCGGGCTTCTGATCACCCGGCCAAACCCTCACCCGCCCCACCGCAGTGACAGAATTTTTTTTTCTGATCACTGCTGGTACGACTTAATTGCCATGTCCAGGTCACGATTTGAGAACATTCCTGCACTTCAGTGCCAATACAACCTGTCATCTAAGAAGCCACCCTGCTTATGACCGGTTCCACAAAATTCGGCCCCTCATAGACCACCTGTCATCAAAATTTGCAGATGCATATACCCCTGAACAGTCATTTTGAGGCATTTGGTTTCCAGACTACTCCTCGTGGTTTTGGGCCCCAAAAGTTAGCGGAAATTGATTTGTATTGTTTTTTTTCACAAAGTGTCACTTTCCACTAACTTGTGACAAAAAATAAAATCTTCTATGAACTCACCATACACCTAACAGAATACCTTGGGGTGTCTTCTTTCTAAAATGGGGTCACTTGTGGGGTTTCTATACTTCCCTGGCATTTTAGGGGCCCTAAACCGTGAGGAGTAGCCTAGAAACCAAATGCCTCAAAATGACCTGTGAATAGGACGTTGGGCCCCATAGCGCACCTAGGCTGCAAAAAAGTGTCACACATGTGATATCGCCGTACTCAGGAGAAGTAGTATAATGTGTTTTGGGGTGTATTTTTACACATACCCATGCTGGGTGGGAGAAATCTTTCTGTAAAGGGACAATTGTGTGTAAAAAAAATCAAAACATTTTAATTTACAGAGATATTTCTCCCACCCAGCATGGGTATGTGTAAAAATACACCCCAAAACACATTATACTACTTCTCCTGAGTACGGCGATACCACATGTGTGACACTTTTTTGCAACCTAGGTGCGCTAAGAGGCCCAATGTCCTATGAGTACCTTTAGAATTTCACAGGTCATTTTGAGGCATTTGGTTTCTAGACTACTCCTCATGGTTTAGGGCCCCTAAAATGCCAGGGCATTATAGGAACCCCACAAGTGACCCCATTTTAGAAAGAAGACACCCCAAGGTATTCAATTAGGTGTATGGGGAATTCATAGACGATTTTATTTTTTGTCACAAGTTAGTGGAAAATGACACTTTGTGAAAAAAACAATAAAAATCAATTTCAGCTAACTTGTGAAAAAAAAATGAAATCTTCTATGAACTCCCCATACTACTAACGGAATACCTTGGGGTGTCTTCTTTCTAAAATGGGGTCACTTGTAGGGTTCCTATACTGTCCTGGCATTTTAGGGGCCCTAAACCGTGAGGAGTAGTCTAGAAAATAAATGTCTCAAAATGACCTGTGAAATCCTAAAGGTACTCATAGGACTTTGGGCCCCTTAGCGCAGTTATGGTGCAAAAAAGTGTCACACATGTGGTATCGCCGTACTCAGGAGAAGTAGTATAATGTGTTTTGGGGTGTATTTTTACACATACCCATGCTGGGTGGGAGAAATATCTCTGTAAATGGACAATTGTGTGTAAAAAAATCAAAAGAAATCTCATTTACAGAGATATTTCTCCCACCCATCATGGGTATGTGTAAAAATACACCCCAAAACACATTATACTATTTCTCCTGAGTAAGGTGATACCACATGTGTGACATTTCTTTTGCAGCCTAGGTGCGCTAAGTCCTATGAGCACCTTTAGGCTTTACAGGGGTGCTTACAATTTAGCACCCCCCAAAATGCCAGGACAGTAAACACACCCCACAAATGACCCCATTTTGGAAACTAGACACTTCAAGGTATTCAGAGAGGGGCATGGTGAGTCCGTGGCAGATTTCATTTTTTTTTGTCACCAGTTAGCAGAAATGGAAACTTTTTTTTATTTATTTTTTTTGTCACAAAGTGTCATTTTCCGCTAACTTGTGACAAAAGATAAAATCTTCTATGAACTCACCATGCCTCTAAGTGAATACTTTTGGGTGTCTTCTTTCCAAAATGGGGTCATTTGGGGGGTATTTATACTATCCTGGAATTCTGGCACCTCATGAAACCTGACAGGTGCTCAGAAATGAGAGAGATGCTTCAAAATGGGAAAATTCAATTTTTGCACCATAGTTTGTAAACGCTATAACTTTTACCCAAACCAATAAATATACACTGAATGGTTTTTTTTTAATCAAAAACATGTTTGTCCACATTTTTCGCGCTGCATGTATACAGAAATTTTACTTTATTTGAAAAATGTCAGCACAGAAAGTTAAAAAAATCATTTTTTTGCCAAAATTCATGTCTTTTTTGATGAATATAATAAAAAGTAAAAATCGCAGCAGCAATCAAATAGCACCAAAAGAAAGCTGTATTAGTGACAAGAAAAGGAGCCAAAATTCATTTAGATGGTAGCTTGTATGACTGAGCAATAAACCATTAAAGCTGCAGTGGTCTGAATGGAAAAAAGGCTCTGGTCCTTAAGGGGTGAAAAGACTGCGGTCCTTAAGTGGTTAAAAGGAAATAAATATGGCAACCTCCACATACCTCTCACCTCTGGTTCCCTTTAATGATTTATAATTTCGTTAAACCTTATTTGTAATCGAAATATAGCACACTATTTTTATAAACCCTATTAATGATTAATTATTATTTAGAGTTTACACCCCGCGCCCTTTTTGTCCGGGCGCCCTTTTTGTACGTACGTGTCTATCAGAAGTCTCCCTAGTGCCAGTGCCACCTGCCTAGGTGTCGTTCCCCCCCCCCCCCCCTCTCCAATGTATGTGTTCAGTTGGCTCTTTAACTCACAGAAAATTGACAGTATACCTTCATGTTGATCAGGTATGATACACAAGGAGGCAAAGCTCTTCCAAAGGCTTACAATGTAAAGGGAGGGGGGGGGGGTGACTTGACATAGAAGGGGAGAAAGGGAGAGGGTACAACTGTCCTCTTGTTCACACTGTCCTCCCTAACATACCCTGCAAACTTGTTTTTTCTAGCATGTTTGGGGGCTTTGCTATTGACCGCTAAAGATGATGGCCATTAAAGGATTCCCGAGATGACATGTGACATGATGAGATAGACATGTGTATGTACAGTGCCTAGCACACTAATAACTATGCTGTGTTCCTTTTTTTCTTTCTCTGCTTGAAAGAGTTAAACATCAGGTATGTAAGTGGCAGTTCCTGTCAGGACTGAGTCAGACTACAGTGTGACCTTCACTGATAAGAAATTACAACTATAAAACACTTTCCAAGCAGAAAATAGCTTATGAGAGCAGGAAAGAGATAAAAGGGAGGGAGGGAAAAAAATGCACAATTTTATTTAAAAAGAAAAAGAATAAACATATTTATAAAAATAAAAAATAAAATAAACATTGGGGGAGCGATCAGACCCCACCACCAGAGAGCTCTGGGGAAGGGGGGGGGGGAAGTTGGATCACTTGTGTGTTGAGTTGTGCGGCCCTACAGCGAGTTCTTAAAGCTGCAATGGCCCAATTATGACAAAATGGCCTCATCCAATATTCGGGTATCCGAACTAGCCAGATAATTCGAACTTTTTTCCACTATGCAAACTTTGGATTGGAATCCAGATATCTGTGTAAATCCGAATAGCACTATCCGAGCAAACTCGGATTTCCATTTGAAAATCCGAAATTCGAGCGGATAGTTAGTTAGGATATCCGAGCAGAGGCCTTCAATAGCTAAAATCCCTTTCGGAGGCATGAGAGAGAGAGAGAGAGAGAGAAATTTTTTACCTTCCAAAAATTTTTGGAAGTATTTTAAAGGCCACTTCCAGTTTTCTATCCGGATATTCGAATCCGACCCGATAACCCGGATATTGGGTTCAGATATCCAATTCTATTCGGATACCCAAAAGTTCGGATTCGGATATCCGATTCGGATACGGATATCTGGGTATCCGTATCCGAATTCAATTTGGATTTTGAAAAGGGGTATCCGAGCAGCACTACTGGTCACTAGGGGGGTTTAACACTGCGGTCCTTAAGTGGTTAACATCGTTCTGCAGATTTGCCTTTTTGTGTGTGATGTGTGATTCACGCTTTGTGCAACTTAGTTGGAATGCAGAATAATCGTGTTTTGTGTGAAAATTTAAATGTGATTTTAAAGTTAAATAGAAACATTTTTGCACACATGGCAGAAACGCTTGCAGAGTGAGAAACGCTGCATTTTATGCAGTAATGGAAGTCTATGGGCTGCAGGAAAAAAACGTATGCAGGCATGGGCTCACGGGTACTAACGAGTGCCTAAGCACTTGAATTTGGTATTTAAATGAGTCTTAATTGCCTCAGGTGTGCGGCGGGGAAACAAGGGGTTATTTACCCATAAGTCCGTGGCTTTGCAAGCCTCACTACACGCACTTCCTCCTTCAAGGAAGCAATAATAAGCAATTATAAGGAGTGCAATAAAAATTGTAAAAAAGAAATTAGGCTGGCAAAGATCGAAGCTGAAAATCAAATCGCTAGGGATATCAAATCTAACCCAAAAAAGTTTTACAAGTACATCAACTCTAAAAAAAGAAAGGTTGACTGTATAGGAATCCTAAAGGATGAGGGTGGGAACTCAATGGTGGACGACCAAGGTAAGGCAGAGTTATTAAATGCTTTCTTTGCTTCTGTCTTCACAAAGGAAACAGCACTGTTGCAAATTACAGAGGCAGAAGAGTCTCAATCTTCTAACTGTAATATTAAATACTTAACGCAGGAAGAAGTGAAGGCAAGACTAAATAAATTAAAAATAGACAAGGCACCTGGCCCGGATGGCATGCATCCTCGGGTCCTAAGAGAATTAAGTTCAGTTATAGCTAAGCCCCTTTATCTTATCTTTTGTGACTCTCTTGCAACTAGCAGAGTCCCAGTGGATTGGCGTACAGCCCACGTTTTCCCATTATTTAAGAAGGGCAAAAAATCTGATCCAGGAAATTATAGACCTGTAAGCTTAACATCAGTTGTATGCAAACTATTTGAGGGGTTACTAAGAGATACTATATATGACTTCATAGTAGAAAATAATCTTATTTCTCAGCATCAACATGGGTTTACTAAAGACAGGTCCTGTTTGACTAACATGCTCAGCTTTTATGAGGTAGTGAATGCTAATATGGATATTAGGAATGCTGTAGATGTGATATACTTGGACTTTGCAAAGGCCTTCGACACTGTTCCCCACAGAAGTCTGGTGCAAAAGTTGAGGATGCAAGGACTGGGGAAGAGTTTGTGTGCATGGATAGGGAACTGGCTAATGGACAGAAAACAAAGAGTTGTGGTCAATGGATCGTACTCAAAATGGGAGACTGTTAGCAGTGGGGTCCCACAGGGGTCTGTACTGGGTCCAGTGCTCTTCAATTTATTTATTAATGACCTAGTAGATGCAGTAGTGAGCAATGTTGCTATTTTTGCAGATGATACAAAATTGTGCAGAATCATCAACTCTCAGGAAGATAGTGTCATATTGCAACAGGATCTGGATAGGATGGCTATATGGGCACATACATGGCAGATGAAATTCAATGTTGACAAATGTAAAGTCATGCATTTTGGTCGTACCAATGGTCTAGCACCATACAAAATAAATGGGATACAGTTGGGAACATCAAACTTGGAGAAGGACTTAGGAGTACTCATCGACAACAAGTTAAATAATCGTACTCAATGCCAAGCCGCTGCAGCTAAAGCGAACAAAATTTTGGGATGCATTAAAAAGGAAATAAAAACTCGAGATGCTAGCATAATATTGCCCCTGTTTAACTCTCTAGTAAGGCCACATCTGGAATATGGAATTCAGTTCTGGGCACCACATTACAAAAAAGATATTGCAGTTTTAGAGCAGGTGCAGAGACGAGCTACAAAACTGATACGTGGGATGGAAGGTCTCGCTTACCAAGAAAGGTTAGATAAACTGGGTTTATTTAGTCTAGAGAAAAGACGCCTTAGAGGAGATCTAATTAACATGTATAAATACATTAGAGGGCAATATAATAGCTTGGCGGATGAGCTTTTTGTCCCTAGGCCTTCTCAAAGGACTAGAGGACATGAGCTGCGCATGGAGGAAAAACGTTTTAGCCATTTATTTAGGAAAGGGTTCTTTACAGTAAGAGTGGTTAAGATGTGGAATGCATTGCCACAGGAAGTCGTTATGGCAAACTCTATACCTGCATTTAAAGGGGGCTTAGATGCTTTCCTTGCGTTGAAAGACATCCATGGCTACAATTACTAGGTTATGCCTAATGATGTTGATCCAGGGATTTTATCTGATTGCCATCTGGAGTCAGGAAGGAATTTTTCCCATTTGGGGCTAATTGGACCATGCCTGGTGGGGTTTTTTTCGCCTTCCCCTGGATCAACAGGGGTATGTGGGGGACGGGCTGGAGTTGTACTTTGTACTGGTTGAACTCGATGGACGTATGTCTTTTTTCAGCCAAAATAACTATGTAACTATGTAAGCCGGAAGGAGGAAGTGCGCATAGTGAGGCTTGCACTGCATCCAATAGGACGCGTGCAAGCTATTTGGAGCACAGATATACCACAGACTTATGGGTAAATAACCCCTTGTTTCCCTGAGGCACACCTGAGGCAATTAAGCCTCATTTAAATCACAAATTCAAGTGCTCAGGCACCCGTTAGTACTCGTGAGCCCATCACTGGATGCATGTAAAAAACGCGTACGCACATAATGAAAGTCTATGGAAACACATATGCATTTTTCATGTGTTTTAAAACGATATGGTTTTCGCGGGAAAATTCGCGTTTGCACGCAAAAACGTCATTGTTTCGTGCGAAAATTCACGATAGCGCACAATGCGAAAATTCACGTGAAAACGCCCGTGCTAACAGTTAGCACTCTTTTGTGAATCAAGCCCATAGACTTTAATGCAAATGTTCGCCTAGTGAAAATAATTTGAATTTGCTGCAACATCATGTTTACCAATTTTGCCTGCTCATCCCTAGGGTAGAAACCCCATATATAAGTTTGTGTCACTAATTTAGTGTTGGGCGAACAGTGTTCGCCACTGTTCGGGTTCTGCAGAACATCACCCTGTTCGGGTGATGTTCGAGTTCGACCGAACACCTGATGGTGTTCGGCCAAACCGTTCGGCCATATGGCCGAACTAAGAGCGCATGGCCGAACGTTCCCCGAACTTTCGGCTAGCGCTGTGATTGGCCGAACGGGTCACGTGGTTCGGACCCGAACGCGCTCTGATTGGCCGAACGGGTCACGTGGTTCGGGTATATAAATACCTGATCCACGTCATTTCTCCGCCATTTGTCTGTGGGTTTAGCTTTGGGTAGGCAGGCAGGGTAGTTCTCTCTCCAGCCAGGCTAGCCAGGGTCCCCCCAGTCATTGGGTCGCTGCTGGGAACAGTAGTACACCGCTCACCCACACTATATAGCATTGTGTTTACTGCCACTCTGTGTACACCGCTCACCCACCACTGTATAACATTGTGTTTACTGCCACTCTGTGTCTCTGCTGGGAACAGTAGTACACCGCTCACCCGCCACTGTATAGCATTGTGCTCTGTGTCGCTGCTGGGAATAGTAGTACACCGCTCACCCACCACTGTATAGCATTGTGCTCTGTGTCGCTGCTGGGAATAGTAGTACACCACTCACCCACCACTGTATAGCATTGTGCTCTGTGTCGCTGCTGGGAATAGTAGTACACCGCTCACCCACCACTGTATAGCATTGTGCTCTGTGTCGCTGCTGGGAACAGTAGTACACCGCTCACCCACCACTGTATAGCATTGTGCTCTGTGTCGCTGCTAGGAACAGTAGTACACCGCTCACCCACCACTGTATAGCATTGTGCTCTGTGTCGCTGCTGGGAACAGTAGTACACCGCTCACCCACCACTGTATAGCATTGTGCTCTGTGTCGCTGCTGGGAATAGTAGTACACCGCTCACCCACCACTGTATAGCATTGTGCTCTGTGTCGCTGCTGGGAATAGTAGTACACCGCTCACCCACCACTGTATAGCATTGTGCTCTGTGTTGCTGCTGGGAATAGTAGTACACCGCTCACCCACCACTGTATAGCATTGTGCTCTGTGTCGCTGCTGGGAATAGTAGTACACCGCTCACCCACCACTATATAGCATTTCTGTGCTGCCACTGTACTGCTGCCAGTCAGCGTGTACGTAAGGATAAGTGAAATGAAGAAGAAATCCTGTGAAAGAGGGAGGGGCAAGAGAAGAGGTGTTTCCCCTGACGGTTCATGTACAGGCCACAGTGGAGCACCGAAGAAAACCCACTCAATACCGCCCATGTTGTCCAGGAAATCAACCCTCACAAATCCAAAAGAACAGGACCAGATAATTAATTGGATGACTTCTCAAGCGTCCAGCAGTGGGTTAAGCAGCACCAGCACATCACGCACGAGGTCCGAGTCCTCAGCCAGTTACAAGGAGCCAGTGGGCACAAAGCTGACACAACCGGCAGCGACACCACGCACACAACTGCCAAATAACCAGTCCGAAG
Source organism: Hyperolius riggenbachi (assembly GCF_040937935.1). Taxonomy (NCBI): domain Eukaryota; kingdom Metazoa; phylum Chordata; class Amphibia; order Anura; family Hyperoliidae; genus Hyperolius; species Hyperolius riggenbachi. Next base: position 213,050 of record NW_027152367.1, read on the forward strand.
AATTTCCTCAGGACACAATGGGGTATTCGCAGGAGCTATTCCCAGCCCAACAAACTTCCACCTTTCAAAGGTCAATGGAACAGCCAGAAATGTTGTGCCCGGATTCACAACCATTTACTGTGGGAAATGCACCGCGCACTGAAATGCAAGGCGAGTCCGAGGACTTTGAAACCCAAATCCCAGAGCAAGTTGGGCAGGAGGGGTTTCAATTGCAGGAGGTCGGCCGAGAAGATCTGGAAGACGACGTTGGAGTGAGCTGCGCAGAGGTTGTTCTGGGGAGCTCTACTCCATGGCGGCGGCCCACAATCACATATGACGAGTTTAAGGAGATGGAAGAGGAGGGTTTGGACAATGTGGACACAGACCCAGATTTTGTATGTGAAGGAGAACATCGCCGTCGTAGCAGCACAGATGAGTCTGTTGAAGAACCCACTGCTGCACGAGTTCGCCTTGTGCCACAAGGTAGGCGGCGCGAAATTTCAGGCACCACAAGCGTGGAAGTTCAAGTGAGACGCAAAAGAGGCGCAAACAGAAATCGCCAGCAAGGCAGGTGCTCCAAAGTCTGGCCTTTCTTTGAAGACTGCAGTGAGGATGGTACCATGGTGATTTGCAAGGTGTGCAAGACCCACCTGAGCAGGGGGAAAAATATTAACAACCTCTCCACCACCAGCATGACCCGCCACATGGTATCCAAACATCCCACTCTGTGGGCAAACGCGGCAGGACATGGTACCAGCAACACTGCCTCCCTTGGGGTCACCAGACTCACCACCAGACCCTCCTCAGCAGCAGCAGTAGCCCAGCCATTGCGTGGTTCACAACAACATTCACAAACATCAGACGACGCTGACACTCTCACTTTCCGAAATAGTGCTCTTGAGGTCTCCCAGTCTTCATCAAACACAACAACCAACAGCCCTTCAGTGTGCAGCCCTATGGTTCAGTTGTCTGTCTCGGAGATGTTTGAGCGCAAGAGGAAATTGCCAGCAAATGACCCCCGGGCCGTGGCACTAACAGCCAGCATAGCCAAGCTTCTGGCCTGCGAAATGCTGCCATATCGAGTGGTGGAGACAAACAGCTTCAAGGGCATGATGTCAGTGGCCATCCCACGTTACGTGGTTCCCAGCCGCTACCACTTTGCATGCTCTGCAGTGCCTGAGTTGCATGAGCATGTGGTCAGCAAAATAACCCGAAGCCTAAAGAATGCCGTTGCCTGCAAGGTTCACCTCACCACTGACACCTGGACGAGTGCGTTCGGCCAGGGTCGATACATCTCCCTTACCGCGCACTGGGTGAACCTTGTGGAGCCTGGCAGCGATTCCTCACCTGCTACGGCGCGGGTGTTGCCCACGCCGCAAACAGCTGCACCGCCGTCCCTCCCACTGGATAACAACAGCAGCACCTACCTCTCTGACTCCTTCTCCTCCAACGCATCTCAAAGCTGTACCTCATCCGGAAACGCTAACCCAGCAGCAGTAGGATCGTGGAAGCAGTGCAGCACAGCTGTTGGCATGCGTCAGCAAGCGTTGCTGAAGCTGAAGCTAATCTGCCTTGGGGATAAGCAGCACACAGGGGAGGAAATTTGGAGGGGAATAAAGGAACAGACGGATTTGTGGCTGGCACCGCTGGACCTGAAACCGGGCATGGTTGTGTGTGATAATGGGAGTAATCTCATTCGCGCTTTAAGGTTGGCTAAGCTGACACACATCCCTTGCCTGGCGCACGTGATGAACCTAGTAGTTTAGCGGTTCCTGAGGACATACCCAGGCATGGCCGATCTTCTGTTGAAGGTGCGACGAGTGGCCAAACATTGTAGAAATTCCAGTACTGCTTCGGGGGCACTCGCCAAGATGCAGGAGCGCTTCAATTTCCCCCACCATCGCATGCTGTGTGATGTCCCTACGCGCTGGAATTCTACGCTGCACATGCTAGCCTGCTTTTGCGAGCAGAAGAGTGCCGTGGTCCAGTACATGACGGCGCAGTACCGAGGCGCATCCGGACAGCTGCCAAGCTTCTGTGGATCTGATTGGGCCAACATGTTGGACCTCTGCCAAGTCCTCCAAAATTTTGAGCAATCCACGTTGCTTGTGAGAAGTGACAACTCTTCAGTCAGCATTACCATACCACTGCTGTGTTTACTGAAGAACAGCTGTCATGATGCAACTGGGGGAATCTTAAGGAGAAAACGATCAGCGTGATGATACCAACATCAGGCCATCTGCCTCAGGAAACGCTGGCCCCAGCAGCTATGACGAAGAAGAGGAGGAAGAACAGCTGAAGTTGGAGCAGGAATTTCATGCCACCACTGACGAGGGCCAGAGCGGTGCACGTTGGACTTCCACAATTCAGCGCGAATGGTCAGCAGAAGCAGACCAGGAAGAAGGTGACGACTATGATGCATCACAACTATCACAACGCTCACAAGAGGATGATGAGGATTCTGGCAGGACTCTGGCACACATGGCTCAATTCATGCTAGACTGCATTGAACGTGACCCACGCATTGTGCGCATTCTGGACAACACCAATTACTGGGTTTATACCCTTTTGGATCCACGGTACAAACACAATGTTCTAAAACTGCTTGAAGAAAGAGTCAGACAGGTCAAAATGGAAGAATACCAGCAGGCCCTTGTGGAGACTTTAGAGAGGAGATTGACATCTTCCCCCTCCTCTATCCAGTTGTACGCCGACAGACTGACTTCCGCAAACCCAGGACGACCAGGAGGGCAGCAAACAACACAAGCCACAGCTAGTGCCCAAAAGGGAATGGTAGCGGCAGTGTCCTTGGAGTGGGAACATTTTCTGACACCCATGCAGCAGCCCACAGAACAGCAAGCGTGCAGATCCACCTCCAACACCGATCGCCTGGAGAAGATGGTCAAGGACTACATGTCAGATGGCGTAGCTGTGTTGAACAATCCATCTGCACCCTTCAACTATTGGATATAGAAGCTAGACACCTGGCATGAACTGGCAATGTACGCAATAGAGGTGCTGGCTTGCCCGGCAGCCAGCGTTATGTCGGAACGCTGTTTCAGTGCTGCCGGAGGCATCGTCACAGATCGGCGTATCCACCTCTCCACAGAAAATGCAGACCGTCTGACTCAAATTAAAATGAATCAATCCTGGATTGGAAACGACTACGCAACACTCCCGGACCCCAACCAAGTAACATGAACAATGAACATCTGTGATGGGTTAGCGTTTCCGGTCCCTGTTTATTGAACCTCTCATCTGTATTACATTTATGACTGCATGGCGACAAAATGCATTGCTATCCGCACGCTTCTTGTCCTCATGCAAGGCCTGGGTTGTTGTGTCTCAAAGCGTGGCCTTCTCCTCCTGCACCGCCCTCCTCCTGTTCCATCACGTGTGCTGCTGCTGGGTTAGCATTACCGGTCCCTTTTCCTGGAACCTCTTATCTGTATTACATTTATGACTGCATGGCGACAAAAAGCATGTTACCTGTGCAAAGAAAAATGACATTTTCCGCATTTAAAAGACATTTTTTCCTTTGAAACTTTACAATCAATTTTCTCAAAAACTATAAGCTCTTTTTAAAATATTTTTTTTCCTCTTGTACCCACTCCCAAGGTGCACATACCCTGCAAATTTGGGGTATGTAGCATGTAAGGAAGCTTTACAAAGCACGAAAGTTCAGGTCCCCATTGACTTCCATTATGTTCGGAGTTCGGCGCGAACACCCGAACATCGCGGCCATGTTCGGCGAACGTTCGCGAACCCGAACATTCAGGTGTTCGCCCAACACTAGTCACTATAACAAGGCAACGGTCCTATTTTTCAAAACCCCAGAGAACTGTCACCACGCTCCTAGGTTTAGGCTGCTTTCACAGTGGGACGTTACAGGCACACGTTAGAGCGGCCTGTAACGCAGAACAACTCACAGTAATGAAAAATCAATGGGCTGTTCACAGTGCCCACGTTGCGTTGGAGTATAACGCTGCACGTTCAATGAAAGCGCCGCATGCTGTGTGTTATACTCGTATGTGGCTGCGTTCGAATGTTTGCACATGTGCAGTAATTTTTTGTTGTTGTTGTTTGACGCATGCGCCGTTTTCGTTCTATCACTATCGAACGAAAACGGCGTTGCATTAGGGGCACGTTTTGCCACCTAACGTCCCCTCCAACGCAACATCCAACTGTGAAAGAGCCCTTTAAGTCATACTTGCAGGCGCAAAATTAGTAATGATAGTTTTCAGCATGCTGTTTTGAACTCTTGCTGCATTCATTTTTCACCATTTTTCCAATTCTACAGCATCACGTGGTGTCAGAGGAATGTGTAAGAGTTAAACAAGCCTCCATTGCAACCACTCCAAAATTGGTCTCTACTGACACAAAGACAGGTGAGTGATTTACTTATTATTGCTTCATGACTGTAACAGTGTGTGTTAATACCTAACACACACGTATAACTCCTAAATTGTAGAATTTCCTTTTTCTCAGTTGGCTTCTACATTCTGCTATGTAATTTGCACCGATCCCACACACACTCATGGGAACATGCATCCATGTGAAAAAGAAAGCACAACCTTTTTTCTCATTTAAGACTTTCTTTGTCAGGACATGAATATCAGATTCTTAGCAGATTTTAAATTAGGAAAATACTACAATATTTGATCAACACATACATGTTACACTGCATTATTATTTAGCAAAATGCAGAAGCAGTGTACAAAAATGAACTACAGTGCACCTTACCAATTCTATAGGGGGATACTTTGACTCTTATTACTGTTCAATTTTAAACTGGGGAATGGGGATGAGCAATCAAATTCCATGGAATTCCAAATAAATCCATAAGGCAGTGACAATATTTGGTGATGATAGCCTGTTTGGGGGCTTTGCAAATTGCCACAGTTGACTCGAATGTAAAATTAAGAAATCCCACAGATTGAAATCAAAATGTGAAATTACTAGGTGGAATTGGAAATTCAGGTGAATTTGGATTTTGGCAATTCTGACCAACCCTACTCAGTAAAATGTTAGGCTACCATTATGAGACTTGTGCCATAGTATGAAGTCAGAGACCAGCAGAACCATGAACACTGAAGGTAAAGGACAGACGTGTTCATTTGAAGACTAGCAAATACATTTTGCTAAGTAAAAACAGAATAGAAAATTGGACAAAGAACAAAGTTTGAAAAGGAACTGATTTTCTATACACATTTTTATTAAAGCAAATCTTCAGATTTCACACATACCTAACAGTGCTACCCACAATTATTCATACCCCTGGAAAATTTTGACTTAAAGTTTGTAACGATCGGTGTCAGCAAGAACAGATTTTCTGATTATTGGTGATCTGCAGCATCACCAATAATACAGATGTTATACCTGATTATGTGGTGATCTGCAGAATCACCAATAATGCAAGTATAGCAAGACACAGGACAACCAGGTGTAAGATAAGTGTTTGGTGCAACAGTAAATATAGATAGAGATACCCACTATCCCAGAGGAGCTGGTAGAGGGAGGTATCTCTATAGAACACTGGAATCAGTACTCCAGCAGGCTGGAGACACGGAGGAGTTAGTGATCGGTTCACCCACGGAGCGGATGAAGCTCAGTAGGACAATGTACTCTGACCACTCGTGGAGCGGGTGATTCAGACTGTACTGCAGCAGATGATCACCTGAGGAGCAGGTGATGAGGACAGTACCGTAGTGGCTAGTCACCTGAGGAGCAGGTGATTCAGACTGTACTGCAGCTATCAACCTGAGGATCAGGTGATTCAGACCGTACTGCAGCTATCAACCTGAGGAGCAGGTGATTCAGACTATACTGCAGCTATCAACCTGAGGAGCAGGTGATTAAGACTGTACTGCAGCTATCAACTTGAGGAGCAGGTGATTAAGACTGTACTGCAGCTATCAACCTGAGGAGCAGGTGATTACTAAACTGAGAATCCCTCACCAGAACTAAGCTCACTGGTGAGGACAGAAGAGTCAGACAAGCAGGATCGGCGACACACGGACAGATACGGTACAAAGACAGAAGACTGAATCAGAGTGAGGTATAAGCTGAGTCGGCAACTAGATCAGATAGGCATAGGCACAGAATCAGAAGACAGAAGAGTAGTCAAGACTAGCAGAGGGTCATAACAAATGTACCCCCCCCCCCTGAGGAGTGGACCCCAGACACTTCTTACACGGCTTCTCAGGGTGTAACTCGTGAAACTCTTTTTTTAGTTGCATGCATGTGGTAATCCGGCACCCAAGTTCTCTCTTCTAGGCCATACCCCTTCCAATGGACCAGGTACTGTACAGAATTCTGCACCAACCGTGAATCTAAAATCTTCTCGATCTCATACTCAGGTTGGCCGTCAATTATCACGGGGGGTGGGGGGGGGGGGCGGGGGAGGAATCCACATGTACGGCAGGCTTCAGCAAAGGAACATGAAATGATCTCACACCTCTCATGCTAGCTGGGAGATCAATCATATATGTCACATCATTAATCTTTCTGGACACAGGATATGGGCCTACAAATCTGGGTCCTAACTTAGGTGATGGTTGCTTTAGGGCCAGATGCCGAGTAGACACCCACACCATGTCTCCTGGGAAAAACCTCCACTCTACAGACCGCCTCTTATCCACCTGTTTTTTCTGAGTCTGGAAGGCTTTCCCCAGATTCCTTTTAACTAGCACCCAAATCTCCTTTAATGCCCTTTGCCAATCCTCTAGAGCCGGAAAAGGAGAAGATGCCACTGGTATTGGATAAAACTTGGGGGATCTCCCCGAAACCACCTGGAATGGAGAAAAACCTGAAGAGGAACTCTTTAGGTTATTATGTGCAAATTCTGCAAACGGCAGGAACTTTACCCAATCTGACTGTGCATCCGCCACATAACACCTAAGAAATTGCTCCAGGGACTGGTTAACCCTTTCGGTCTGTCCGTTGGTCTGTGGGTGGTAGCCTGATGAAAATGACAGGTCCATACCGAGCTGATGGCAAAAGGCTCTCCAGAATTTAGACACAAACTGGACTCCCCTATCTGACACCACATTCTCCGGAATGCCATGCAGCCGGAAAATGTGCTGAATGAAGAGATCAGCCAATTCCTGGGCCTAGGGGAGTCCTTTCAACGGAACGAAATGAGTCAATTTACTAAACCTATCAACTACCACCCAGATGACCGTCTTGCCCTCAGACCTGGGGAGTTCTCCTACAAAGTCCATAGACAAATGAGTCCATGGTTCACTTGGCACTGGCAACGGTTGTAGCGTACCTACTGGTGCTTGACGAGAGGGCTTATTTCTGGCACACACAAAGCACTCTCTCACAAACTCTTTGCAATCAAGTGCCAAAGAAGGCCACCATACACAACTGGCCAGTAGATCCTGAGTTCGAGCAGCCCCAGGATGCCCTGCATTCTTATGGGCGTGAAACAACTGTAGGAGTTGTAAGCGAAAAGGAAGTGGCACAAACAGTACCCCCTCAGGCTTCCCTTCTGGGATATCCTGCTGGTAAGGCCCTAGAGTAAGCGCCCAATCCTGCCAGGTTTCCATGGCTGCCACCACCAGTCTTTGAGGTAAAATGGTCTCAGGGGTTGATGGCTGAACTGTCTCGGCCTCAAAGCACCTAGATAATGCATCTGCTTTGACATTCTTACTTCCTGGAGTATACGTTATAATAAATCTGAACCTTGAAAAGAACAAGGACCAGCGAGCCTGTCGGGGGCTAAGCCTCTTGGCCCCCTCAATGTACTCCAAATTTTTATGATCAGTATAAACTGTAATCGTATGTTCTGCCCCTTCAAGCCAATGGCGCCATTCCTCAAAGGCTAACTTAATGGCCAAGAGCTCCCAATTAGTGATGCTCAAATACCCCTTTTCAAAATTCGAGTTAGGTCGAATTCGAATAGTAAATTATTCGAGGTCAGTCGAATATTCGAGTCGAATAATTTTTACTATTCGATTCGACCTCGGACTTCGAGCTCACTATTCGAGTCGGTATTCGAGCTCACTATTCGAGCTCACTATTCGAATTGGCCTTAAATAGCTTCCAACACTTGTTTTGAGGGTGAATGATGCAAGAAACATCTTTTTTTCCAAGTAACAACAGCAAGTGATTATGTGGGGATGTTCCTTTAAAAAAAAATGTGGAAAGATAAGTTGTGTCCTTAATTTTGTTCAGTAGTGTTACTGTATATACTTGTTCTTCTTCTTCTTTATCTTTCTTCTTCTTCTTCTAGATCTTCTTCTTCTATATCATCTTCTTCTTCTTCTATATTGTCTTCTTCTTCTTCTTCATCATCTTCTTCTTCTTCTTCATCATCTTCTTCTTCTTCTTCTTCATCATCTTCTTCTTCTTCTTCATCATCTTCTTCTTCATCTTCATCTTCTTCATCTTCTTCTTCATCTTCATCTTCTTCATCTTCTTCTTCTTCATCTTCTTCTTCTTCTTCATCTTCTTCTTCTTCTTCTTCTTCTTCATCTTCATCTTCTTCTTCTTCTTCTTCTTCTTCTTCGTCTTCTTCTTCTTCTTCTTCTTCATCTTCTTCATCATCTTCTTCATCTTCTTCATCATCTTCTTCATCTTCTTCTTCTTCATCTTCTTCTTCTTCATCTTCTTCTTCTTCATCTTCTTCTTCTTTTTCATCTTCTTCTTTATCATCTTCTTCATCTTCTTCTTCATCTTCTTCTTCATCTTCATCTTCTCCTTCTCCTTCTTTTTCAATATCGTCTTCTTCTTCTTCACGTATTTCTCTTTTCAATTTTTTTTTTAAAGAAATGCAGCTATTTTTGAGCGTAACAAATAGCTGGTGGGCGCACGCATGTTGGAAGCGCCATTGTATGTGCTCCCTGGCAGTGGAAACACAAAGACAGCAGGAGGTAAATTCAGCAGCAGGAGGAGGAGGATGAGTGTGTGGCAGCAGGCAGTCAATGAGGCAGGCAGCTCGCCGTGACATAATAGCCCTGGTACCTAGCGGTGATACCAGGGCTGTAAATAAACACAACAGGAGGTCCCAGACAGCGGTCGTGCAGCCCACATTGTGTCCAATACACAACTGGGACAACACAGTTTTCAACCCGGGCACCTCAGAAAAATTAAACCTTTTTTTTTTTTTTTAATGGTTTGTTTGGTTTTGGTTTTGCAACCAATATAGCTATTGTTTGACGTAATAGCTGGTGGCAGAGTGGCAGCAGAAGGTAATTCTGTGTACCCTGGCAGTGGGAAACACAGACAGACAGCAACAGCAGCAGGAGGAATGGAGGAGTAATGTGAGCAGCTATTGTTTGACGTAATAGCTGGTGGCAGAGTGGCAGCAGAAGGTAAATCATCTGTGTAGTGTACCCTGGCAGTGGGAAACACAGACAGACAGCAGCAGCAGCAGCAGGAGGAGGTATGGAGGAGTAGTGTGAGTGTGGCAGCAGGTAGGCAGCGTGACATAATAGCCCTGGTACCTAGCGGTGATACCAGGGCTGTAAATAAACACAACAGGAGGTCCCAGACAGCGGTCGTGCAGCCCACATTGTGTCCAATACACAACTGGGACAACACAGTTTTCAACCCGGGCACCTCAGAAAAATTAAACCTTTTTTTTTTTTTAATGGTTTGTTTGGTTTTGGTTTTACAACCAATATAGCTATTGTTTGACGTAATAGCTGGTGGCAGAGTGGCAGCAGAAGAAGGTAATTCTGTGTACCCTGGCAGTGGGAAACACAGACAGACAGCAGAAGGGCAGTACACAGCAGCCCACTGTAGGTGTAAAATGTGTGGCTGCAGGCGACGTAATAGTCAAAGTGAACCAGGCTGGCTTAGTGAGCAGGAGCCAGGAGGTGGTAAAGGGTGGTAAGGCACATTAACGATGGTTCCGGCAGCCAGTTCATGTCCCCCTCTCGCCGACAACAGGGGCCAGGAACTCGCCTTCCACCCACGCCTGGTTCATCTTGAGAAACGTCAGTCTGTCCACAGACTTGTGAGACAGACGTGAGCGTTTCTCGGTGACCACGCCACCAGCTGCACTGAAGCAGCGCTCGGACAGCACGCTGGAAGGGGGGCAGGACAGCACTTCCAGGGCGTACTGCGCCAGCTCGCTCCAGATCTCCATGCGCTTGACCCAATACTCCATGGGATCAACAGGGGCATCGCTGTCAAGCCCGCTGTACGACCCCATGTAGTCAGCCACCATGCGGGTCAGGCGCTGGCTGTGACCGGAGGAGGATGCTGCTGCATGCATCTCCTCTCTAGTCACTGCTGCCGGAGCCTCTACAGTCCTGTAGAGCTCGTGGCTGAGAGACAGCAGGTCTGTGGGGCGCTTGCTGCTGCTGGATGCAGGCACCTGCTGCTGCCTCTGTGCTGGCTGCTGGACAGTGGGGGTGGAAGGCTGGGGGAAGGCTTCCTCCAAGCGCTCAACAAGGGCCTGCTGCAAGCTCCTTATCTGTTGCGCTGGGTCTCCTCCTGCAGGCGGCAGGAACTGGCTCAACTTCCCCTTGAGGCGTGGGTCCAACATCATGCTGATCCAGATGTCCTCCCTCTGCTTCATCTGGATCACCCTGGGGTCCCTGCGCAGGCACGTCAGCATGTGCGCTGCCATTGGGAAGAGGCGGGCCACGTCTGCTGGCACATCGACGTCAGTGCTGTCCTCATCCTCCTCCTCTGCCGCCTCATCCTCTCTCCACCCCCGCACCAACTCAGCTGCGCTGTGCTGATCCCCCTCATCAGCAGCCAGGTCAGGGACCTCCACCAAGTCCTCCTCCTCCTCCCCCTCAGAGGTGGACTGCGCAGCTGGTTGCCGCTCCTGCTGGTCCAAGGCTGCCGCTCCCTGTTCCAGCAAAGCATCGAGGGCCCTGTTCAGCAGAGAAACCAGGGGCACCCACTCGCAGACCATAGCATGGTCCCTGCTCACCATGTTTGTGGCCTGCAGGAAGGGAGCCAGCACAAAGCACACCTGCTGCATGTGCCTCCAGTCATCATTGGGGACGATGGACGGGATGTTGCTGGTCTTGTCCCTTCTCTGAGCGGCGGAAACAGTGGCCAGGGCAAGGTACTGTTTGACAGCGCGCTTCTGTTCAACTAGACGCTCCAACATCGCCAGGGTGGAGTTCCAGCGAGTCGGAACGTCAAGGATCAGCCGATGGCGTGGCAGATCCAGCTCCTTTTGCACGTCTTCCAGGCTCGCACAGGCTGCAGCCGAGCGCCGGAAGTGACGCACAACATTCCTTGCCGTTTCCAGCAGTTCGCCCATCCCCTGGTAGGTGCGCAGGAACTTCTGCACCACCAGGTTCAGCACGTGGGCAAGACAGGGGATGTGGGTCAGGTTTCCCCTGTCTATTGCGGCAACCAGATTGGCCCCATTGTCGGCCACCACCTCTCCGACTCTGAGGCCTCTGGGGGTCAGCCAAATCCTCTCCTGCTCCTGGAGTTTGGCCAACACATGGGTTGCCGTCAGCTTGGTCTTCCCAAGGCTGACCAAGTGCAGCAGCGCTTGGCAGTGGCGGGCCTTCACGCTGCTGCTGAGGCGGGGGGTTTGGCCAGGTGTGCCGGAGGATGGCAGAGGATCGGAGGAACCTGCTGCAGTTCCCCTGACCCTGCGGGGTGGCACCACCCACTGTGTTGCTGCTGCTGCTGTGCCCGCTGCTGCTCTCCCATCCTCACCCCCTTCCACCAAGCTGACCCAGTGGACAGTGAAGGACAGGTAGCGGCCTGTCCCGAAGCGGCTGCTCCAGGAGTCCATGGTGACGTGGACCCTTTTACCAACCGCGTGCTCCAGCCCTCGCTCCACATTGGCCATCACAAAGCGGTGCAGTGCAGGAATGGCCTTGCGGGCAAAGAAGTGTCTGCTGGGGAGCTGCCAGTCTGGGGCTGCGCAAGCAAGCAGCGCACGAATGTCGCTCCCCTCCTGCACGAGCGTGTACGGCAGGAGTTGGGAACACATGGCCCGTGCCAGCAAGCCGTTCAGCTGCCGCACGCGACGGCTGCTGGGAGGCAGAGCCCTAACCACCCCCTGGAAGGACTCGCTCAAAAGGCTCTGGCGTGGCCTTTTGCTGACACGGGAATCAGCAGACACAGCAGAGGAGGCCACTGAGGACTGGCTGCCAGAACAGGCCTCAGTGTCGGCGGCAGGAGTTGCAGAGGGGGGAGGAGCAGTGCGTTTCCGCACTCCTGCTGGTGCTGCTGGAGGAGCAGGAGGGCGGGTGGCTGCTGTTGCTGCTGCTGCTGCTGAAGGCTGTGCAGTGATGGGTGTGGTGCCACTGCCAGCACCAGATGCCTTCAGCCTCTGGAACTCCTCATGCTGGTGGAAATGTTTAGCCGCAAGGTGGTTGATGAGCGAGCTGGTGCAGAACTTTAAGGGGTCTGCACCTCTGCTCAACTTCCGCTGACAGTGGTTGCAAGTGGCGTACTTGCTGTACACAGTGGGCATGGTGAAATATCGCCAGATTGGTGACTTAAACATCCCCCTATGGCATGGAAGCGCTGCTGCCTGTCTCCCTGTGGTGGTTGGGGGGGGGGGCTTGGGTGCGGCTGGTGGTGGTACTGGCAGATGCTGCTGCTGCTGCTGCTGAGCCTGAGACACCAGCAGGCTGTGGGACCTGCCTACTGCTGCTGCCAATGCTTGCAATGATGCGCCTCCTTGCAAGGCCCACAAGAGCATCCTCCTCCTCCTTCTCAGAGCTGCTGAGGACGACATCCCCTGGAGGTGGTGGCACCCAGTCTCTGTCTGTCACCGGGTCATCATCATCCTCCCCCTCCTGAAACATGTCCTGCTGGGATGAGGACCCCCCAAACTCCTCTCCTGATGCATGGATGGGCTGCTTGACTGTCGCCACAGTCTTGCTGTCCAATCCCTCATCCCCCAAAGTGCCCATCAGCATCTCCTCCTCAAAATCGCCAACAACAGCAGACAATTTACTCATGATGCCTGGGGTCAAAAGACTGCTGAATGACAGGTCGCCAACTGACGGTGAACTGGCCTCCTCCCCAGGCCCTGCTGGGCGGCTGCTGCGAACAGGGGTGGTGGTGGTGGTGGTGGTGGTGGTGAGGGTGGAGGCCTCGGATGCAGAGCTGATGGCGGGCTGCTCATCCTCCGTCATGAGTTGCACCACAGTGTCTGCATCCTTTTCCTCAATGGGACGTTTCCGACCCGGCTGGAGGAAAATGGGAGCAGGTGCTACACGCTGCTGCTGCTTTGTCTCTGCAGCGTGAGTTGCAGATGCTCCTGCTGGGCGGCGCCCAAGGCGTCCACGGCCAGTGGCTATGGGAGGAATGTTAGCCACTGACGCTGCTGCTGCTGCTGCGGAACTGTGCATGGTGGCGCGCCCGCGGCCGCGGCTTGCCACAATGCTGCTCCCTCTCCTCCTGATTCCCTTGCTGCCCTTGCCCTTGCCCAAACCGCGCTGGCTGCCACTTCCAGACATCTTCAATGTTTTGGGCGTATAGACAAAAGTTTTTTAAAAGGGCGGGTGAAAAGTGGGGTACTTTAATGGAGTGGGTTGGTTGGTGAGGTGACTGAGTGAGTGTCCCCTAGTACAGTAAGTAAGTAGTAACAGTCAGGAAGTACAACTAGCAGTTACAATAATCAGTAGTAATCACAAGTAAATTTAGTGTGTGTACACTCAGACAGTGAGTGCACGCACGCAGGAGCTAGTAGCCTATGAACACAGTGACTGAGTGTCCTAGACTCCTAGTACAGTAAGAGTAAGTAGTAACAGTAAGTAGAACTAACTAATTACAATAATCAATCAGCGATCAGAAGGAAATAGAGTGTGGGTGGTGTGTGTACACTCAGACAGTGAGTGCACACACGCAGGAGCTAGTAGCCTATGGACAGTGACTGAGTGTCCTAGACTCCTAGTACAGTAAGAGTAAGTAGTAACAGTAAGTACAACTAACTAATTACGATAATCAATCAGCGATCAGAAGGAAATGGAGTGTGGGTGTGTGTACACTCAGACAGTGAGTGCACGCACGCAGGAGCTAGTAGCCTATGAACACAGTGACTGAGTGTCCTAGACTCCTAGTACAGTAAGAGTAAGTAGTAACAGTAAGTAGAACTAACTAATTACAATAATCAATCAGCGATCAGAAGGAAATGGAGTGTGGGTGTGTGTACACTCAGACAGTGAGTGCACGCACGCAGGAGCTAGTAGCCTATGAACACAGTGACTGAGTGTCCTAGACTCCTAGTACAGTAAGAGTAAGTAGTAACAGTAAGTAGAACTAACTAATTACAATAATCAATCAGCGATCAGAAGGAAATAGAGTGTGGGTGGTGTGTGTACACTCAGACAGTGAGTGCACGCACGCAGGAGCTAGTAGCCTATGGACAGTGACTGAGTGTCCTAGACTCCTAGTACAGTAAGAGTAAGTAGTAACAGTAAGTACAACTAACTAATTACGATAATCAATCAGCGATCAGAAGGAAATGGAGTGTGGGTGTGTGTACACTCAGACAGTGAGTGCACGCACGCAGGAGCTAGTAGCCTATGAACACAGTGACTGAGTGTCCTAGACTCCTAGTACAGTAAGAGTAAGTAGTAACAGTAAGTAGAACTAACTAATTACAATAATCAATCAGCGATCAGAAGGAAATAGAGTGTGGGTGGTGTGTGTACACTCAGACAGTGAGTGCACGCACGCAGGAGCTAGTAGCCTATGGACAGTGACTGAGTGTCCTAGACTCCTAGTACAGTAAGAGTAAGTAGTAACAGTAAGTAGAACTAACTAATTACAATAATCAATCAGCGATCAGAAGGAAATGGAGTGTGGGTGTGTGTACACTCAGACAGTGAGTGCACGCACGCAGGAGCTAGTAGCCTATGGACAGTGACTGAGTGTCCTAGACTCCTAGTACAGTAAGAGTAAGTAGTAACAGTAAGTACAACTAACTAATTACGATAATCAATCAGCGATCAGAAGGAAATGGAGTGTGGGTGTGTGTACACTCAGACAGTGAGTGCACGCACGCAGGAGCTAGTAGCCTATGAACACAGTGACTGAGTGTCCTAGACTCCTAGTACAGTAAGAGTAAGTAGTAACAGTAAGTAGAACTAACTAATTACAATAATCAATCAGCGATCAGAAGGAAATGGAGTGTGGGTGGTGTGTGTACACTCAGACAGTGAGTGCACGCACGCAGGAGCTAGTAGCCTATGGACAGTGACTGAGTGTCCTAGACTCCTAGTACAGTAAGAGTAAGTAGTAACAGTAAGTAGAACTAACTAATTACAATAATCAATCAGCGATCAGAAGGAAATGGAGTGTGGGTGTGTGTACACTCAGACAGTGAGTGCACGCACGCAGGAGCTAGTAGCCTATGAACACAGTGACTGAGTGTCCTAGACTCCTAGTACAGTAAGAGTAAGTAGTAACAGTAAGTAGAACTAACTAATTACAATAATCAATCAGCGATCAGAAGGAAATAGAGTGTGGGTGGTGTGTGTACACTCAGACAGTGAGTGCACGCACGCAGGAGCTAGTAGCCTATGAACACAGTGACTGAGTGTCCTAGACTCCTAGTACAGTAAGAGTAAGTAGTAACAGTAAGTAGAACTAACTAATTACAATAATCAATCAGCGATCAGAAGGAAATAGAGTGTGGGTGGTGTGTGTACACTCAGACAGTGAGTGCACGCACGCAGGAGCTAGTAGCCTATGGACAGTGACTGAGTGTCCTAGACTCCTAGTACAGTAAGAGTAAGTAGTAACAGTAAGTACAACTAACTAATTACGATAATCAATCAGCGATCAGAAGGAAATAGAGTGTGTGTTGTGTGTGTACACTCAGACAGTGAGTGCACGCACGCAGGAGCTAGTAGCCTATGGACAGTGACTGAGTGTCCTAGACTCCTAGTACAGTAAGAGTAAGTAGTAACAGTAAGTACAACTAACTAATTACAATAATCAATCAGCGATCAGAAGGAAATAGAGTGTGTGTTGTGTGTGTACACTCAGACAGTGAGTGCACGCACGCAGGAGCTAGTAGCCTATGAACACAGTGACTGAGTGTCCTAGACTCCTAGTACAGTAAGAGTAAGTAGTAACAGTAAGTAAGTAGAACTAACTAAGTACGATAATCAATCAGCGATCAGAAGGAAATAGAGTGTGTGTTGTGTGTGTACACTCAGACAGTGAGTGCACGCACGCAGGAGCTAGTAGCCTAAGGACAGTGACTGAGTGTCCTAGACTCCTAGTACAGTAAGAGTAAGTAGTAACAGTAAGTAGAACTTACTAATTACGATAATCAAATAGCGATCAGAAGGAAATAGAGTGTGTGTTGTGTGTGTACACTCAGACAGTGATTGCAGTGCGCACACGCAGGAGCTAGTAGCCTATATGAACAGTGACAGTGAGTGTCCCTACGGGTACAGTAAGAGTAAGTAGTAAGTAAGTACAACTAACAATAATCTATCAGTAATCAGAAGGAAATAGAGTGTGTGTACACACAGACAGTGAGTGAGTGCACACACGCAGGAGCTAGCTAGTAGCCTATAAACAGTGACAGTCAGTGAGTGTCCTACTCCTAGTACAGTATAACTACAATACTATTAGTAAAGGACAGCAGAAATACTGGTATAGATGAGAGAAATAAACAGAGGACAGCTGCCCACAGAGGCAAGGCCCCCCTGAGGCCTAAACCTGTAAGCTTGCAGCAGCTGCCTGTCTCTAATGTAACACACAAGCTACTAACTAAAATACAATGTCTAACTAACTAACAACAATATAGGTGTGTATAGGAGGTGTATGTGAGCAAAAACGCTAGGTAAATGACCACAATAGAGCTCTTGCTAAGCCAAAGCACAAAGGAGCAACTCTCTCTCTGTACAAGTCTCAGGCAAGCACGGAGAAACGTAACATGGCGGCCGCTATTTATAGGGTAGGGGCTGGCCAGGGTCCCCCTCTGTGATTGGCTGCCGTCAGAGGGCCTGGGAGCCCTCTGATTGGCTCTAAGGACATCAATCTGGGCTATGACGCTATTCGAGCTCGGTACCGAGCTCGAATAGCGCCGGGTTGCTCGAATAGCTCGAATAGTGAATGGGCTATTCGAGTGTACTCGGATAGCCCATTCGAATAGCTCCAGCTATTCGGAGCTCGAATACCGAGCTCGAATAGCTGAAAAAGAGCTCGAATATTCGAGCTACTCGAATATTCGAGCTCTGCTGAGCACCACTACTCCCAATTGCCGATATCGTAATTCCTCTCGGCTGGAGAGAACCTACGAGAAAAGAAAGCACAGGGATGTAGTTTGCCTTGAAGGCCAGAGCGCTGAGACAGCATAGCCCCAACCCCAATCTCTGATGCATCCACCTCAACAATGAAGGGGAAGGTGACATCCACGTGTCTCAAATTGGGAGCAGAACAAAATAACCTTTTCAATGTAGCAAAAGCAGACTGTGCCTTTGCTGACCAATGGTAAGTGTCAGCCCCTTTTTTGGTGAGGTTGGTGAGGGGTGACACTACAGAAGAAAATCCTTTGATGAACTTCCTGTAGTAATTGGCAAAGCCCAGAAACCTTTGGAGTGTCTTCAATCCTACAGGTTGAGGCCACTCCAATACAGCAGATACTTTTTCAGGATCCATGGAGAGACCTGAAGTGGAAATAATATATCCCAAGAAAGGGACTTTAGTGACTTCGAACAGGCATTTCTCTAATTTCGCATACAACGAGTTCGGCCTCAATTTTCTTAAAACAAACTTCACGTGTTCCGATGTTCTGTCAGATTGGGTGAGAAAATCAGTATATCGTCCAGATACACTAACACAAATTTTCCTAGAACTTCTCTGAAAACTTCGTTTATCAACTCTTGGAAGACGGCAGGGGCATTATACAACCCGAAGGGCATGACCAGATACTCGTAGTGCCCGTCGGGCGTGTTGAATGCCGTCTTCCATTCGTCACCGTCCCTAATGCGTACAAGGTTGTATGCCCCTCGTAGGTCCAACTTAGAGAAAATACTGGCATTGGTAACTTGGGCAAACAAATCGTCAATCAACGGCAGTGGATAATGATTCTTTACTGTGATCTTATTCAACCCCCGATAGTCAATACAAGGTCGAAGCCCACCGTCCTTTTTCTGTACAAAAAAGAACCCAGCCCCTGCAGATGACCGGGAAGGACGGATAAAGCCCTCGGCCAAGTTTTCCTTAATGTATTCCTGCATCACCAGCTTCTCTGGTCCCGACAGATTATAAAGATGACCTCTAGGAGGCATACAACCTGATCTTAGCTCTATGGGACAGTCGAAACTCCGGTGTGGTGGGAGTTTATCTGCTGATTTGGGACAAAACACGTCAGAAAATTCTGTGTACTGCACTGGCACCCCTTTCACCTGAACCTTGGTGGTACAAACAGCAACTTTCTCTAAACAATGATGATGACAATGGGCTGACCAGCTCTGTAGCTGACCTGAAGCCCAGTTGATCTGAGGGGAGTGTAGTTGCAACCAGGGCATACCGAGGATTATGGTAGAAGTTGCCATTTGCAGGACAAAGAACTGTAGTTTCTCCTTATGTAGAACCCCTATTTCACACAATAACAAGGGAGTCTGGGAAAGAGGCTGTCTACATTGTAATGGAGAGTCATCTACTGCCGTGATCAGAATCTGACGGTCTAACGGGAGTAAGGGAATCCCCAATTTTTTGACAAAATCATAATCTATAAAATTGGCTGCAGAACCTGAGTCTACAAATCCTTCTGTGGGCGTGGCCCTCCCCTCCCAGGTAATAGAGCAAGGAAGGAGCAAGCGACTATTATTTAGAGGTACCAACGGCTCACCTAGGGCATTACCTCTGACTACACCTAGGTGGCAGTGTTTACCGACTTTTTAGGGCAATTCTGGGCAATGTGACCCTCCTCAGCACAATATAGACAGAGTATCTCTGACCTTCTGCGATTCTTTTCCACTTGCGTTAACCTAGAATGACCGATTTGCTTCGGTTCGTCTTGTGGTGACGGAGGTGGAGAAGAGGCGTAGGAAATAGATCTCACAGCGTTTTTCCCACGGGTTAGTTTTTGATAGTGAATGCCAATGAAATTGCCTCGTCCAAGGATTTAGGCTCAGGATGCCCTAGCATCAGATCAGAAACTGCATTGGACAATCCTGACAGGAAACAATCTAATAAGGCATACGTTCCCCATCTAGCTGACACAGCCCACCTCCTAAACTCTGCGACATAACTCTCCACCGGATTATGTCCCTGCCTGAGAGTCTTTAGCTTCCTCTCAGCTGTGATAGCAACATCCAGATCATCGTAAATAACGGCCATGGCCTTAAAAAACTCCTGAACTGAGGATAAAGCCTCATGCTCTGCATGCAGACCATATGCCCATGTTTAAAATACATATATCCAGGCACATCGCCTCTAGTTAGGACATTAAATAAGTTATTAAGGAAAGGGAGGTGCTGAAGGGGGTGTGGCTAGAAAACAGCAAAAATCTATTAACCCTTCGCACTCTCGCATGCAAATGTTCAAACAAATGCATTCACAGATTCACTCATCCAGGCACAACTGTTATCCCTACAGCTAAGTTAAAAGCCGGGGTTTTAGTTCACAGAAGAATGCATTCTTATGCTTAGTCACCTATACTGCGCAGAAGTACCCAGGTAAACATAGGTGTCCTAACTCTGGCCCTGTAACATGCATAGTGCAGACATGCAAACACATTCATTGCATCAAACCTATCAATGGATTAGGAGCACACATCCTGACGTCCTCTCCTAGGACAGACAGTGCAGGGCCAGAGTTAGGACACCTATGTTTACCTGGGTACTTCTGCGCAGTATAGGTGACTAAGCATAAGAATGCATTCTTCTGTGAACTAAAACCCCGGCTTTTAACTTAGCTGTAGGGATAACAGTTGTGCCTGGATGAGTGAATCTGTGAATGCATTTGTTTGAACATTTGCATGCGAGAGTGCGAAGGGTTAATAGATTTTTGCTGTTTTCTAGCCACACCCCCTTCAGCACCTCCCTTTCCTTAATAACTTATTTAATGTCCTAACTAGAGGCGATGTGCCTGGATATATGTATTTTTTTCTAGTTACGGACCCCTGTGGCTAGGGTCTAATCCAGTGCACTCCCTCCTTCCCCTGTATGTGTTTGTCAGCATGCACACAGCTTATGCTGGTGTATGTGCATGGTGCACGTGGACACATAACGTTAGCTCCCTTGTGCGATTGGTAAGATGCACTGTCTGTCCCAGGAGAGGACGTCAGGATGTGTGCTCCTAATTCATTGATAGGTTTGATGCAATGAATGTGTTTGCATGTCTGCACTATGCATGTTACAGGGCCAGAGTTAGGACACCTTTGTTTACCTGGGTACTTCTGCGCAGTATAGGTGACTAAGCATAAGAATGCATTCTTCTGTGAACTAAAACCCCGGCTTTTAACTTAGCTGTAGGGATAACAGTTGTGCCTGGATGAGTGAATCTGTGAATGCATTTGTTTAAACATTTGCATGCGAGAGTGAGAAGGGTTAATAGATTTTTGCCATATGCCCATGTTTGTGAATCTCCTGACAAAAGGGTCTTTATAAACGTTACCCTCTGGTTCTCAGATCCTGACAGATTAGGCCTCAACTCAAAATAGGATAGCCCACGATTTCTAAAATTCTGAAATTCAGATCTATGTACAGAAAACTTTTCGGGTACGGACATGCGAAGGTCTGTTACTGGAGGGGATCGCACTGCATCAATAGGCGTTTGAAGTACCTGAACTGTCCCAGACAGTTGGGTGATCTGAGTCTGTTGGATATTGATCACCCCTGTAAGATTGTTTACCGCGGTGGTCAGGACTTCAACCTGACTACGCAGTGCGTCCATAATGTTTGGTCTGCTGTTCTGTAACGATCGGTGTCAGCAAGAACAGATTTTCTGATTATTGGTGATCTACAGTATCACTAGTGTTGGGCGAACAGTGTTCGCCACTGTTCGGGTTCTGCAGAACATCACCCTGTTCGGGTGATGTTCGAGTTCGGCCGAACACCTGGTGGTGTTCGGCCAAACTGTTCGCGTTCGCCCGAACTGCCAAATTACTAACCGAACAGGGCCCCTGTTCGGCCGAACAGGGCCCTGTTCGGCCGAATACGGCCCCCCTATGGGGTCGCAGGCATAAGGGGGGAGCATGCCCCGATCGCGGGGGGGGTCGGAAATTCCCCCCACCCCCTCCGCTAGCGCTCCCCCCTCTGCCCGCTTCCCCATACAAAAGTTGCAAGAAGTACCTGTGTCCGGGTGGTAGTGGGTGGCTGCCTGGCTGGCAGTGGGCGGCACTATGCAGTGACTAAATGAGGAGGAGGAGTCCGGAGAGTGACGCGTTGAGGGAGGCCGGGCAGCGGGCGGTTCAGCAGTACCGCCCGCTGCCCGGCCTCCCTCAACGCGTCACTCTCCGGACTCCTCCTCCTCATTTAGTCACTGCATAGTGCCGCCCACTGCCAGCCAGACAGCCACCCACTACCACCCGGACACAGGTACTTCTTGCAACTTTTGTATGGGGAAGCGGGCAGAGGGGGGAGCGCTAGCGGAGGGGGTGGGGGGAATTTCCGACCCCCCCCGCGATCGGGGCATGCTCCCCCCTTATGCCTGCGACCCCATAGGGCCCCTACAAGCGGGATGTTCGGGGAGTTCGGGGTTCGGCCCGAACATGCCGAACATTGCGGCCATGTTCGGCGAACTTTCCCGAACCCGAACATCCAGGTGTTCGCCCAACACTAAGTATCACCAATAATACAGATGTTATACCTATTTATGTGGTGATCTGCAGAATCACCAATAATGCAAGTATATCAAGACACAGGACAACCAGGTGTAAGATAAGTGTTTGGTGCAACAGTAAATATAGATAGAGATACCCACTATCCCAGAGGAGCTGGTAGAGGGAGGTATCTCTATAAAACACTGGAATCAGTACTCCAGCAGGCTGGAGACATGGAGGAGTTAGTGATTGATTCACCCGCGGAGCGGATGAAGCTCAGTAGGACAATGTATACTGACCACTCGTGGAGCGGGTGATTCAGACTGTACTGCAGCAGATGATCACCTGAGGGGCAGGAGATCAAGACTGTACTGCAGCTTCTGATCACCTGAGGAGCAGGTGATGAGGACAGTACCGTAGTGTTTAGTCACCTGAGGAGCAGGTGATTAAGATTGTACCGCAGCTATCAACCGGAGGAGCAGGTGATTCAGACTGTACTGCAGCTATCAACGTGAGGAGCAGGTGATTCAGACTGTACTGCAGCTATCAACCTGAGGAGCAGGTGATTCAGACTATATTGCAGCTATCAACCTGAGGAGCAGGTGATTAAGACTGTACTGCAGCTATCAACTTGAGGAGCAGGTGATTAAGACTGTACTGCAGCTATCAACCTGAGGAGCAGGTGATTACTAAACTGAGAATCCCTCACCAGAACTAAGCTCACTGGTGAGGACAGAAGAGTCAGACAAGCAGGATCGGCTACACATGGACAGATACAGTACAAAGACAGAAGACTGAATCAGAGTGAGGTATAAGCTGAGTTGGCAACTAGATCAGATAGGCATAGGCACAGAATCAGAAGACAGAAGAGTAGTCAAGGCTAGCAGAGGGTCATAACAAATAATACAATTCAATTAGTACTTTAAGCTATCAACAGAATCTGGCTAAGTGTGGATCCCCAGCTCCTGCTGGTTCTAGCACACTTTCGGATCTGACTAAGGGTCTGAGTGCTAACACATAGCATTTGCAACAGCAGACAAAGAGCAACTGACAGGCAGGTCCTATATATACTCAGAGCGCTCCATAGCGCCGCCCCAGTCACTCAGCCAATCCGGAGCACTACTGGAGTCAGCTGATCGGCTGATCAGCTGACTCCCCTTCTACTTGCATAAAGGTCCTGTCGCCTGGCGCGCGCGCGTGTAGCCCTCAGTCTATGTGCAACTGAGGGACCAGGCAAAATTCCAACATGTAACCGCATGCCGCTCACCGCCGCGGCGGCCTCTCCGCTATCCATTACAAAGTTACTTTTATTCAAGCAGCAAGTCATTTTCTGACGGGAAATGACATAGGTGTCTCCCAAAAGATAATAAGATGATGTACAAGAGGCATTATTGTGAGAGAAAACACATTTCTCAGCTTTTATTTACATTTGAGCAAAAAGTGTCCAGTCCAAAATTATTCATACCCTTCTCAATAATCAATAGAAAAGTACACACTCGAAACTCAAAAATTCGGAACCTCCGAGTTTGCTTTTCCATTGAAGTCAATAGAGCCAACTTCCCCGGTTAATTGTGAAGCCTCGGTACATGCACAGTTTACAAACCATTTTTCCTATGAAAATTTGAAATTGATTTTCTCAAAAACTATCTTCTTTTCACAATTTTTTTTACCATGTTTTTTACCATGTTTTTTACCATGTTCCTACTCATCTGCTTAACATACGTGGCAAATTTGGTGATTATAGCATGTACGGGGGCTTCACAATAAACTGTGGAAGTTGGCACCATTTAATTCAATAGAAATGCACTCGGAACACGAAAATTCGGAACACGTAATTCGGTTTTCGCCTGCGGTACACCGAATTTCGGAAAAATCTGAATTCAGCTGTCCCAATCAACCCTAATGGCACAGGAATGTTGGGATGGGCCAAGCACCAGGAAAGCTCTATGGTATCCAGAGCCTTCATTCTACATGTATGTGTGAAACCTGAATGAGTTTTCTCGCTTTAATTACATCGTGTATAAACATGGTCTACATCAGTATGGCATTGTGTGGCTTTGTTTGCACATATACAGTCCAGGGTTGCCAAACCATCCCTTTAAATACTGACACATCTAAGTTATACAGGTTCTGGGGCCACTTACACATAACCAGTGCCTAAATTGCATCTAACTAGCCACAAGACATACTTCATAAGTCTCTGTATTTAACCTCCCTATCGGTGTGATTATTTCCGAATTTTAGGGTCTAAAAGTGGTGCAATTTTTTTTCACATGCTTTTGGACCCTAAAACAAGGAAAAAATCATATCGCAGAGAGATCTGTGGCATCCCTGCACTCACTCACTTCTAGTGGCGTATCAATAGGGGTTGCAGAGGTTGCCAACGCACCAGGGCTTTGGGCCAGAGGGGCCCCGTAGGGCCCTCCCTCAACTGAAGCTTTAGCTCTTTATTAGTCCTGTGCTTGTAATGATCACTTCTAGATGCTTTGAATGGTAGTAAACATTAACAAATTAGTAAACAGGCTCCACTGATTGGCAATGCAGATAATCTATCCAGTAGAATTTATCTTGCTGGTTGAAATGATGTTGAACGCACATCATACTTTTCTGGCTGCTCCTGATCTGGTGACACAGGTAACAAAAGTAGCACATGATCACATGATTACCAGCCAATCAGAGATGTACAAATCAATAAAACATAAAAAGTCCTTGTCCATAAATTCTGTTTGCATGAGAAATTCTGCTAGCAGAAATGGTCATTTAATTAAAATCTCATGTATCCTTTATTCCACAGTTTTTTTTGTTTCCTTCAATTAGTTTCCACCACTCCCCACAGCTCTTAACACTGTGAAATGGGAGCCCTGGCAAAAAAGCATCTTCAAACCTCCTGCCAGGACTCTCCATTGGTCTACCAGCTGAACCAATTAGAAGCTTTGAAGATGCTCCACAGCAGGGATGGTCGTAGTCAGCCAACTTCGCTACGCTGGAACTACGCGTAGTTCTACTCCACAGTACTAAACCTTGCTCCCAGATCACCTGGCATCAAGAAGTAATGCTGTGTGCTGCTCAGTGCTGCTGTGTGCTGCTCAGTGAATTACCTTCTGCTGCCACTCTGCCACCAGCTATTACGTCAAACAATAGCTATATTGGTTGCAAAACCAAAACCAAACAAACCATTAAAAAAAAAAAAAAGGTTTAATTTTTCTGAGGTGCCCGGGTTGAAAACTGTGTTGTCCCAGTTGTGTATTGGACACAATGTGGGCTGCACGACCGCTGTCTGGGACCTCCTGTTGTGTTTATTTACAGCCCTGGTATCACCGCTAGGTACCAGGGCTATTATGTCACGGCGAGCTGCCTGCCTCATTGACTGCCTGCTGCCACACACTCATCCTCCTCCTCCTGCTGCTGAATTTACCTCCTGCTGTCTTTGTGTTTCCACTGCCAGGGAGCACATACAATGGCGCTTCCAACATGCGTGCGCCCACCAGCTATTTGTTACGCTCAAAAATAGCTGCATTTCTTTAAAAAAAAAATTGAAAAGAGAAATACGTGAAGAAGAAGAAGACGATATTGAAAAAGAAGGAGAAGGAGAAGATGAAGATGAAGAAGAAGATGAAGAAGAAGATGAAGAAGATGATAAAGAAGAAGATGAAAAAGAAGAAGAAGATGAAGAAGAAGAAGATGAAGAAGAAGAAGATGAAGAAGAAGAAGATGAAGAAGATGATGAAGAAGATGAAGAAGATGATGAAGAAGATGAAGAAGAAGAAGAAGAAGAAGACGAAGAAGAAGAAGAAGAAGAAGAAGAAGATGAAGATGAAGAAGAAGAAGAAGAAGAAGAAGAAGATGAAGAAGAAGAAGAAGATGAAGAAGAAGAAGATGAAGAAGATGAAGATGAAGAAGAAGATGAAGAAGATGAAGATGAAGAAGAAGATGATGAAGAAGAAGAAGAAGATGATGAAGAAGAAGAAGAAGAAGATGATGAAGAAGAAGAAGAAGATGATGAAGAAGAAGAAGAAGACAATATAGAAGAAGAAGAAGATGATATAGAAGAAGAAGATCTAGAAGAAGAAGAAGAAAGATAAAGAAGAAGAAGAACAAGTATATACAGTAACACTACTGAACAAAATTAAGGACACAACTTATCTTTCCACATTTTTTTTTAAAGGAACATCCCCACATAATCACTTGCTGTTGTTACTTGGAAAAAAAGATGTTTCTTGCATCATTCACCCTCAAAACAAGTGTTGGAAGCTATTTAAGGCCAATTCGAATAGTGAGCTCGAATAGTGAGCTCGAATACCGACTCGAATAGTGAGCTCGAAGTCCGAGGTCGAATCGAATAGTAAAAATTATTCGACTCGAATATTCGACTGACCTCGAATAATTTACTATTCGAATTCGACCTAACTCGAATTTTGAAAAGGGGTATTTGAGCATCACTAATTGGGAGCTCTTGGCCATTAAGTTAGCCTTTGAGGAATGGCGCCATTGGCTTGAAGGGGCAGAACATACGATTACAGTTTATACTGATCATAAAAATTTGGAGTACATTGAGGGGGCCAAGAGGCTTAGCCCCCGACAGGCTCGCTGGTCCTTGTTCTTTTCAAGGTTCAGATTTATTATAACGTATACTCCAGGAAGTAAGAATGTCAAAGCAGATGCATTATCTGAGTGCACGCACGCAGGAGCTAGTAGCCTATGAACACAGTGACTGAGTGTCCTAGACTCCTAGTACAGTAAGAGTAAGTAGTAACAGTAAGTAGAACTAACTAATTACAATAATCAATCAGCGATCAGAAGGAAATGGAGTGTGGGTGTGTGTACACTCAGACAGTGAGTGCACGCACGCAGGAGCTAGTAGCCTATGAACACAGTGACTGAGTGTCCTAGACTCCTAGTACAGTAAGAGTAAGTAGTAACAGTAAGTAGAACTAACTAATTACAATAATCAATCAGCGATCAGAAGGAAATAGAGTGTGGGTGGTGTGTGTACACTCAGACAGTGAGTGCACGCACGCAGGAGCTAGTAGCCTATGGACAGTGACTGAGTGTCCTAGACTCCTAGTACAGTAAGAGTAAGTAGTAACAGTAAGTACAACTAACTAATTACGATAATCAATCAGCGATCAGAAGGAAATGGAGTGTGGGTGTGTGTACACTCAGACAGTGAGTGCACGCACGCAGGAGCTAGTAGCCTATGAACACAGTGACTGAGTGTCCTAGACTCCTAGTACAGTAAGAGTAAGTAGTAACAGTAAGTAGAACTAACTAATTACAATAATCAATCAGCGATCAGAAGGAAATAGAGTGTGGGTGGTGTGTGTACACTCAGACAGTGAGTGCACGCACGCAGGAGCTAGTAGCCTATGGACAGTGACTGAGTGTCCTAGACTCCTAGTACAGTAAGAGTAAGTAGTAACAGTAAGTAGAACTAACTAATTACAATAATCAATCAGCGATCAGAAGGAAATGGAGTGTGGGTGTGTGTACACTCAGACAGTGAGTGCACGCACGCAGGAGCTAGTAGCCTATGGACAGTGACTGAGTGTCCTAGACTCCTAGTACAGTAAGAGTAAGTAGTAACAGTAAGTACAACTAACTAATTACGATAATCAATCAGCGATCAGAAGGAAATGGAGTGTGGGTGTGTGTACACTCAGACAGTGAGTGCACGCACGCAGGAGCTAGTAGCCTATGAACACAGTGACTGAGTGTCCTAGACTCCTAGTACAGTAAGAGTAAGTAGTAACAGTAAGTAGAACTAACTAATTACAATAATCAATCAGCGATCAGAAGGAAATGGAGTGTGGGTGGTGTGTGTACACTCAGACAGTGAGTGCACGCACGCAGGAGCTAGTAGCCTATGGACAGTGACTGAGTGTCCTAGACTCCTAGTACAGTAAGAGTAAGTAGTAACAGTAAGTAGAACTAACTAATTACAATAATCAATCAGCGATCAGAAGGAAATGGAGTGTGGGTGTGTGTACACTCAGACAGTGAGTGCACGCACGCAGGAGCTAGTAGCCTATGAACACAGTGACTGAGTGTCCTAGACTCCTAGTACAGTAAGAGTAAGTAGTAACAGTAAGTAGAACTAACTAATTACAATAATCAATCAGCGATCAGAAGGAAATAGAGTGTGGGTGGTGTGTGTACACTCAGACAGTGAGTGCACGCACGCAGGAGCTAGTAGCCTATGAACACAGTGACTGAGTGTCCTAGACTCCTAGTACAGTAAGAGTAAGTAGTAACAGTAAGTAGAACTAACTAATTACAATAATCAATCAGCGATCAGAAGGAAATAGAGTGTGGGTGGTGTGTGTACACTCAGACAGTGAGTGCACGCACGCAGGAGCTAGTAGCCTATGGACAGTGACTGAGTGTCCTAGACTCCTAGTACAGTAAGAGTAAGTAGTAACAGTAAGTACAACTAACTAATTACGATAATCAATCAGCGATCAGAAGGAAATAGAGTGTGTGTTGTGTGTGTACACTCAGACAGTGAGTGCACGCACGCAGGAGCTAGTAGCCTATGGACAGTGACTGAGTGTCCTAGACTCCTAGTACAGTAAGAGTAAGTAGTAACAGTAAGTACAACTAACTAATTACAATAATCAATCAGCGATCAGAAGGAAATAGAGTGTGTGTTGTGTGTGTACACTCAGACAGTGAGTGCACGCACGCAGGAGCTAGTAGCCTATGAACACAGTGACTGAGTGTCCTAGACTCCTAGTACAGTAAGAGTAAGTAGTAACAGTAAGTAAGTAGAACTAACTAAGTACGATAATCAATCAGCGATCAGAAGGAAATAGAGTGTGTGTTGTGTGTGTACACTCAGACAGTGAGTGCACGCACGCAGGAGCTAGTAGCCTAAGGACAGTGACTGAGTGTCCTAGACTCCTAGTACAGTAAGAGTAAGTAGTAACAGTAAGTAGAACTTACTAATTACGATAATCAAATAGCGATCAGAAGGAAATAGAGTGTGTGTTGTGTGTGTACACTCAGACAGTGATTGCAGTGCGCACACGCAGGAGCTAGTAGCCTATATGAACAGTGACAGTGAGTGTCCCTACGGGTACAGTAAGAGTAAGTAGTAAGTAAGTACAACTAACAATAATCTATCAGTAATCAGAAGGAAATAGAGTGTGTGTACACACAGACAGTGAGTGAGTGCACACACGCAGGAGCTAGCTAGTAGCCTATAAACAGTGACAGTCAGTGAGTGTCCTACTCCTAGTACAGTATAACTACAATACTATTAGTAAAGGACAGCAGAAATACTGGTATAGATGAGAGAAATAAACAGAGGACAGCTGCCCACAGAGGCAAGGCCCCCCTGAGGCCTAAACCTGTAAGCTTGCAGCAGCTGCCTGTCTCTAATGTAACACACAAGCTACTAACTAAAATACAATGTCTAACTAACTAACAACAATATAGGTGTGTATAGGAGGTGTATGTGAGCAAAAACGCTAGGTAAATGACCACAATAGAGCTCTTGCTAAGCCAAAGCACAAAGGAGCAACTCTCTCTCTGTACAAGTCTCAGGCAAGCACGGAGAAACGTAACATGGCGGCCGCTATTTATAGGGTAGGGGCTGGCCAGGGTCCCCCTCTGTGATTGGCTGCCGTCAGAGGGCCTGGGAGCCCTCTGATTGGCTCTAAGGACATCAATCTGGGCTATGACGCTATTCGAGCTCGGTACCGAGCTCGAATAGCGCCGGGTTGCTCGAATAGCTCGAATAGTGAATGGGCTATTCGAGTGTACTCGGATAGCCCATTCGAATAGCTCCAGCTATTCGGAGCTCGAATACCGAGCTCGAATAGCTGAAAAAGAGCTCGAATATTCGAGCTACTCGAATATTCGAGCTCTGCTGAGCACCACTACTCCCAATTGCCGATATCGTAATTCCTCTCGGCTGGAGAGAACCTACGAGAAAAGAAAGCACAGGGATGTAGTTTGCCTTGAAGGCCAGAGCGCTGAGACAGCATAGCCCCAACCCCAATCTCTGATGCATCCACCTCAACAATGAAGGGGAAGGTGACATCCACGTGTCTCAAATTGGGAGCAGAACAAAATAACCTTTTCAATGTAGCAAAAGCAGACTGTGCCTTTGCTGACCAATGGTAAGTGTCAGCCCCTTTTTTGGTGAGGTTGGTGAGGGGTGACACTACAGAAGAAAATCCTTTGATGAACTTCCTGTAGTAATTGGCAAAGCCCAGAAACCTTTGGAGTGTCTTCAATCCTACAGGTTGAGGCCACTCCAATACAGCAGATACTTTTTCAGGATCCATGGAGAGACCTGAAGTGGAAATAATATATCCCAAGAAAGGGACTTTAGTGACTTCGAACAGGCATTTCTCTAATTTCGCATACAACGAGTTCGGCCTCAATTTTCTTAAAACAAACTTCACGTGTTCCGATGTTCTGTCAGATTGGGTGAGAAAATCAGTATATCGTCCAGATACACTAACACAAATTTTCCTAGAACTTCTCTGAAAACTTCGTTTATCAACTCTTGGAAGACGGCAGGGGCATTATACAACCCGAAGGGCATGACCAGATACTCGTAGTGCCCGTCGGGCGTGTTGAATGCCGTCTTCCATTCGTCACCGTCCCTAATGCGTACAAGGTTGTATGCCCCTCGTAGGTCCAACTTAGAGAAAATACTGGCATTGGTAACTTGGGCAAACAAATCGTCAATCAACGGCAGTGGATAATGATTCTTTACTGTGATCTTATTCAACCCCCGATAGTCAATACAAGGTCGAAGCCCACCGTCCTTTTTCTGTACAAAAAAGAACCCAGCCCCTGCAGATGACCGGGAAGGACGGATAAAGCCCTCGGCCAAGTTTTCCTTAATGTATTCCTGCATCACCAGCTTCTCTGGTCCCGACAGATTATAAAGATGACCTCTAGGAGGCATACAACCTGATCTTAGCTCTATGGGACAGTCGAAACTCCGGTGTGGTGGGAGTTTATCTGCTGATTTGGGACAAAACACGTCAGAAAATTCTGTGTACTGCACTGGCACCCCTTTCACCTGAACCTTGGTGGTACAAACAGCAACTTTCTCTAAACAATGATGATGACAATGGGCTGACCAGCTCTGTAGCTGACCTGAAGCCCAGTTGATCTGAGGGGAGTGTAGTTGCAACCAGGGCATACCGAGGATTATGGTAGAAGTTGCCATTTGCAGGACAAAGAACTGTAGTTTCTCCTTATGTAGAACCCCTATTTCACACAATAACAAGGGAGTCTGGGAAAGAGGCTGTCTACATTGTAATGGAGAGTCATCTACTGCCGTGATCAGAATCTGACGGTCTAACGGGAGTAAGGGAATCCCCAATTTTTTGACAAAATCATAATCTATAAAATTGGCTGCAGAACCTGAGTCTACAAATCCTTCTGTGGGCGTGGCCCTCCCCTCCCAGGTAATAGAGCAAGGAAGGAGCAAGCGACTATTATTTAGAGGTACCAACGGCTCACCTAGGGCATTACCTCTGACTACACCTAGGTGGCAGTGTTTACCGACTTTTTAGGGCAATTCTGGGCAATGTGACCCTCCTCAGCACAATATAGACAGAGTATCTCTGACCTTCTGCGATTCTTTTCCACTTGCGTTAACCTAGAATGACCGATTTGCTTCGGTTCGTCTTGTGGTGACGGAGGTGGAGAAGAGGCGTAGGAAATAGATCTCACAGCGTTTTTCCCACGGGTTAGTTTTTGATAGTGAATGCCAATGAAATTGCCTCGTCCAAGGATTTAGGCTCAGGATGCCCTAGCATCAGATCAGAAACTGCATTGGACAATCCTGACAGGAAACAATCTAATAAGGCATACGTTCCCCATCTAGCTGACACAGCCCACCTCCTAAACTCTGCGACATAACTCTCCACCGGATTATGTCCCTGCCTGAGAGTCTTTAGCTTCCTCTCAGCTGTGATAGCAACATCCAGATCATCGTAAATAACGGCCATGGCCTTAAAAAACTCCTGAACTGAGGATAAAGCCTCATGCTCTGCATGCAGACCATATGCCCATGTTTAAAATACATATATCCAGGCACATCGCCTCTAGTTAGGACATTAAATAAGTTATTAAGGAAAGGGAGGTGCTGAAGGGGGTGTGGCTAGAAAACAGCAAAAATCTATTAACCCTTCGCACTCTCGCATGCAAATGTTCAAACAAATGCATTCACAGATTCACTCATCCAGGCACAACTGTTATCCCTACAGCTAAGTTAAAAGCCGGGGTTTTAGTTCACAGAAGAATGCATTCTTATGCTTAGTCACCTATACTGCGCAGAAGTACCCAGGTAAACATAGGTGTCCTAACTCTGGCCCTGTAACATGCATAGTGCAGACATGCAAACACATTCATTGCATCAAACCTATCAATGGATTAGGAGCACACATCCTGACGTCCTCTCCTAGGACAGACAGTGCAGGGCCAGAGTTAGGACACCTATGTTTACCTGGGTACTTCTGCGCAGTATAGGTGACTAAGCATAAGAATGCATTCTTCTGTGAACTAAAACCCCGGCTTTTAACTTAGCTGTAGGGATAACAGTTGTGCCTGGATGAGTGAATCTGTGAATGCATTTGTTTGAACATTTGCATGCGAGAGTGCGAAGGGTTAATAGATTTTTGCTGTTTTCTAGCCACACCCCCTTCAGCACCTCCCTTTCCTTAATAACTTATTTAATGTCCTAACTAGAGGCGATGTGCCTGGATATATGTATTTTTTTCTAGTTACGGACCCCTGTGGCTAGGGTCTAATCCAGTGCACTCCCTCCTTCCCCTGTATGTGTTTGTCAGCATGCACACAGCTTATGCTGGTGTATGTGCATGGTGCACATGGACACATAACGTTAGCTCCCTTGTGCGATTGGTAAGATGCACTGTCTGTCCCAGGAGAGGACGTCAGGATGTGTGCTCCTAATTCATTGATTTAGTTCACAGAAGAATGCATTCTTATGCTTAGTCACCTATACTGCGCAGAAGTACCCAGGTAAACATAGGTGTCCTAACTCTGGCCCTGTAACATGCATAGTGCAGACATGCAAACACATTAATTGCATCAAACCTATCAATGAATTAGGAGCACACATCCTGACGTCCTCTCCTGGGACAGACAGTGCATCTTACCAATCGCACAAGGGAGCTAACGTTATGTGTCCATGTGCACCATGCACATACACCAGCATAAGCTGAAAAAGTTCAATTCAAATACTTTTATTAAAACGCTAATCGCTCTAGAATCGCTCAGAAAACGCTGCATGCAACGCGTTTGCGTTTCAGCAAAACGCTAAACGCTTAGATGAGAACACTTCCATACATTTTCATTGTGCACACGTTTTTCAAATCGCTAGCGATTTTCAGCAAAGCTGAAATCGCTCTGAAAACGCACACGTGTGAATGGGCCCTTATGCTTAGTCACCTATACTGCGCAGAAGTACCCAGGTAAACATAGGTGTCCTAACTCCTAATCAGAAAATCTGTTCTTGCTGACACCGATCGTTACAGAACAGCAGACCAAACATTATGGACGCACTGCGTAGTCAGGTTGAAGTCCTGACCACCGCGGTAAACAATCTTACAGGGGTGATTAATATCCAACAGACTCAGATCACCCAACTGTCTGGGACAGTTCAGGTACTTCAAACGCCTATTGATGCAGTGCGATCCCCTCCAGTAACAGACCTTCGCATGTCCGTACCCGAAAAGTTTTCTGTACATAGATCTGAATTTCAGAATTTTAGAAATCGTGTGCTATCCTATTTTGAGTTGAGGCCTAATCTGTCAGGATCTGAGAACCAGAGGGTAACGTTTATAAAGACCCTTTTGTCAGGAGATTCACAAACATGGGCATATGTGAACTAAAACCCCGGCTTTTAACTTAGCTGTAGGGATAACAGTTGTGCCTGGATGAGTGAATCTGTGAATGCATTTGTTTGAACATTTGCATGCGAGAGTGAGAAGGGTTAATAGATTTTTGCCATATGCCCATGTTTGTGAATCTCCTGAAAAAAGGGTCTTTATAAACGTTACCCTCTGGTTCTCAGATCCTGACAGATTAGGCCTCAACTCAAAATAGGATAGCCCACGATTTCTAAAATTCTGAAATTCAGATCTATGTACAGAAAACTTTTCGGGTACGGACATGCGAAGGTCTGTTACTGGAGGGGATCGCACTGCATCAATAGGCGTTTGAAGTACCTGAACTGTCCCAGACAGTTGGGTGATCTGAGTCTGTTGGATATTGATCACCCCGGTAAGATTGTTTACCGCGGTGGTCAGGACTTCAACCTGACTACGCAGTGCGTCCATAATGTTTGGTCTGCTGTTCTGTAACGATCGGTGTCAGCAAGAACAGATTTTCTGATTATTGGTGATCTACAGTATCACTAGTGTTGGGCGAACAGTGTTCGCCACTGTTCGGGTTCTGCAGAACATCACCCTGTTCGGGTGATGTTCGAGTTCGGCCGAACACCTGGTGGTGTTCGGCCAAACTGTTCGCGTTCGCCCGAACTGCCAAATTACTAACCGAACAGGGCCCCTGTTCGGCCGAACAGGGCCCTGTTCGGCCGAATACGGCCCCCCTATGGGGTCGCAGGCATAAGGGGGGAGCATGCCCCGATCGCGGGGGGGGTCGGAAATTCCCCCCACCCCCTCCGCTAGCGCTCCCCCCTCTGCCCGCTTCCCCATACAAAAGTTGCAAGAAGTACCTGTGTCCGGGTGGTAGTGGGTGGCTGCCTGGCTGGCAGTGGGCGGCACTATGCAGTGACTAAATGAGGAGGAGGAGTCCGGAGAGTGACGCGTTGAGGGAGGCCGGGCAGCGGGCGGTTCAGCAGTACCGCCCGCTGCCCGGCCTCCCTCAACGCGTCACTCTCCGGACTCCTCCTCCTCATTTAGTCACTGCATAGTGCCGCCCACTGCCAGCCAGACAGCCACCCACTACCACCCGGACACAGGTACTTCTTGCAACTTTTGTATGGGGAAGCGGGCAGAGGGGGGAGCGCTAGCGGAGGGGGTGGGGGGAATTTCCGACCCCCCCCGCGATCGGGGCATGCTCCCCCCTTATGCCTGCGACCCCATAGGGCCCCTACAAGCGGGATGTTCGGGGAGTTCGGGGTTCGGCCCGAACATGCCGAACATTGCGGCCATGTTCGGCGAACTTTCCCGAACCCGAACATCCAGGTGTTCGCCCAACACTAAGTATCACCAATAATACAGATGTTATACCTATTTATGTGGTGATCTGCAGAATCACCAATAATGCAAGTATATCAAGACACAGGACAACCAGGTGTAAGATAAGTGTTTGGTGCAACAGTAAATATAGATAGAGATACCCACTATCCCAGAGGAGCTGGTAGAGGGAGGTATCTCTATAAAACACTGGAATCAGTACTCCAGCAGGCTGGAGACATGGAGGAGTTAGTGATTGATTCACCCGCGGAGCGGATGAAGCTCAGTAGGACAATGTATACTGACCACTCGTGGAGCGGGTGATTCAGACTGTACTGCAGCAGATGATCACCTGAGGGGCAGGAGATCAAGACTGTACTGCAGCTTCTGATCACCTGAGGAGCAGGTGATGAGGACAGTACCGTAGTGTTTAGTCACCTGAGGAGCAGGTGATTAAGATTGTACCGCAGCTATCAACCGGAGGAGCAGGTGATTCAGACTGTACTGCAGCTATCAACGTGAGGAGCAGGTGATTCAGACTGTACTGCAGCTATCAACCTGAGGAGCAGGTGATTCAGACTATATTGCAGCTATCAACCTGAGGAGCAGGTGATTAAGACTGTACTGCAGCTATCAACTTGAGGAGCAGGTGATTAAGACTGTACTGCAGCTATCAACCTGAGGAGCAGGTGATTACTAAACTGAGAATCCCTCACCAGAACTAAGCTCACTGGTGAGGACAGAAGAGTCAGACAAGCAGGATCGGCTACACATGGACAGATACAGTACAAAGACAGAAGACTGAATCAGAGTGAGGTATAAGCTGAGTCGGCAACTAGATCAGATAGGCATAGGCACAGAATCAGAAGACAGAAGAGTAGTCAAGGCTAGCAGAGGGTCATAACAAATAATACAATTCAATTAGTACTTTAAGCTATCAACAGAATCTGGCTAAGTGTGGATCCCCAGCTCCTGCTGGTTCTAGCACACTTTCGGATCTGACTAAGGGTCTGAGTGCTAACACATAGCATTTGCAACAGCAGACAAAGAGCAACTGACAGGCAGGTCCTATATATACTCAGAGCGCTCCATAGCGCCGCCCCAGTCACTCAGCCAATCCGGAGCACTACTGGAGTCAGCTGATCGGCTGATCAGCTGACTCCCCTTCTACTTGCATAAAGGTCCTGTCGCCTGGCGCGCGCGCGCGTAGCCCTCAGTCTATGTGCAACTGAGGGACCAGGCAAAATTCCAACATGTAACCGCATGCCGCTCACCGCCGCGGCGGCCTCTCCGCTATCCATTACAAAGTTACTTTTATTCAAGCAGCAAGTCATTTTCTGACGGGAAATGACATAGGTGTCTCCCAAAAGATAATAAGATGATGTACAAGAGGCATTATTGTGAGAGAAAACACATTTCTCAGCTTTTATTTACATTTGAGCAAAAAGTGTCCAGTCCAAAATTATTCATACCCTTCTCAATAATCAATAGAAAAGTACACACTCGAAACTCAAAAATTCGGAACCTCCGAGTTTGCTTTTCCATTGAAGTCAATAGAGCCAACTTCCCCGGTTAATTGTGAAGCCTCGGTACATGCACAGTTTACAAACCATTTTTCCTATGAAAATTTGAAATTGATTTTCTCAAAAACTATCTTCTTTTCACAATTTTTTTTACCATGTTTTTTACCATGTTTTTTACCATGTTCCTACTCATCTGCTTAACATACGTGGCAAATTTGGTGATTATAGCATGTACGGGGGCTTCACAATAAACTGTGGAAGTTGGCACCATTTAATTCAATAGAAATGCACTCGGAACACGAAAATTCGGAACACGTAATTCGGTTTTCGCCTGCGGTACACCGAATTTCGGAAAAATCTGAATTCAGCTGTCCCAATCAACCCTAATGGCACAGGAATGTTGGGATGGGCCAAGCACCAGGAAAGCTCTATGGTATCCAGAGCCTTCATTCTACATGTATGTGTGAAACCTGAATGAGTTTTCTCGCTTTAATTACATCGTGTATAAACATGGTCTACATCAGTATGGCATTGTGTGGCTTTGTTTGCACATATACAGTCCAGGGTTGCCAAACCATCCCTTTAAATACTGACACATCTAAGTTATACAGGTTCTGGGGCCACTTACACATAACCAGTGCCTAAATTGCATCTAACTAGCCACAAGACATACTTCATAAGTCTCTGTATTTAACCTCCCTATCGGTGTGATTATTTCCGAATTTTAGGGTCTAAAAGTGGTGCAATTTTTTTTCACATGCTTTTGGACCCTAAAACAAGGAAAAAATCATACCGCAGAGAGATCTGTGGCATCCCTGCACTCACTCACTTCTAGTGGCGTATCAATAGGGGTTGCAGAGGTTGCCAACGCACCAGGGCTTTGGGCCAGAGGGGCCCCGTAGGGCCCTCCCTCAACTGAAGCTTTAGCTCTTTATTAGTCCTGTGCTTGTAATGATCACTTCTAGATGCTTTGAATGGTAGTAAACATTAACAAACTGTTCCTCATCGCCTACTTGCACCTCTGGTGCTGTGGTTGTCCTAGGCAGGTTTTGGTGTGTCGAATCAATTGTTAAATATAAAGTGCTGGGAGGTGAGGGCAATATAAAATTTGCACTGGGGCCCTTAGCTCCTTAGCTACGCCACTTCTCACCTCCCAGGGATCCAGTGCTGCAATTCTGCTTCCATCCTCCTGGTGGTGCTGTAACCCTATAATGAGATCGCAGTCTGTCACCATGGCGAAAACGACAATCTCCCCACAGGGATCCAGAGCCTCCAAGGACCACAAGTAGAATGGTTGCCAGTGTATTGATCCTGGGGGAGGTGAGTTAAAACGCCGCCATGGTGCACAGTATCTTCATATCTCCCAGCAGTGGCTACCCCAAGTCCGACTTGAAATTACTGCTTCTGGCTCCTTTTTTTTTCACCCTGAGCCTGACACGGGGTTATTGCCAAGGACGTTCAAGAAATGAGTTGCCACAATGATACAGTCATGAGAAAAGGAAAGCACACCTTCTTTTAATTCTAAATTCTTTTGTATCTGGACATAATACAAATATCTAGACCTTAGCACTTGTTTTAACCTTCTCCCTGCCTAATGAAAATTTTTGTTATGTGCGATGGTACCACATATCTCCCTCCCCTAGTGTGCCTCCTCCCATTTGGCAGCCTAAAATGTAGAGCAGCAGGGAGCCCTTTGATATTTACCTGTTTCAGGTGTTGGATTGGTTCTCTTCTTACTCCACCATGCAGCGCTGTAATGCTGACTCATACGTATAAAATCACCACTGGGAGACTTGGGCTTAGGATACAGCCGGTATATGGCTTATTATGCTGCTGCACAAGTCCCGGCGACGTTAAATACTATTCTCCCTCCAGGTCCAGGTGGATAGTGGGGAATCATGTCATTCAGTTTCCAGCTATTGCTGGAAGTGGAATTACAGTGTTTTAAGAGTAACTTCAGCTCCATCTTTTGACGCCGCCAAAGTCACTCAGTGTGTGCCGCTATAGCCATAATTCTTATTATGGTCTATGGTAGCGCCGGCTGCGCCCGAATCTCTTGCGCGGTTATTACAGCACTCGAATGCTGACATCCTATTCAGAGTCCCCATTGCATGATATGACGGGATTAGGATCCAGAGGATGATGTCAGCATTATAGCACTGCTTTGTGGTGGAAGAGTTTCTTCGATCATACCTCTTCCACCACTGAGCAGCACACAGCATTACTTCTTGATGCCAGGTGATCTGGGAGCAAGGTTTAGTACTGTGGAGTAGGGTTGCTCGCAAACTATGCCAGTGCGAATCTACGCGTCGTATTCCGCAACTACGCATCGTAGGTAGTAGGCGAAGTTTAAAATCTACGCTTACGTATTTACGCGCAGTCAAAGTACTGCTATGCGAGGCTTTGCCCGCTACTCGTAGTTGACATATGTATTGCGAAGTCAACTACGCATGCGGTAACCGCGTCTATTTTTCATTTTTTTTATTGCGCATGCGCAGAAATATTATTGCCCTTCTATACGTATACAATTCCGCATTGGAAGGTGGAATGTACGCATATATTAGTTCATGCAAGCGCATATTTAGCGGATTAATGCAGAACTTTTTCTGCATAAGGGCATAAGCGTCCGTATAAACTACGCTTCGCACTACGCAAAACTTCCGTATTTTAACGCATAGTCTACAAAATGCAAACGTAACGAAGCTTCTGATTTCAAAACCATAGTTTGCGAAGCGTAATTGCGTAGAACTACGCGTAGTTCCAGCGTAGCGAAGTTGGCTGACTACGACCATCCCTGCTGTGGAGCATCTTCAAAGCTTCTAATTGGTTCAGCTGGTAGACCAATGGAGAGTCCTGGCAGGAGGTTTGAAGATGCTTTTTTGCCAGGGCTCCCATTTCACAGTGTTAAGAGCTGTGGGGAGTGGTGGAAACTAATTGAAGGAAACAAAAAAAACTGTGGAATAAAGGATACATGAGATTTTAATTAAATGACCATTTCTGCTAGCAGAATTTCTCATGCAAACAGAATTTATGGACAAGGACTTTTTATGTTTTATTGATTTGTACATCTCTGATTGGCTGGTAATCATGTGATCATGTGCTACTTTTGTTACCTGTGTCACCAGATCAGGAGCAGCCAGAAAAGTATGATGTGCGTTCAACATCATTTCAACCAGCAAGATAAATTCTACTGGATAGATTATCTGCATTGCCAATCAGTGGAGCCTGTTTACTAATTTGTAGTAAAGTTGCCATGCACAAAAAGCACACAGAAATGTAACCTGTACTTACACTAGTTAAGTAGTGCATCTTGCGCAATTAGCGCAACACACGTTTCCTAGGTAACATGAGTGTTGCAAGGGTAATCCATATTTACTACTTGATTACGCTAGAAAGAGGCAATTTACCTAAGTAATGTGGGTTGTACTAACTGCACAATGCTATGTAACTGGTTGTGTGTTGCCCGGGCATGGCACTTTTAAAGTGATTTAGTGAATGTACTGCGGCAACGTCAACAGAGGGCTGTTTATTCTAAAAGTATTTTACACGAAACCATAGACTGTTGGCATGGTTTCCAAGATTTATAGAAGGTCAGGGAAGCAACACACTGTATTTAAAAGATAACATTCAGTTGCTGATAGTTACAAAACGGCTTGTGTAATGACTACACATATATATATATATATATATATGTGTATATATATATATATATATATATATATATATCAAAGAGATTCAACTTTCGCAACTTTGACTTGCATTGACAAACATGTTCAGTCATTTTATATATTCCAGTTAAGCACTTTAGTTCAGTTCATTATAATTATCTCATGATAATAAATACAGCTTTGGGGGATATTTCCCCTTTTGCATTTGCTATTTTAACTATTCAATGGCTCTTTTAGATAAACCACCTTCTCTGAAATCCCAGCTCTCATCTGAACAGAAAGAAACCCCAGTCAAACTTGAGGATTCTTTACAACCAGGTAGGTCTTAAAGTGGCTATGAATAGGTCTTAAAGTGTACCCGAGGCGATATGACATGATGAGATAAACATGTGTATGTATGGTACAAAACATATTCATAGCCAGGCTGTTTTACTTGTTTTATTTTGCAGCTTTAAAGAGTTAATTTGTAGGCATGGAAGGGACAGCTTCTGTCTTGTCTGTACCTTGTCAGGAATATAGTAAGCATCACTGATATTACAGCCATAATAGTTTTCCTGGCAGAATACAACTTCAGAGGACAGGGGAGAGATAGGACAAGGTCAATAGTTCATGTATTTTCACTCTGGGACACTTAATAGATGGCTACCGATTAGAGACAGGAAAACATTCGACCACACCTCCCTTGAGAAAGCTGGCTGCCAGCCAGCGAAACATGTTGGGTCTCCTGGCGTGGTGATCAACGAGTCGCCTGACGCTTCCCTCCTCTCCACCTCGGTTTGCACAACACCATCTACAGCCTACCATCTGCACCCTTACCGGGACCTCTTGAGCATGATCCACCGCTCCAGGACTGCACTTTGTCTACCAAGGGTCGACATCCCTGTCTGCAAATCTGGTCGGTAGCCATGTATGGCTGGATTACATGCACCACTAACAACGCCGGACGGGTATTATATATACCACAGCACAGCAGCCAATAATCTTTTTCTCTGATGCGATGTATGACTAAGACTTTGAAGAGCTAAAATAACTAGGCTGTACAGTGCATATGCTTTAACAACCGTGACTCTGGCTGGCTTCGCTCTTCCTTCAATGCATTGCATTCAGGGCCGGGCCGAGGCATAGGCTGGAGAGGCTCCAGCCTCAGGGCGCAGTGTAGGAGGGGGCGCACAATTCATTCAGCTGTCATTCCTAATTGTGTTTGAAGCAGAAAGAAATAAGAAAAGGGGATACATGGCAGTGACTGCAAGCCCGATAACTAGATAATAAGGTGTTGGGGAGGTTTTGGGCCCTGTGGCGCCTCTTAGTCTAATAGCAATCAGTGTGTGATGGCTGGGGTGGCAGGGATGGAGGGGCGCACTTTGGTGTCTCAGCCTTGGGTGCTGGAGGACCTTGTCCCGGGTCCCGGATTGATCCACAATAGAAGGTGTCACTGCTTATGCTGCTTACATTGCACTTGGAGATGTGTGTCTTTATCCAATCGCCTTTGAATGCCTTTGAATGCCGCATATGCTGAAGCCTTTTTTCTCTGTTTGCTGGATCAGCTTTGCAATGTAATGATCGCTGCTGCAGGTTCTGGGGTTCTTGATAGTTCTCCATGTGAGCCTAAGGGGCATTCTGACCTATGGGGATCTCTTTGGAGCTTCAAGGTGTTCTGGGAGGTCTCTGAGAAAACTTGTCCTGGTGCCTTGGACTGGTTCAACAGTGGGTTTTGTGTTGGTAAAGACAGTACCGGTGGGCATTGCAAAGGCTTTGGCGTTTCTGAACGGTTCCTGGAAGGCGGTGGGTATCGCTCAGGGAATTTCGGAGGGCTTTCTTCTGGAAATCATGGTTCTGATGGGTGTCACACTGGGGCTTGTAGTACTGATGGGCATGGTTCTGTAGGTTCTGGTTCTGATGGGTCCAGTCTTGTGGGGACTGATTCTGGAATTCGGTCTTGCCGGGCTGTCCCGGTCATCATGAATTATCAGTCAGACTGTTTTGTTGGGAATTTCAGTTTTGAAAAGCGTCTGGAATCCGCTTTTAAGGGCGGGGGTACTGTAATGATCGCTGCTGCAGCAGCTATTGCTGGAAGTAGTAGTGCTGCAGCTCAGGCAGTTCTGATCTATTTCCATGCAAGCTGCATAGCTTTGTCTGTCTTTCCCTGCTGTCAGCTTGTGACTGATTATCATTCACCTGTGTGGGAATCTGCATGTCTGCTCCCATTGGATGACCTCAGTATAAAGATCTGCTTCCTGCAGGGTTTCCTTGGGTTTTCATAGCTTCAGCTTAAGCCTGCCTTGCTGTCGCTTTAGCCCCCGATCGTGTTTCTTGTTATAAAGATACTTTGCTGGTCTTTGCATCATATATTGGTTCATTGCCAATATATATGCATACCAGCACGTTTATTATTTTCCTTGTATTTGTGTTACGTTGATACATCAGTGTCGCTGATGTATACGTACACGAACTGTTTATATCCTGTGTGCAGTTAGTCAGCTTTCCAGCACGTTTTGGTAGGTTGCGCGTACCGTGACCACCCGTGCTGAGGTAGTTACCCTGCTCCTGGTTCTGTTTGTGGATTGCGTTCATCTCTGCGAAGAGATAACGAATCCTTCTGAATCCTGTTCTGTTACTGTTTGTGGATTGCGTTCATCTCTGCGAAGAGATAGCGAATCCTTCTGAATTCTGTTCTGTTACTGTTTGTGGATTCGTTCATCTCTGCGAAGAGATAACGAATCCTTCTGAATCCTGTTCTGTTACCGTTTGTGGATTGCGTTCATCTCTGCGAAGAGATAGCGAATCCTTCTGAGTCCTGTTCCCTGTGTTACTCCATTCCTAGTCAGCGTTCCTGCTTATGTCATAAATCGGTTCATTGCCGATATATACATATGTTAGTCAGACGTTACAAATAGTTTCATTGATAGCTGTAATTGTAATACGCTAGGAAAACATACTTATTGTATATTTATCTGTGTTACGTTCATCGATCTTAATCCTGCTATTTTCTGACTATCCTGTCCTGTCTTTGTGAGGCACGCCATCGCCGCATCGCATTGGCTGCCTCATTCCAGTCTGTCTGGTTTTGGACGCTTGCTGTCGCTAAGTAGCCGCTAGCTAGCAAGCGTTCATTCTGTCTACCTGTCCTGATCTCCTCAGTTCTGGTTTATGCGCTCAGCGCTACTTTGCGCTGAGACGTTATAACGAAAGCATTGTTTGTGGCTGTCAGATCTGCACCGGCTCTGTGCGCCACAATCTCCTATTGGAGTCAGTCCTCCCCTCCACTATACTAGGGATAGCCTGTTTCCTTGTGCTAGTGTGTGTACCTCCTCCACGCCAGCTCATGCGTTGCATGCTGACTGTGGAGAATACACCACCAAGCCTTACATTATGAAAACCCCATTACCAATCCCCATTGTGGGGGGGGATTCCCAGAAAGTATGACACTGTTAATTATGGTTCCTGTTCCTTTAAGAAATTTGAAGAACTTAGCTCTGAAACAGAAAATGAGTTTTTCTCTGAATGTGCCAGGTTCCTGACCAATCCTGATCTCCAAGCGACTCCTGTTTCAACCTGGGCACTCCAACTAAGTTATATTTTGTTTAAAGGGGAATTATTCCAGTGGGCATTTGATGTTCTCAATCATTCCGATTTGAAAGAGAGACCGCTGGAATTTCTAGCGTTTGTGATCCATAACTGGTTGCGCATAGATCCATTGCCTTTTCCTCTTAATGAACTCCTGGCAGCAGGTCAATCAGCTACTCCTTCAATTGCTTGCAAAAATGTTCAGCAAGCAGAAAGTGTTACTGATAATTTTCCTGCAGCCTTGAATAAATCACCAAGAACAGCAGGGAAAACAGCAGGGTCTAAGGCCAAACGCAAACGTTCTAAGAAACGTGTCCGATCTGCAGAGTCGTTATCCTTAGCGACTGAGACCTATAATGAGATTCTGCCATTAACAGATAATGAAATGCAATTGTCTTTCAGGGGAGTTAAATGGACTTATGAAACTACTAATGAACTTTCCTCCCTGCCTGGCTAGGGAAAATAAAGATTTTTGTTTAAAAGAATTATCTGAGTATGATTATGAGGAGATATTACAGAGTATTGAACAAATCAACTTATTTGTGAAGCAAGGAAAGTTTGCATACACTACAGTTCAGCACTTGCTACAGGTATTGGAGATTCTTAGGAATAAGGAATCTGCCAATCACCTGCTAATTAACCCAATATA
This sequence comes from Hyperolius riggenbachi, assembly GCF_040937935.1. NCBI lineage: Eukaryota > Metazoa > Chordata > Amphibia > Anura > Hyperoliidae > Hyperolius > Hyperolius riggenbachi. The sequence continues at coordinate 257,302 of NW_027152367.1, forward strand.
TGTCCCTGCTACAATCATATCTGCAAACCATGATCTGCCTGTTAAGTATGCTTGGAATCCTCCATTTGAGAAAGGAGAGATGGAAGCTCTGGTCAATGAATGGAAGAATGATTCAAGTTCATTTTGTCAATTTTACAGTGCAAAAAGTGAATTAGTATTGAATGCCAGTGCTGCTCGGATACCCCTTTTCAAAATCCGGATCCGATTCGGATCCAGATACCCCGCTATCCGATCCGGGTCGGATATCCGAATTCAAAATTTTCCGATCCGAATCCGATTCGGATATCCGACCCTAGTATCCGATCGGATTCGGATATCCGTGTTTAATCCCGGAAGTGGCCTTTAAATTGCTTTAAAAAGGTTTTTTAGGGTATATGAGGCATGTAGCATCATAATTTTGAAAATGGAAACACTGATGATGTGGGGAGTGGACTTAAAATCCCCCCCCCCTAAAAAAAATGGCTGTCAATCAACATCAGAGTGGTATCAGGAAGCAGTCGTACTGACGCAGTTGGGGCCTCCCCACAACTCGGACAGCAGACACCTCCAAAAAAAATTACACAGCTATTGTGTTTAGATAGTTGACCATGGCACTGTTGTAGGTACCACGGCACAGTAAAAAATTAGGAGAGGTTCCAGGAAGCGGTCGGTCGTACTGCCGCAGTTGGGGCCCCACAACTCGGACAGCACAGACACCTCCAAAAAAATTACACAGCTATTGTGTTTACATAGTTGACCATGGCACTGTTGTAGGTACCACGGCACAGTAAAAAATTAGGAGAGGTTCCAGGAAGCGGTCGGTCGTACTGCCACAGTTGGGGCCCCACAACTCGGACAGCACAGACACCTCCAAAAAAATTACACAGCTATTGTGTTTACATATTTGACCATGGCACTGTTGTAGGTACCACGGCACAGTAAAAAATTAGGAGAGGTTCCAGGAAGCGGTCGTACTGACGCAGTTGGGGCCTCCCCACAACTCGCACAGCACAGACACCTCCAAAAAAATTACACAGCTATTGTGTTTACATAGTTGACCATGGCAGGTACCACGGCACAGTTCAAAAAATAAGAACCTGGCTTCATGAAGATGGAGTCAGGAGGTTGTGGTGGTAAAGGGTGGTTAAGCAGCAAGCAGGCATAGTGATAACCACTCAGCCACTTCATTTCCCCCTCTTGCCAACAACAGGGGCCAGGAACTCACCAATTGCCCAAGCCTCGTTCATCTTTAAAAAAGTCAGTCTGTCCACAGACTGGCCTGACAGACAAGAGCGCTTCTCAGTGACCACGCCACCGGCCGCACTGAAGCACCTTTCCGACATAACGCTGGAAGGCGGGCAGGACAGCACTTCCAGGGCGTATTGCGCCAGCTCGCCCCAGATATCCAGGTGCTTCACCCAGTACTCCAAGGGGTCCACAGGGGTGTCGGTGTCAAGCCCGCTATAGGACCCCATATAGTCGGCCACCATCCGGGTCAGGTGCTGGTTCTGGCTTTGAGAGCCGGATGCTGCTGCAGGCACCTCCTCTGTAGGCAGCGGTACTGGTGTGGCATAGAGCGCCTTTGTCAGAGACAGCAGGTTTGTTGGGCGCCTGCTGATGCTGGATGCAGGCACCTGCTGCTGTGCTGGCTGGACTGAGACAGCAGGGGGGGTGGGAGTCCGGGGGAAGGCTTCCTCCAAGCGCCGAACCAGAATCCGCTGCAAGTCCCTGATTCGGCGCACAGGGTCTCCTCCTACAAGCAGGAACTGAGCCAGCTTCCCCTTCAGCCGTGGGTCCAGCATCAGGGTGATCCAGATGTCCTCCCGAGCACTCATCTCCTTCACCCTTGGGTCTTTGCGCAGGCACTGCAGCATGTGCACTGCCATGGGGAAGAGGGCTGCCATCTCTGCTGACCTATCATCTTCTGCACCGCTGACAGTGCTGTCGTCCTCCTCTGATTCCGGAGCCTCATCTTGCTCTCTCCACCCCCGCACTACTGCAGCTGCACTCCGCTGTGCCCCCTCCTCTTCAAGGTCAGGGACCTCCAACTCCTCCAAGTCCTCCTCCAACTCCTCCGAATCCTCCTCCTGCTGCACAGAGGTGGACTGTGAAGTGTGCTGCTGCTGCTCCTGCTGCTGGATCAAGGCTTCCTCTCCCACTTCCAGCAGAGCATCGAGGGCCTTGTCCAGCATGCACACAATGGTCAACCACTCACACAGCGACGCATGGTCCCGGCTGACCATGTTGGTGGCCTCCAGGAAGGGTGCCAGCACAAAGCACACCAGCTGCATTTTTCCCCACTCAGCAGGGCGGATGATGTCTGGGAGGTGGGTGGTGCCGGTCCCCAACAAGTTGGCATCCATGGTGGCTCTGGCCAGGTACAGGTTGACAGCCCGCCTCTGTTCAACCAGACGTTCCAACATCGCCAGGGTGGAATTCCAGCGTGTTGGAACGTCTATAATGAGGCGGTGCTGTGGGAGGTTCAGCTCCATCTGCACGGCTGTAAGGGTCGCTGTGGCACCACCCGAGCGGCGAAAATGACCCACCGTTTTCCTTGCCGCTCCCAAAAGAGTGTCCATCCCCTGGTAGGTGTGCAGGAATTTCTGCACCACTAGGTTCAGGACGTGGGCCAGACAGGGGATGTGGGTGAGGTTTCCCCGCTGGATGGCGGCAACCAAGTTTGCACCATTGTCGGCCACCACCTCTCCGACTCTGAGGCCTTTGGGGGTCAGCCAACTCCTCTCTTGCTCTCGGAGCTTGGCCAAGACGTGGTCTGCCGTCAGCTTGTTCTTGCCCACCGTGACCATCTGCAGCAGCGCTTGGCAGTGGTGGGCCTTCACGCTGCTGCTGAGGCGGGGTTGTTTGGCGGCGGATGGAACCGGATCAGAGCTGGAAGCTGCTGCACTTCCCCTGACCCTGCTGCGGGGTGGCACCACCCACCGTGGTGATGATGCTGCTGTCTCCTCTTCACCCCCTTCCACCAAACTGACCCAGTGCGCGGTGAAGGACAAATAGCGGCCTGTCCCGAACCGGCTGCTCCATGAGTCCATTGTCACATGGACGCGCGCACCAAGCGCATGATCCAGCCCACGCTCCACGTTGGCCTTTACAAAGCAGTGCAGTGCTGGGATGGCCTTGCGTGCGAAGTAGTGCCGGCTGGGGATTGGCCAATCCGGCGCTGCGCACTGCAGGAGCGCACGCATCCGGCTCCCCTCCTGCACAAACGAGTACGGGAGGAGCTGGGAGGACATGGCCCGTGTAAGCAAGCCGTTCAGCTGGCGTATGCGACGGCTGCCGGGAGGCTGAGCCCTGACCACAAAAGAGTCACTCAGCAGGGTCTGGTGGTGGGGGCGTTTTAGGCTTGCACGGGAAGCTGAGGAGGGAACAGAGGAGACCACTGAGGAGGACTGGCTGCCTGAACAGGCCTCAGTGTCAGCAGGAGTGGCAAAGCTGGTTATAGTGCTCTGACCTCTGCAAGGGCCAGCGCCAGCTTCCTTCAGCAGCTTGAATTCCTGATGCTCAGGTTTGTGCTTATTGCCCAGATGGTTGATGAAGCTGGAGGTGCCATAACTGGAGGGGTGAGACCCTCTGCTCAGCTTCACATGGCATAATTTGCACGTTACAAATTTGCTATCCAGTGAGGGCAGATGGAAAAACTGCCATATTGGGGATTGGAGTTTTCCCTTACGTGGCTCAGAACGGGATGCTGCTGTGGATTTTCTCCCGGTGGTGGTTGGGGCCTGGGGTTGAGTGGTGCGGCTGGTGGTAGTCGTGCCACTGACAGATGGAGCAGCAGCCTGCGGGTCACGTACTCCATGCCCACTGCTGCTCCTGCCAATCCCTGCAATGCTCAACCTGCGTGCCATACACACTGACTCCTCCTCCTCAGAGTCAGAGCTGACATGCCCCTCCGGTCGCTGGTAGTCCGGGTCCTTCACCTCATCATCAAACTCCCCTTCGTAAAACTGCTGGGATGATGAGCCCGCCTCAAACTCCTCTTCTGCTGACACATCATGGACGGGCTCCCCCCCAACAATTACTGTCAGCATCTCAGACTCTTCTGTAAAGCCAATTTTGCTGAGAATATTTTCTCTAGGGCTAGGGCTGGTGGTGGTGGCCTCACTGTCACTGGCTTGCTCCTCGTCATGCGCCATCTGCTGCATCACAGACGCGGCGTCCTTCTCCTCCAATCTGCGCCGCTGACCCTGCTTGAAAATTGACGCAACACGCTGCTGCGTCTCTGCAGCGTGACTGCCAGTGGGTAGCGGCGGAATGACTGATGCGGCAGAACTGCTGCCAGAGGCCGCAATGTTGCTCACTCTCCTTCTGGCCTTGCCCCTCCCCCGTCTCACACTGCCAGTGCCAGACATAGTACAAGACTCACTGTCACTGATGAGTCGACGTCACAGATGATGTGTGTGGGGTACTTGGTGCACTTTTATTATTGGCGGCGGGCTTGGAAATGATCAGCAGATTGACAGACAGGAGTACAACAACTAAACACACTGACACTGCTCACTCAGCAGCAGCACAGCAGCAATAATCTGTAGTACTAGCACTGTCTGCAACTACACAATATAAAACCACAGTAGCAGTAGTAATAGCAGCCCAGCCAGCAGCAAGGAGCCTGGAGTGTGTGCACACAGACACAGCACACACAAAGACACAGGACCTAGTAGCAGTAGTAATAGCAGCCCAGCCAGCAGCAAGGAGCCTGGAGTGTGTGCACACAGACACAGCACACACAAAGACACAGGACCTAGTAGCAGGCACAGGCAGCTGCTGCAGCTGAAAGACTGACTGACAAGACTGACTGACACTAACAAATTACACAGACTAGCTAAGCTAACTACAACACAGTAAAACAGTAAAACCAGAAGGTGTTTTAGTGTTAAAACGCTGGGTTATCACTGGGATAATGTACTTGCTTCAGCCAAACACACTGGACAAACTATCTCAGTGGCAGTCACAAAGCAAGGACGAGATTCTTAACATGCCCCCCTCCTTATATACAGGAGGGACTGGCCAAGGTTCCCCTCTGTGATTGGGTGCTTGGGCTTAGGCTGGGAGCGCTCTGATTGGCTGAATGACGTCATGGACATCATGTCCATGGTTACAGTACCCGGATTCGGATATCCGATCGGTATCCGCGGATATCCGGGTTATGCGACCAACTATCCGCATAGAGCTATCCGGATTTCCGTCCAGCTATCCGGAATCCGGATCCGATCGGATAGGCCTAAAAAGTTCGGATATCCGAGTCTATTCGGATATCCGGTATCCTGATGAGCAGCACTGTTGAATGCATGCATTAAGTCTGCCTATAACCTAATAAAAACTGGTGTGTGTGAGTATGACTTTGTGGCTCCATTGATTGATGTGTGGGAACTGATTTTGGATGATTTTTATGTGACTCCGAATTCGCAAATTTGGCGTTCTGACCCGCCTGCTTCAGCACCTTTGGCTGATTCAGCAGGTGATTCGGAGCTCTTTTTGTGTGAAATTGAAGTTCCTGCAATTCCACCCTGTACCATGGATAACTCAGTGTTACTTACCAGTAAAACAGAAGCCACTGATACATTCTTAACCTTGCCCTGCGCAAATTTCTCAGCAAAGAATCCAGAGGTCCTGCTGACTTCCGAGTCCAGCCTAGCCAGTACTCATGACTCTTTGTTCAGTGAAACAGACACCAGAAAAATCTTGCCTGTCTCTGCAAACACTTCTGCAGAAATTACCTGTGTTAATAAAGTTCAACTCCTGTCTGATCCAGCAGATGCCAATAGATGCACTACATCAGTTTCCGAGTCCCAGCAATCCTGTCTAGAATCCTCAGAACCCCAGCATCTGAATTTTCCAATTTTACAAATGAATGGTGATCCAGATGCGCAAACATTGTGTCTTGATCTTCCTGTTTCTACACCTCGCTCTAGTTTCGTGAATAGCTCAGAGCATCTGCTCTGTGAACCTGAAATCGCAGAATTATTACCTTGTTCAGAAAATGTTCCAATAAATTTGCCCTGTACCATGAATTGTGCAGTAGATCTCTCCAATGAAACTCAGGTCACAGAATCATTATGCTGTCCAGCAGGTGCTTCCATGGTTTTGCCCTGCAATATGGACTGTTCAGTGATCCTGTCCAGTGAAGCTGTGGTCGCAGAGTCTTATGCTTCACCCAGTACTTTGGATATTTCAAACCCTCTAGCAGAAGGGTCTGAGGCACTGCTTACCTCAGTTGGTGTTGCAGTAATATTCACTTGTCTAGCAGCTGTTTTGGAATTACAGTCTGCTCTAATAAAACTTGGTGAATTTCTGCCCAGCAAAGCAGAAGCCATTGAAATATTGTCCTCGTCAGCAATTGTGTTAGATACCTTGCCCTGTACACAGTCTGATTTAACCAATGTTGAGCCCCTCTCCAGTGTTGTAACAGCCGAGGAACTCCAGCCCTGTCCTCTGAATGTTTCAGAAGTCTTGCCCTGTAACATGGATAATTCTGATTCTCTGGTCAAAATAATAGAAATCTCAGAATTTCAGTCCGGTCTGATGAGTGTTCCTGAAACCCAGCCCTGTATCCTGAAAGATTCTGGTTCTCTGGCCGCTGTGGCAGAGGTTCCAGAGTCCCCTTCCTGTCCAGGGAATTCCTCAGTTTTGCCTAGTCCAGTGGGGGCTGCTGCAATACTGACTTGTTCTGCAGCGCCTCATGAGCTCCAATCCAGTGTATTAAATGAGTCTCTGCCCAGTCCAGAGGTAGTTGTGGAGTCCCTATCTGGTTCAGTGCATACATCAGAAGATTTGTCCTGTCTTATTAGTGCCCCTGAATCTGATTTGTTACTGACTTTGCTGGAATCAGCGACATCTAAGTCTGATCCAGCATTCTCGTGTAAAAGTCCAGTAGTTGCGAAGTTTAGTCATGATGATTTTTTTTTGGCCAGTCCTGGTTTTGGTCCTGTCTTGGCTGACCCTGAGGCTCACAGTTCCTTGACATGCCCAGAGGTTTCTCTTGTGCCGGTGTGCCCAGATATTCTTTGTGTGCCAGAATGCCCAAGTGTGTCTAAGGTGTTAGCGTGCTCTGATGCTTCCTTAGTGGGAACACGTTCTGATGTTGCCAGTCTGCCTGCATGCCCAGAGATGGTTCTGGTCCCTGAAAGCCCTGATATTGATGTTTGTCCTTGTGGCCCTGACTCGGGAATTGCCCTAGGTTCCATAGGGGTTCTTGATAGTTCTCCATGTGAGCCTAAGGGGCATTCTGACCTATGGGGATCTCTTTGGAGCTTCAAGGTGTTCTGGGAGGTCTCTGAGAAAACTTGTCCTGGTGCCTTGGACTGGTTCAACAGTGGGTTTTGTGTTGGTAAAGACAGTACCGGTGGGCATTGCAAAGGCTTTGGCGTTTCTGAACGGTTCCTGGAAGGCGGTGGGTATCGCTCAGGGAATTTCGGAGGGCTTTCTTCTGGAAATCATGGTTCTGATGGGTGTCACACTGGGGCTTGTAGTACTGATGGGCATGGTTCTGTAGGTTCTGGTTCTGATGGGTCCAGTCTTGTGGGGACTGATTCTGGAATTCGGTCTTGCCGGGCTGTCCCGGTCATCATGAATTATCAGTCAGACTGTTTTGTTGGGAATTTCAGTTTTGAAAAGCGTCTGGAATCCGCTTTTAAGGGCGGGGGTACTGTAATGATCGCTGCTGCAGCAGCTATTGCTGGAAGTAGTAGTGCTGCAGCTCAGGCAGTTCTGATCTATTTCCATGCAAGCTGCATAGCTTTGTCTGTCTTTCCCTGCTGTCAGCTTGTGACTGATTATCATTCACCTGTGTGGGAATCTGCATGTCTGCTCCCATTGGATGACCTCAGTATAAAGATCTGCTTCCTGCAGGGTTTCCTTGGGTTTTCATAGCTTCAGCTTAAGCCTGCCTTGCTGTCGCTTTAGCCCCCGATCGTGTTTCTTGTTATAAAGATACTTTGCTGGTCTTTGCATCATATATTGGTTCATTGCCAATATATATGCATACCAGCACGTTTATTATTTTCCTTGTATTTGTGTTACGTTGATACATCAGTGTCGCTGATGTATACGTACACGAACTGTTTATATCCTGTGTGCAGTTAGTCAGCTTTCCAGCATGTTTTGGTAGGTTGCACGTACCGTGACCACCCGTGCTGAGGTAGTTACCCTGCTCCTGGTTCTGTTTGTGGATTGCGTTCATCTCTGCGAAGAGATAACGAATCCTTCTGAATCCTGTTCTGTTACTGTTTGTGGATTGCGTTCATCTCTGCGAAGAGATAGCGAATCCTTCTGAATCCTGTTCTGTTACTGTTTGTGGATTGCGTTCATCTCTGCGAAGAGATAACGAATCCTTCTGAATCCTGTTCTGTTACCGTTTGTGGATTGCGTTCATCTCTGCGAAGAGATAGTGAATCCTTCTGAGTCCTGTTCCCTGTGTTACTCCATTCCTAGTCAGCGTTCCTGCTTATGTCATATATCGGTTCATTGCCGATATATACATATGTTAGTCAGACGTTACAAATAGTTTCATTGATAGCTGTAATTGTAATACGCTAGGAAAACATACTTATTGTATATTTATCTGTGTTACGTTCATCGATCTTAATCCTGCTATTTTCTGACTATCCTGTCCTGTCTTTGTGAGGCACGCCATCGCCGCATCGCATTGGCTGCCTCATTCCAGTCTGTCTGGTTTTGGACGCTTGCTGTCGCTAAGTAGCCGCTAGCTAGCAAGCGTTCATTCTGTCTACCTGTCCTGATCTCCTCAGTTCTGGTTTATGCGCTCAGCGCTACTTTGCGCTGAGACGTTATAACGAAAGCATTGTTTGTGGCTGTCAGATCTGCACCGGCTCTGTGCGCCACAGTCTCCTATTGGAGTCAGTCCTCCCCTCCACTATACTAGGGATAGCCTGTTTCCTTGTGCTAGTGTGTGTACCTCCTCCACGCCAGCTCATGCGTTGCATGCTGACTGTGGAGAATACACCACCAAGCCTTACATGCAAACTCCAAATCATTATTGGCTGGACTCTATATGCATGGCCTTTCTGCCTTTCTGCTCTTTATATTTTTTTGTGCTGAATTGTACTCAGAGACTCTCTAGTGTGATGTTATATTGCTCAAGGCATCTATTATCATTATCTATGACATTACTCTATGGGTTGAGGTCGCGTATGGATGGGTGCGTGCTGGATGGTATAATGAGAGAGTGAGATGGTTATCAGGTTTTTTTTAAAGTTGTTTGTCAAGTTTATATATATTTCTTTATATGATGAATAAAATGTTTTGATATTTTTATAAATCCTTTTTGGTCATCTGACTCAGAACCCCTCACTGCTTATCCTAACATTTTTTGAAACATTCAACCTACTTTGTAATGTTTAAAGGGAAGGTTCAGGGACTGTTGAAAAAAAATAAAAATCCGCATCCACTTACCTGGGGCTTCCTCCAGCCCGTGGCAGGCAGGAGGTGCCCTCGGCGCTGCTCCGCAGGCTCCCGGTGGTCTCCGGTGGCCGACCCGACCTGACCAGGCTGGCGGCCAGGTCGGGCTTGTTCCGCGTTCCAAAATGCGCCTCACAGCGGCGCGCTGACGTCATCGGACGTCCTCCGGGCTTTACTGTGCAGGCTCAGTAGTTCTGAGCCTGCGCAGTAAAGCCCGGAGGACGTCCGATGACGTCAGCGCGTCGCCGTGAGGCGCATTTTGGAACGCGGAACAAGCCCGACCTGGCCGCCGGCCTGGCCAGGTCGGGCGCACCACCGGAGACCACCGGGAGCCTGCGGAGCGGCGCCGAGGGCACCTCCTGCCTGCCACGGGTTGGAGGAAGCCCCAGGTAAGTGGATGCGGATTTTTATTTTTTTTCAACAGTCCCTGAACCTTCCTTTTAAACAGGAAAAAAAATCATGGATACTTAAAAAAGTCATTATTTTTAGGAGTAGGAGGATATACATTCACTTAAAGGATTATTAAGAGCACCATACTAATACAGTGTTTGACCCCCTTTCACCTTCAGAACTGCCTTAATTCTACGTGGCAATGATTCAACAAGGTGCTAAAAGCATTATTTAGAAATGTCGGCCCATATGGATAGGATAGCATCATGCAGTTGATGGAGATTTGTGGGATGCACATCCAGGGCACGAAGCTCCCGTTCCATCACATCCCAAATATGCTCTATTGGGTTGAGATCTGGTGACTGTGGGGGCCATTTTAGTAAAGTCATCTGTATAGACTGGAACGGTAGGGGAAAAGACAAAAAGGGGTAGAGCGCACTCAATTTCAATATGACATAATCAAAGAGCCTCTCCGTGGAGTGTTCTCACCTGTAAGAGTGGCTGACTCGCCCGTATGGGTTGGTCAGTGATATGGCTTTCGTCCCTCTAATGCCTAGTACAGGCATGGGCAAACCTGGCCCTCCAGCTGTTGAGGAACTACAAGTCCCACAATGCATTGCAGGAGTCTGACAGCCACAGTCATGACTCATAAAGGCAAATGCATTGTGGGATTTGTAGTTCCTTAACAGCTGGAGGGCCAAGTTTGCCCATGCCTGGCCTAGTACACACCATACAATTTTCTGTTTGATTTTTCTGTTAGATTTTTCAGTTAGATTTGCTGCATTAGATTATTTTCTGTAGAGACTGGTCATTATCTGTGGTGCATTGTCTTCTGGTTATCTCCTGCTAAGCAGCACAATGCCTAATTGCTAGGCAGATAGATGGTTAGATAGATAATTTCCAACATGTTGGAAATTATCTATCTGGCAGGTAAATCTTATGCTGGGTACACACGATGAGATTTCCCGTTCGATTCCCGGATCGAATCGATTAAATCAAACATGTTCGATTGGATTTCGATCGTTTTTTTCATGATAGGTATGCAAAATCGACGGAAAAAACGATCGAAATCCAATCGAACATGTTTGATTTAATCGAATCGATCCGGGAATCGAACGGGAAATCTCATCGTGTGTACCCAGCATAACAGACAATCTAACAGAAATTGTATGGAGTGTACCTAGCATCACAGGCAGGGACGCAGGCTGTGGATGTTATCTTCTTACACAAAGTGTCTCCTTTGGTCCACAGGATACTCCGTGATCCGCACAGGTAGCTCTGTGCTGGTCCTCCTGGATAGGATGTCCAGGCTGGATTGTACAAGTAGTCCTCCCAAATTAGGGTGGATTGGTGTGAGGTGTGAGGTGTGAGGAGTATCAGAAAGAAGAGAAAAAGAGGAGGCAGAAAGCAATGCAACTCTGCTAGATTTGTGCCCAGTGTCCCTGCGCATCAGTCATATTAGCCACCTCACTTATGGTACAGCGAGAGCGGCGTTCTGGCCGACCGGGAAACACCTGCACAGCATCACTGTTGCTGTTAAGAGTGGAAGAGGAGGAAGGTCACCTGGAGAGAGGCAGTCAAAGGGCTGGCACGCTAGCAGGGAGGACACTCAGCACTGCCGTGGCTAGTGGCTTGAACAGTCCCGCAGATAGGTGCTCTGCATTTGCTTTCCAGCAAGGTATGAATGGAATATATCTGGCCACTCGCTATAGGTAATAGCACTGAGCGGCCAGGATATGTAGAAAAAAGTGTGCAGTAGGTTTGCGTGCAGTAAGGAGACACACAAAGTGCCTAGATGAAAAATAAAAGATTTATTATCACAACGCGTTTCAGGAGACCTTTTTCAAGCTGGCAAACAGTGTACAACATAAATTGCATTGTTTAAATACAAGGCAAGTAACAATGATTGGTGGGATGGTTGTCAAAGCCATCCAATCACAGTTCAGTATGCAAATTGGTGGGATGGTTGTCAAAGCCATCCAATCACAGTTCAGTATGCAAATTAGCACCCCTAATTCCTCTTGGATTCAAATAAAGGCATATACAGGCAAAGGGAGCTAAAAATGATATAAAATCAGTAAAAGATTCTATGTGAAGAAATGGGCTTAAACAATAAAAATATTAGGGGAATTTATGTTAATACATAAAAATCTTCTATTAAAATCGCTCTGAGGTGGACACCTTTACATTTGTGGATGGTAAATTGTGGAAGGAATTTTGGATATAGTACTGTACTGTGGATGGGCCTTGCAGTTCTGGTTGCTACCACTGGTGGCTGCAGAGTCCCAACGTCACATTATAAATATAACGAAAAGTCCACATGGATTAAAATGTCCATAATGCTATCAATAAACAAGGATGACCATGTATTAGATACCAGTCCTCCAATCTTCTATACCAAAAAGAGGTGCAATCAGCAATTTCTGTCTACATTACAAATGAGTTAGTTACATATAAATATAAAAATAAATATAAAAATAGCGCTACTCTCTAATTTGCTATGGGGGGGTTTCCTAAAGTTGTTCCGCTAGTTCATGTTTTCTATGGCAATGTTAAAGCCATTAGGCATGAATGTCTCTATTTTCAGTATCCAGAATGTCTCCCTGTTGCATAGGGTTCTAAAACAATTGAATTTATTTTCTCCTATTATGGCTAATGCGCTGGGACACTGGGCTCAAATTTAGCAGAGTTGCATTGCATTCTGCCTCCTCCTTTGCTCTCCTTTCTGTATCTCTGCACACCTTACACCAATCCACCCTCTCATTGGGAGGACTACAAGTACAATCCATTCCGGCTATCCTATCCAGGAGGACCAGCACGGAGCTACCTGTGCGGATCACGGAGTATCCTGTGGACCTAAGGAGGCACTCTGCGGAAGAAGATTACAATCACAACCTGCGTCCCCGGCTGGTAGAGGGACGAAATCCATATCACTGACCAACCCATACGGGCGAGTCAGCCACTCTTAGAGGTGAAAATACTCCACGGAGATGCTTTTTTATTATGTCATATTGAAATTGAGTGCGCTCTACCTCTTTCTGTCTTTTCCCCTACCCGTTCCTGTCTATACAGATGTGTATACAACCTCAGTGAGAGGCCACTACAGAGCAGCAGCATGCATCCATCCATGAAACACTTTTTTTACCGGATTTACAATACCAAATCCAGATCGCTCCTCCTATAATATAAGGAGTAAATATATACCCCTTGGTCTATAGGATAATTTTCCCCAAAATATTTTAGTACATGTTCAAGAAACCAATTTGAAATGATTCGAGCTTTTTGACATGGTGCATTATCCTACTGGAAGTAGCCATCAGAGGATGGATACATGGTGGTTATGAAGGGATGGACATAGTCAGAAATAATGCTCAGGTAGCCCGTGGCATTTAAACGATGCCCAATTGGCACTAAGGGGCCTAAAGTGTGCCAAGAAAACATCCCCCACACCATTACATCATCACCAGCAGCCTGCGCAGTGGTAACAAGGCATGATGGATTCATGTTCTCATTCTGTTTGTGCCAAATTCTGACTCTATCGAGACTCATCAGACCAGGCAACATTTTTCCAGTCTTCAACAGTCCAATTTTGGTGAGCTCATGCAAATTGTAGCCTCTTTTTCCTATTTGTAGTGGAGATGAGTGGTACCCGGTGGGGTCTTCTGCTGTTGTAGCCCATCCGCCTCAAGGTTGTGCGTGTTGTGGCTAGTGTTGGGCGAACATCTAGATGTTCGGGTTCGGGCCGAACAGGCCGAACATGGCCGCGATGTTCGGGTGTTCGACCCGAACTCCGAACATAATGGAAGTCAATGGGGACCCGAACTTTTGTGGTTTGTAAAGCCTCCTTACATGCTACATACCCCAAATTTACAGGGTATGTGCACCTTGGGAGTGGGTACAAGAGGAAAAAAAAATTAGCAAAAAGAGCTTATAGTTTTTGAGAAAATCGATTTTAAAGTTTCAAAGGGAAAACTGTCTTTTAAATGCGGGAAATGTCTGTTTTCTTTGCACAGGTAACATGTTTTTTGTCGGCATGCAGTCATAAATGTAATACATATAAGAGGTTCCAGGAAAAGGGACCGGTAACGCTAACCCAGCAGCAGCACACGTGATGGAACAGGAGGAGGGTGGCGCAGGAGGAGAAGAAGGCCACGCTTTGTGAGACACAACAACCCCGGCCTTGCATGAGGGCAAGAAGCGTGCGGATAGCAGGCTTTGTACCGCCATGCAGTCATAAATGTAATAAAGATAAGTGGTTCAATAAACAGGGACCACGCGGCAACGCTAACCCAGCAGCAGCAGACGTGATGGAACAGGAGCAGGCGCAGGAGGAGAAGGCCACGCTTTGTGAGACACAACAACCCAGGCCTTGCATGAGGGCAAGAAGCGTGCGGATAGCATGCTTTGTACCGCCATGCAGTCATAAATGTAATAAAGATAAGTGGTTCAATAAACAGGGACCACGCGGCAACGCTAACCCAGCAGCAGCAGACGTGATGGAACAGGAGGAGGCGCAGGAGGAGAAGGCCACGCTTTGTGAGACACAACAACCCAGGCCTTGCATGAGGGCAAGAAGCGTGCGGATAGCATGCTTTGTACCGCCATGCAGTCATAAATGTAATAAAGATAAGTGGTTCAATAAACAGGGACCACGCGGCAACGCTAACCCAGCAGCAGCAGACGTGATGGAACAGGAGCAGGCGCAGGAGGAGAAGGCCACGCTTTGTGAGACACAACAACCCAGGCCTTGCATGAGGGCAAGAAGCGTGCGGATAGCATGCTTTGTACCGCCATGCAGTCATAAATGTAATAAAGATAAGTGGTTCAATAAACAGGGACCACGCGGCAACGCTAACCCAGCAGCAGCAGACGTGATGGAACAGGAGGAGGCGCAGGAGGAGAAGGCCACGCTTTGTGAGACACAACAACCCAGGCCTTGCATGAGGGCAAGAAGCGTGCGGATAGCATGCTTTGTACCGCCATGCAGTCATAAATGTAATAAAGATAAGTGGTTCAATAAACAGGGACCACGCGGCAACGCTAACCCAGCAGCAGCAGACGTGATGGAACAGGAGCAGGCGCAGGAGGAGAAGGCCACGCTTTGTGAGACACAACAACCCAGGCCTTGCATGAGGGCAAGAAGCGTGCGGATAGCATGCTTTGTACCGCCATGCAGTCATAAATGTAATAAAGATAAGTGGTTCAATAAACAGGGACCACGCGGCAACGCTAACCCAGCAGCAGCAGACGTGATGGAACAGGAGGAGGCGCAGGAGGAGAAGGCCACGCTTTGTGAGACACAACAACCCAGGCCTTGCATGAGGGCAAGAAGCGTGCGGATAGCATGCTTTGTACCGCCATGCAGTCATAAATGTAATAAAGATAAGTGGTTCAATAAACAGGGACCACGCGGCAACGCTAACCCAGCAGCAGCAGACGTGATGGAACAGGAGGAGGCGCAGGAGGAGAAGGCCACGCTTTGTGAGACACAACAACCCAGGCCTTGCATGAGGGCAAGAAGCGTGCGGATAGCATGCTTTGTACCGCCATGCAGTCATAAATGTAATAAAGATAAGTGGTTCAATAAACAGGGACCACGCGGCAACGCTAACCCAGCAGCAGCAGACGTGATGGAACAGGAGCAGGCGCAGGAGGAGAAGGCCACGCTTTGTGAGACACAACAACCCAGGCCTTGCATGAGGGCAAGAAGCGTGCGGATAGCATGCTTTGTACCGCCATGCAGTCATAAATGTAATAAAGATAAGTGGTTCAATAAACAGGGACCACGCGGCAACGCTAACCCAGCAGCAGCAGACGTGATGGAACAGGAGGAGGCGCAGGAGGAGAAGGCCACGCTTTGTGAGACACAACAACCCAGGCCTTGCATGAGGGCAAGAAGCGTGCGGATAGCATGCTTTGTACCGCCATGCAGTCATAAATGTAATAAAGATAAGTGGTTCAATAAACAGGGACCACGCGGCAACGCTAACCCAGCAGCAGCAGACGTGATGGAACAGGAGGAGGCGCAGGAGGAGAAGGCCACGCTTTGTGAGACACAACAACCCAGGCCTTGCATGAGGGCAAGAAGCGTGCGGATAGCATGCTTTGTACCGCCATGCAGTCATAAATGTAATAAAGATAAGTGGTTCAATAAACAGGGACCACGCGGCAACGCTAACCCAGCAGCAGCAGATGTGATGGAACAGGAGCAGGT
Organism: Hyperolius riggenbachi; assembly: GCF_040937935.1. Lineage (NCBI taxonomy): Eukaryota > Metazoa > Chordata > Amphibia > Anura > Hyperoliidae > Hyperolius > Hyperolius riggenbachi. The sequence goes on from NW_027152367.1 coordinate 273,320, forward strand.
GCAGGAGGAGAAGGCCACGCTTTGTGAGACACAACAACCCAGGCCTTGCATGTGGACAAAAAGCGTGCGGATATAGCAGCAATGCTTTTTGCCGCCATGCAGTCATAAATGTAATACAGATGAGAGGTTCAATAAACAGGGCCCGGAAACGCAACACCATCCCAGATGTTCATTGGTCATGTTACTTGGTTGGGGTCCTGGAGTGTTGCGTAGTCATTTCCAATCCAGGATTGATTCATTTTAATTTGAGTCAGACGGTCTGCATTTTCTGTAGAGAGGCGGATACGCCGATCTGTGACGATGCCTCCGGCAGCACTGAAACAGCGTTCCGACATAACGCTGGCTGCCGGGCAAGCCAGCACCTCTATTGCGTACATTGCCAGTTCGTGCCAGGTGTCTAGCTTCGATACCCAATAGTTGAAGGGTGCAGATGGATGGTTCGACACAGCTACGCCATCTGACATGTAGTCCTTGACCATCTTCTCCAGGCGATCGGTGTTGGAGGTGGATCTGCACGCTTGCTGTTCAGTGGGCTGCGGCTGCATGGGTGTCAGAAAATTTTCCCACTCCAAGGACACTGCCGATACCATTCCCTTTTGGGTACTAGCTGCGGCTTGCGTTGTTTGCTGCCCTCCTGGTCGTCCTGGGTTTGCGGAAGTCAGTCTGTCTGCGTACAACTGGCTAGAGGAGGGGGAGGATGTCAATCTCCTCTCTAAAGTCTCCACAAGGGCCTGCTGGTATTCTTCCATTTTGACCTGTCTGACTCTTTCTTCAAGCAGTTTTGGAACATTGTGTTTGTACCGTGGATCCAGAAGGGTATAAACCCAGTAATTGGTGTTGTCCAGAATGCGCACAATGCGTGGGTCACGTTCAATGCAGTCTAGCATGAATTGAGCCATGTGTGCCAGAGTCCTACCAGAATCCTCATCATCCTCTTGTGAGCGTTGTGATAGTTGTTGTGATGCATCATAGTCGTCACCTTCCTCCTGGTCTGCTTCTGCTGACCATTCGCGTTGAATTGTGGAAGTCCAACGTGCACCGCTCTGGCCCTCGTCAGTGGTGGCATGAAATTCCTGCTCCAACTCCAGCTGTTCCTCCTCCTCTTCTTCGTCATAGCTGCTGGGGCCAGCGTTCCCTGAGGCGGATGGCCTGATGTTGGTACCATCACGCTGATCGTTTTCTCCTTCAGATTCCCCCAGTTGCATCATGACAGCTGTTTCCTTGATTTTTAACATCGACCTCTTCAGTAAACACAGCAGTGGTATGGTAATGCTGACTGAAGAGTTGTCACTGCTCACAAGCAACGTGGATTGCTCAAAATTTTGGAGGACTTGGCAGAGGTCCAACATGTTGGCCCAATCGGATCCACAGAAGCTTGGCAGCTGGCCGGATGCGCCTCGGTACTGCGCCGTCATGTACTGGACCACTGCACTCTTCTGCTCGCAAAAGCGGGCTAGCATGTGCAGCGTAGAATTCCAGCGCGTAGGGACATCACACAGCAAGCGATGGTGGGGGAGATTGAAGCGCTCCTGCATCTTGGCGAGTGCCCCCGAAGCAGTACTGGAATTTCTACAATGTTTGGACACTCGACGCACCTTCAACAGCAGATCGGGCACGCCTGGGTATGTCCTCAGGAACCGCTGAACTACTAGGTTCATCACGTGCGCCAGGCAAGGGATGTGTGTCAGCTTAGCCAACCTTAAAGCGCGAATGAGATTACTCCCATTATCACACACAACCATGCCCGGTTTCAGGTCCAGCGGTGCCAGCCACAAATCCGTCTGTTCCTTTATTCCCCTCCAAATTTCCTCCCCTGTGTGCTGCTTATCCCCAAGGCAGATTAGCTTCAGCAACGCTTGCTGACGCATGCCAACAGCTGTGCTGCACTGCTTCCACGATCCTACTGCTGCTGGGTTAGCGTTTCCGGATGAGGTACAGCTTTGAGATGCGTTGGAGGAGAAGGAGTCAGAGAGGTAGGTGCTGCTGTTATCCAGTGGGATGGACGGCGGTGCAGCTGTTTGTGGCGTGGGCAACACCCGTGCCGTAGCAGGTGAGGAATCGCTGCCAGGCTCCACAAGGTTCACCCAGTGCGCGGTAAGGGAGATGTATCGACCCTGGCCGAACGCACTCGTCCAGGTGTCAGTGGTGAGGTGAACCTTGCAGGCAACGGCATTCTTCAAGCTTCGGGTTATTTTGCTGACCACGTGCTCATGCAACTCAGGCACTGCAGAGCGTGCAAAGTGGTAGCGGCTGGGAACCACGTAACGTGGGATGGCCACTGACATCATGCCCTTGAAGCTGTTTGTCTCCACCAATCGATATGGCAGCATTTCGCAGGCCAGAAGCTTGGCTATGCTGGCTGTTACTGCCACGGCCCGGGGGTCATTTGCTGGCAATTTCCTCTTGCGCTCAAACATCTCCGACACAGACAACTGAACCGTAGCGCTGCACACGGAAGGGCTGTTGGTTGTTGTGTTTGATGAACACTGGGAGACCTCAAGAGCACTACTCCGGAAAGTGACAGTGTCAGCGTCGTCTGATGTTTGTGAATGTTGTGAACCACGCAATGGCTGGGCTACTGCTGCTGCTGAGGCGGGTCTGGTGGTGAGTCTGGTGAACCCAAGGGAGGCAGTGTTGTTTCTGGTACCCTGTCCTGACGCGTTTGCCCAAAGAGTGGGATGTTTGGATAGCATGTGACGGCTCATGCTGGTGGTGGAGAGGTTGTTAATATTTTTCCCCCTGCTCAGGCGGGTCTTGCACACCTTGCAAATCGCCATGGTAACATCCTCAGTGCAGTCTTCAAAGAAAGCCCAGACTTTGGAGCACCTGCCTCCTTGCTGGCGATTTCTGTTTGCTCCTCTTTTGCCTCTCACTTGAACTTCCACGCTTGTGGTGCCTGAAATTGCGCGCCGCCTACCTTGTGGCACAAGGCGAACTCGTGCAGCAGTGTGTTCTTCAACAGACTCATCTGTGCTGCTGCTACGACGGCGATGTTCTCGTTCACAAACAAAATCTGGGTCTCTGTCCACATTGTCCATACCCTCCTCTTCCATCTCCTCAAACTCGTCATATGTCATTGTGGGCCACCGCCGTGGAGTAGAGCTCCCCACAACAACCTCTGCGCAGCACACTCCAACGTCGTCTTCCAGATCTTGTCGGCCGACCTCCTGCAATTGCAACCCCTCCTGCCCAAATTGCTCTGGGATTTGGGTTTCCGAGTCCTCTTCGGACTCGCCTTGTATTTCAGTGCGCGGTGCATTTCCCACAGTTAACGGTTGTGAATCCAGGCACAACATTTCTGGCTGTTCCTCCATTGACCTTTGAAAGGTGGAAGTTTGTTGGGCTGGGAATAGCTCCTGCGAATACCCCATTGTGTCCTGAGGTAATTCATCGGACTGGTTATCTGGCAGTTGTGTGCGTGGTGTCGCTGCCGGTTGTGTCAGCTTTGTGCCCACTGGCTCCTTGTAACTGGCTGAGGACTCGGACCTCGTGCGTGATGTGCTGGTGCTGCTTAACCCACTGCTGGACGCTTGAGAGGTCATCCAAGTAATTATCTGGTCCTGTTCTTTTGGATTTGTGAGGGTTGTTGTCCTGGACAACATGGGCGGTATTGAGTGGGTTTTCTTGGGTGCTCCCCTGTGGCCTGTACGTGAACCGTCAGGGGAAACACCTCTTCCCTTGCCCCTCCCTCTTTCACCGGATTTCTTCCTCATTTCACTTATCCTTACAGTACACGCTGACTGGCAGCAGTACAGTGGCAGTACAGAAATGCTATACAGTACCACTATTCCCAGCAGCGACACAGAGCACAATGCTATACAGTGACGGGTGAGCGGTGTACCACTATTCCCAGCAGCGACACAGAGCACAATGCTATACAGTGACGGGTGAGCGGTTTACCACTATTCCCAGCAGACACAGAACAGTACACAGAATGCTATATAGTGTGGCTGAACGAGCGGTGTACTACTGTTCCCAGCAGACACAGAACAGTACACAGAATGCTATATAGTGTGGCTGAACGAGCGGTGTACTACTGTTCCCAGCAGACACAGAACAGTACACAGAATGCTATATAGTGTGGCTGAACGAGCGGTGTACCACTATTCCCAGCAGACACAGAACAGTACACAGAATGCTATATAGTGTGGCTGAACGAGCGGTGTACTACTGTTCCCAGCAGACACAGAACAGTACACAGAATGCTATATAGTGTGGCTGAACGAGCGGTGTACTACTGTTCCCAGCAGACACAGAACAGTACACAGAATGCTATATAGTGTGGCTGAACGAGCGGTGTACCACTGTTCCCAGCAGACACAGAACAGTACACAGAATGCTATATAGTGTGGCTGAACGAGCGGTGTACCACTATTCCCAGCAGACACAGAACAGTACACAGAATGCTATATAGTGTGGCTGAACGAGCGGTGTACTACTGTTCCCAGCAGACACAGAACAGTACACAGAATGCTATATAGTGTGGCTGAACGAGCGGTGTACTACTGTTCCCAGCAGACACAGAACAGTACACAGAATGCTATATAGTGTGGCTGAACGAGCGGTGTACCACTATTCCCAGCAGACACAGAACAGTACACAGAATGCTATATAGTGTGGCTGAACGAGCAGTGTACTACTGTTCCCAGCAGACACAGAACAGTACACAGAATGCTATATAGTGTGGCTGAACGAGCGGTGTACTACTGTTCCCAGCAGACACAGAACAGTACACAGAATGCTATATAGTGTGGCTGAAAGAGCGGTGTACCACTATTCCCAGCAGACACAGAACAGTACACAGAATGCTATATAGTGTGGCTGAACGAGCGGTGTACTACTGTTCCCAGCAGACACAGAACAGTACACAGAATGCTATATAGTGTGGCTGAACGAGCGGTGTACTACTGTTCCCAGCAGACACAGAACAGTACACAGAATGCTATATAGTGTGGCTGAACGAGCGGTGTACTACTGTTCCCAGCAGACACAGAACAGTACACAGAATGCTATATAGTGTGGCTGAACGAGCGGTGTACTACTGTTCCCAGCAGACACAGAACAGTACACAGAATGCTATATAGTGTGGCTGAACGAGCGGTGTACCACTGTTCCCAGCAGACACAGAACAGTACACAGAATGCTATATAGTGTGGCTGAACGAGCGGTGTACTACTGTTCCCAGCAGACACAGAACAGTACACAGAATGCTATATAGTGTGGCTGAACGAGCGGTGTACTACTGTTCCCAGCAGACACAGAACAGTACACAGAATGCTATATAGTGTGGCTGAACGAGCGGTGTACTACTGTTCCCAGCAGACACAGAACAGTACACAGAATGCTATATAGTGTGGCTGAACGAGCGGTGTACTACTGTTCCCAGCAGACACAGAACAGTACACAGAATGCTATATAGTGTGGCTGAACGAGCGGTGTACTACTGTTCCCAGCAGACACAGAACAGTACACAGAATGCTATATAGTGTGGCTGAACGAGCGGTGTACTACTGTTCCCAGCAGCGACACACAATGACTGGGGGGGACCCTGGCTAGCGTGGCTGGAGCGCGAACTACCCTGCCTGCCTACCCAAAGCTAAACCCACAGACAAATGGCGGAGATATGACGTGGTTCGGGTATTTATTTACCCGAACCACGTGACAGTTCGGCCAATCAGAGCGCGTTCGGGTCCGAACCACGTGACCCGTTCGGCCAATCACAGCACTAGCCGAACGTTCGGGGAACGTTCGGCCATGCGCTCTTAGTTCGGCCATATGGCCGAACGGTTTGGCCGAGCACCGTCAGGTGTTCGGCCGAACTCGAACATCACCCGAACAGGGTGATGTTCTGCAGAACCCGAACAGTGGCGAACACTGTTCGCCCAACACTAGTTGTGGCTTCACAAATGCTTTGCTGCATACCTCGTTGTAACGAGTGGTTATTTCAGCCTTAAAGTGGTCTGAAACTCAGCATTTTTTCTTTGCTCTAAAAGATTCCTTACAGCCTTAAACCTACTAGCACAAAAAAAAGTAGCAGAACAGCATTCAGACAGTTAAACACAGCACTTTGTCTTACAGTGGAAAGCCCCTTCAGCTTATGATCCGCATCCAGAGAGGAGATAACATTATAACATTATCTTTTGTTTACATTCCTCTGTTATTACATTGTGTGTAGCAACTGAAAACAAGCGCTTTCTGCTTCAAGAATGCGTATATTTTAATATATAATAAAAAAGCAGCTTGAAAAAAATGCAATGTCAGCTTTCAGAGCAGATAAACTGTACTCTGGGAACTTGTAATTTGTAAATCGACAATATTACTTGTGTAAAAAAAAATCAAACAGGATAACTGTATGGGTAATATAAAGTAGGAATACACATTTTTATTGAATGTTATATCAGATTTTCAGACCACTTTAAAGAGAGTCCGAAGTATAAAAAACAAAAGCAAAAAACAGATACTTACCTAAGGAATGGGAAAACTCTGGGTCCTATAGAGCCTTCCGGTTCCTCTCACAGTCCCTTCTTTCCAGCACTGACTCATTCACCCATTCAACTCTGGCTTCAGAAGTCTTCGGGAGCCTGAGTGCTCCTGAAGATGGGCCGCTTCATACTGTGCCTGCATGAGTGCGCAAGAGAGTGCACAGTGGAAAAGAGCAGTCTCCTCCCCTAACAAGGAGCCAGTGCTGGAACAAGGAGTCCAGAAGAGAAACAGGAAGGCTCTATAGGACCCAGAGACTTCCCTTTCCTTAGGTGAGTATCCGTTCTGTTTTGTTTTGAAAGTCTTCTAGTTGGCAAGGGAAAGCATCAATTTTTCTACATGGCTTTGTTTATAGACCAACTTTTATAGCTATATGTTGGGGGAAAAAAACTAAACAAAAACAAAAAAAACAGAACACTACTTTAACAACCTTTGTTGGTAAAGTGATGTCTCTGTCCTTTAGTATAGGAAAAAGACAAGTGATGATGCACACCTAAAATTTTAAAGTTATAAGTAATTCTAGGTGCTGCATCATAAATAACAATGAACCATATATATACACATTGAGATACGCACACCATGCAATTTTGGTTGCAAAAAGGGAGTATATTGGACAAAAGATATAATACAGACTACACAATCAAATGGACTATACAACCAAAATTGTGTATAAAATACAATACAGGATACAGGTGCATGAATACAGCAATGTCCACATTTGAATACAAACGTATGCAAAGATCAGGAGAAAATATTAACCTCTATGCCTATAGAGATCCAGCGTATATGGGCAATCTGAATCAAATATCCATTTGTGGGCACATTGCATGTAAAAAGTCCTTGGGATAATCATATGCAAATAGTATGAGGCATGTCAGATAGTTCAACACGGTGTGGTGAAGGGGCAAACCCCACCAAGTATTACCCAGACAGACAGCGTCGTTTCGCGCAACAGGGGTGCAGCTAAGGTTTTTGTGGCCCCAAGCGGACTGTAGTAAGTGGCCTTAGCGAAAAATGGGTGTGGCTATCCCGCATAAGCGGGCGTGGCCATGACATGTGGGTGGAGAGGGAGGGCGGATTGGGGCGGGGCTGTTTGCGGGGAAAAATGGATGTGGGGGTGATTGAGGCACGCGTAGCACGCCGCGCCACGCCGAAAGATGGGCGTGGCCATGACCTTGTATGGGTGGAGCTTAACCGTAGCACAGCAAATATAGCCAACTATGACCATTAAATAAAAAATGCAGCAACAGTTGCCCCAGACACCAGAAAATAAAAACGCAATTTGTGCAACCTTTCAGCAGAAAACAAACGCAATTTATGCAACATTTCAACAGAAAACAAACGCAATTTGTGCAACATTTCAACAGAAAACAAACGCAATTTGTGCAACATTTCAACAGAAAACAAACGCAATTTGTGCAACATTTCAACAGAAAACAAACAGAATTTGGGCCACATTTCAACAGAAAACAATCAGAATTTGGGCCACATTTCAGCAGAAATCAAACGCAATTTGGGCCACATTTCAGCAGAAATCAAACGCAATTTGTGCAACATTTCAACAGAAAACAAACGCAATTGTGAGAATCTGCTCAGCTGCCTGTGCAGACAGGCAGCGTTTTGACCACTGTTCACGTCTGCATTCTGCAGGTCTCTTTAAGAGAGCCCTTCTGTCAGTTGTGCAGCTTGTGTTGCTGAGGAATTTGCATACATTAGTCATGCAAATCCCTTACCTGCCTTCTTTTGATGACTGGCACTATAAAAGCATTCTGCTCCCAGAATGCTTTGCTGGACATTTCCCTTTCATGGTCTGTTCCTAATGGACACTCCTGGAGTGTCAGCCATTCCCGTTTGTTAAAGTTATCTTAGTGTAATTCGTGGGAATGCACTAGGCAGTTTCCCTAGTGCAGTTAGGATTGCATTATCTGTTTTGCCTGTTCCGTCTGTCTTGTGTTTGGATCGCACAAGCCCTAGCGTTAGCGGCTGTGGATCCTTCTGATTGTGTCTGGAGTGTAGGTTGGAACAGCTGTTGTTTCTGCCTACCTCATCTGTTCTGTCTGTCGTGTGTTTGGATCGCACAAGCCCTAGTGTTAGCGGCTGTGGATCCTTCTGATTGTGTCTGGAGTGTAGGTTGGAACAGCGGTTGTTTCTGCCTACCTCATCTGTTCTGTCTGCCGTGTGTTTGGATCGCACTTTCCCTAGCGCTAGTGCTGTGGATCCTTCTGTTCTGTCTCCTGGGATCGCGCTAGCCACTTTTCGCTAGTGCTGTGGATCCTTCTGTTCTGCCTCTCTGGATCGCGCTAGTCACTTTTGCTAGTGCTGTGGATCCTATCTCTCGCTTGTCCCTGTTTTCGTGTGTCTGTCTTGTCTGCTACGACCGCTTGCTGGAGGCTTGGTGAAGTAACCGTTAAGCAAGCGTTTTTCATGTTTGTCTGTCGATGGTTAGTTAGGCGTATTTGTCTCTATTGTGCTTATCACGTGGAGACCGCGCATAACTGCGTGCACTGTTGCGAATGAGTGCGGTGTTCGCGGTTAGCTAGCGTTTGTTATTTTCTGCACCTCCTCATTGTATGATTTGCTGTGCCTTTGCTATCCTCATATTCTGTCCTGCTCTGTCTTGTGTCTCTATTGGCAATCGCCAATCTTGCGATTGCGTTCCCACTTTGTTTCCGCTGTTGTGTGTTCATTGTCGCTGGGTGGCGGCTAGTTTGGTGCACACACATACATCCTGTCCCTGTGCTCTTTCTCTTTAAGGGCTCTTCAGCCCCGTTTGTCGGGTTCTGTACAATTCCCATCTGGCATCTGTGGCTGTGCAGCGGCGGTGTTCGCCTGCACTCCACAGCGCCATCTGCCGGTGGGAATTGCCCTCTGCGGGTGCATAGCACCTAGCCTGGGTTTCCCAAAATTATACGCTGGTGGAGGGTTTTCGTTGTGTCAGTGCGCGTCTTGTGCGCTGACCACGAAAACGACCCCGCCACCGTTACAGCAATTTGTGCAACATTTCAACAGAAAACAAACGCAATTTGTGCAACATTTCTCAACAGAAAACAAACGCAATTTGTGCAACATTTCAACAGAAAACAAATAGAATTTGGGCCACATTTCAACAGAAAACAAACAGAATTTGGGCCACATTTCAGCAGAAATCAAACGCAATTTGGGCACATTTTCAGCAGAAATCAAACGCAATTTGGGCCACATTTCAGCAGAAATCAAACGCAATTTGGGCCACATTTCAACAGAAAACAAACGCAATTTGTGCAACATTTCAACAGAATAAAAACGCAATTTGTGCAACATTTCAACAGAAAACAAATGCAATTTGTGCAACATTTCGACAGAAAACAAACAGAATTTGGGCCACATTTCAACAGAAAACAAACAGAATTTGGGCCACATTTCAGCAGAAATCAAACGCAATTTGGGCCACATTTCAGCAGAAATCAAACGCAATTTGTGCAACATTTCAACAGAAAACAAACGCAATTTGTGCAACATTTCAACAAAAAACAAACGCAATTTGTGCAACATTTCAACAGAAAACAAACGCAATTTGTGCAACATTTCAACAGAAAACAAACAGAATTTGGGCCACATGTCAACAGAAAACCAACAGAATTTGGGCCACATTTCAGCAGAAATCAAACGGAATTTGGGCCACATTTCAGCAGAAATCAAACGCAATTTGGGCCACATTTCAACATAAAACAAACGCAATTTGTGCAACATTTCAACAGAAAACAAACGCAATTTGTGCAACATTTCAACAGAAAACAAATGCAATTTGTGCAACATTTCAACAGAAAACAAATGCAATTTGTGCAACATTTCAACAGAAAACAAACAGAATTTGGGCCACATTTCAACAGAAAACAAACAGAATTTGGGCCACATTTCAACAGAAAACAAACATAATTTGGGCCATATTTCAGCAGAAATCAAACGCAACTTGGGCCACATTTCAGCAGAAATCAAACGCAATTTGGGCCACATTTCAGCAGAAATCAAACGCAATTTGTGCAACATTTCAACAGAAAACAAACGCAATTTGTGCAACATTTCAACAGAAAACAAACGCAATTTGTGCAACATTTCAGCAGAAAACAAACAGAATTTGGGCCACATTTCAACAGAAAACAAACAGAATTTGGGCCACATTTCATGAGAAATCAAACGGAATTTGGGCCACATTTCAGCAGAAATCAAACGGAATTTGGGCCACATTTCAGCAGAAATCAAACGCAATTTGGGCCACATTTCAACAGAAAACAAACGCAATTTGTGCAACATTTCAACAGAAAACAAACGCAATTTGTGCAACATTTCAACAGAAAACAAATGCAATTTGTGCAACATTTCAACAGAAAACAAACAGAATTTGGGCCACATTTCAACAGAAAACAAACAGAATTTGGGCCACATTTCAGCAGAAATCAAACGCAATTTGGGCCACATTTCAGCAGAAATCAAACGCAATTTGGGCACATTTTCAGCAGAAATCAAACGCAATTTGGGCACATTTTCAGCAGAAATCAAACGCAATTTGGGCCACATTTCAGCAGAAATCAAACGCAATTTGGGCACATTTTCAGCAGAAATCAAACGCAATTTGGGCACATTTTCAGAAGAAATCAAACGCAATTAGGGCACATTTTCAGCTGAAATCAAATGCAATTAGGGCACATTTTCAGCAGAAATCAAACGCAATTAGGGCACATTTTCAGCAGAAATCAAACGCAATTAGGGCCCAGTTCAGCAGAAATCAAACGCAATTAGGGCACAGTTCAGCAGAAATCAAACCACAATTAGGGCAAATTTTCAGCAGAAATCAAACGCAATTAGGGCACAGTTCAGCAGAAATCAAACGCAATTAGGGCCACATTTTCAGCAGAAATCAAACGCAATTAGGGCACAGTTCAGCAGAAATCAAACGCAATTAGGGCACATTTTCAGCAGATATCAAACGCAATTAAGGCACATTTTCAGCAGATATCAAACGCAATTAGGGCACATTTTCAGCAGATAAACGCAATTAGGGCTGCAAAAAGAAAATAATTTACTCACCTGGCACTGGCAGAAGTCTTCTCTCCCTGTCTCCTGGCCGGCTCCTCAGGCGCGCAGTTCCCACGGAGCTCCCTCCCTTCTCCAATCTCCCGCGCTGATTGAATGCAGGGCTACGGGAAGATGGCCACCCGAAGCCCTGTACTGGAGACATAAATAGTCTCCAGAGCAGGGCTTCAGCGGCGGCCATCTTCCCGTAGCCCTGCTCTGCTCTGCCAGCCCCGCGGGGCTGCGGGAAAACAGGGACGTCACGCCGACGTCACGGAGCCGCCGAGGCCTCTAAGATCTTGAGGCCCCAAGCGGCCGCTTGGTCTGCTTTATGCCTCGCGGCGCCCCTGTCGCGCAACAGAGTGTTCTTTCTCAATGGGTGCAAGCAGATGCGGCACTGAAGCAGTGATGGCGGCGGAGATATCCATCCGTTCGTCTCATCTTATTTCTGGCTCATTGGAAAAAAACAAAGTGTCAGAGTAAATCCACACTTGCACAAGGGGGGAATGCAGGGGCACCTCTAGCCATTTTGTCCCTCTAGGTGAAAAAACCTGTGCCCCCCCCATTAAAATAATCATAATGCGGCAGCATTTCACCAGAAAATACACGTTTCAGCAGAAAATTATGCACGTAGGCTCCACTTTTCTGTTCCCCCTTCCCTTCATTATGTGCCTTCATTATGTGATAGGACATTAACCTATGACTATGGTAGGATTAGCGTGTGAGCTCCTTTAAGGACAGTCAGTGACATGACTATGTACTCTGTAAAGTGCTGCAGAAGGTATTTAGTGCTATATAAATACACAATAATAATATGGTAGGACATTACACTATAACTATGATAGGGATTAAATTGTGAGCTCCTCTGAGGACAGCCAGTGACATGACTATGCACTCTGTAAAGTGCTGCAGAAGATGGCAGTGCTATATAAATACATAATAAAAATATGGTAGGACATTAGACTATGACTATGGTTGGTAGGATTCGACTGTGAGTTCCTCTGTGGACAGTCATTGTCAGTGACATGACTATGTACTCTGTATAGTGCTGCAGAAGATGCCAGTGCTATATAAAGACATAATACTAATATGGCAGGACATAAGACCATGACTATGGTAGAATTAGAGTGTAAGCTCCTCTGAGGGCAGTCAGTGACAAGACTAAGTACTCTGTAAAGTGCTGAAGAAGATGTTCAGTGCTATATAAATACATAATTACAATCAATTGGGATGCACAAATGTAACAAATCTAATATATCAGGCAGTGCGCTGTTATATTGATTTTAAGGAGTGACAGTCTAGTAATATAGCGCAACACAGTCCTGCTGATTGGGGGAGGAAGTCCCTCTCAACAGTAATATACAGTCTGTCAGTGAAATCTTCTATGACAATCTCAAAACTTGGTTCACACCACCACCACACCAAGTATTGGAAAGGGACTCACCCTTTACTGAGACCCCCAATTAGATCTTAGTTACGACTTGGGGTTATTTCCAGGTCACTCCCGACTTCAGCAACCTTTATCTTTGCTGTCCCCACCGTTGTCTGTGCCCCTAGTTAGGTATGATCTCAGCTGCTGATTTAGTACCTCCAAATAAAAGGCTCCTCATAGCATAATACCGTTTAAACAATTAAAACTTTAACATTTATTGCACTTACAATATATCTCCATAAAATTCCAGCATGAGTTTTTTCAACGGGCTCCCCCCCCCCGTATCGGTGGCCTCTGGAGGGCTCTCCCAGTTAGCGTAGCTATATTGAACGGCAGCCGCACGCACAGCCACCCATACCGCTTCCGCGTTGCCCCGCTTGTTTCCACACTCCACGCCGTTGGAGGGGGTCCCGCCCGACTAGTTTCGTCACAGCACGTGACTCATCAGGCTCATCAGGCACGTGACTCATCACCTGATGAGTCACTTGCTGTGACAAACTAGTCGGGCGGGACCCTATCTATGGAACCAATATTGGGCACAAAAAGTTGACAGCTGCCTGTTATTATTAAAAACATAACCAATTTCACTGATTGGCTAGATGTTTTAGCAAAAAAGAGCCCAAGACACTTTCCATGCAGTGTTACCAATTCTGTGAATGGCTAGTTATGGACAAACATGACAGACTGGAGGAAATTTTGTTCCCGGGGATTGCTATACTTAGCAAGTCCCGATACTGTGGCATCACCCCTGCTGTATAAGATGCATCCCACTGGCACACAGAGCAGGGCACCCACAACACCCTGCAGGGATCGACACGTGTGCAATTCTTTGTCTTTTGTTGGTATTGAGAGGATAGGGCATGAGACATTTCCTAACCTCTTGAGGACTGCAGGGCTAAACCCCCCTAGTGACCAGGCCATTTTTGGTAAAATTGGCCACTGCAGCTTTAAGGCCAAGCTGCAGGGCCGCACAACACAGCACAGAAGTGATTCCCCCCCCCCCCTTTTCTCCCCAGCAACAGAGCTCTCTGTTGGTGGGGTCTGATCGCTCCCCCCATGTTTATTTTTTTTTTTATAAATATTTTTGTCAGTGTTTTTTAATAAAAAAACACTGTTTCTTTAAATTTCATCCCTCCCTCCCTCCCCCCAGCCAGCCAATTACAGCGATCGGCTGTCATAGGCTTCTGCCTATGAGAGCTGATCGCTCTCTTGTCTCCCAGAGGGACAGCCGTGTGACACGGCTGTCCCCAGTACAGCGCTGCTGCCGATCGCAGCGCTGTACATGGAAATAGACGGCGATCACACCGTCTAACAGTCTTCCGAGCAGCAATAGCCGCTCGGAGACTGAAGGCGGGGCGGAGCTCGGCCCCCCCAAGCAGGAGATGCACGCAATCTCCTGCAAAACAGAGCCCCAGGACTTTACGCCAATCGGTGTTAGGTGGTCCTGGGGCTGCCGCCGCGGCCACGCCCATCGGCGTGACGCGGGCGGCAAGAGGCTAAGATACTGTTGTGGGTGCAGACAAAGCTCCGTTTTTAGGGTCAATGAAGAACATTAATTAAAAGAGTTTTTTGTTGTGTTTTTATTTTGTTTTGGTACCACTATACTCATTTCACCTGGTGAGAGGGTCGGGCATCTTGTGGTCCCCTTGTTAAAAGAAACCCCCAGATGCCACCCTGACCTCCCCCTAGGTAGTACACCCCCACCTCCTCCTAAGCATCAGATGTGGGGAAGGTCCCTTGTCCATGGATTGGACAAGTGCTCTGGGGTGAAGGGCAAAATTGTGTTAATCCTCTCTTCCAACTCCCCCCCCCCCCCCCATAGCATGGACCATGTGGGCTGGTATATCACAGGCTGTGGAGGCCCACATAGCTTCTGATTCTGGCTATCCGTGCCTGAATGGGTGACAAGGGGTTAAAGAGTGAGAAGGTAACCCACACCATTTTTTTTTTATTTTACTTTTTATAATCCAAACCATAGATATACTGTAGTTGCTAGGGTACCTTATACAGCAATATTACAGCTGTACAATGTCCAGTTCCTGGTGCAAGCGTTGCCAGTTCCACCGGTTTCCAAATGGTCATTACGTGTGCACGTCCAGACTGCACCTGCGCTGACTGGCCCTACTCAAGGACTTTCGGGGTCAAATTGCAGAGGATACAGATGATGCAGTAGGAACGCGAGGGAACAATCAGTATGGAGGGGGCTGGAGGAAGCCCCAGGTATGTATTATTATTTGTTTTATATTCTGCATCTCAGGTTCACTTTAACTGATAAAGTCAGTTGCTATTGACTTCAATGTTAAACATGAGTGCAACTTTTTGGGAACTGTAATTCATGTAAATAGGAACAGGGAAAGAGCATTTGTTCTCTGGGAATTGTCTGCTGGAAGAACATGTTTGTCTATCACTACTATTAGTAATAGCCATTTCCATTTCAGAGGAAAGTGTTCATAATACTACTCAAAAATCTTAATTTTCTGTATGAGTTTACTTTTTTTTTTTTTTCTTGCCATCTTTGATTCCAATACAGTCAAGTTTGATACATCTACAATCCTGGCAGCTCTGTGTTATGCCCAATAATGAATGTTTGTGTTGTGAATGTCATTCTTCCTACAATTACTATACATTTATTTTCTTATTGTTTGACAGGCTCTTCTTTAAGTGAAACATCCTCACCACCAACCACAAGGTCAGTCAGCGACCTCAGAAATATCTTCATTAGTCGGCAAGAATTTTCTGGACTAAAAGACAAACAGGAAAACCGTATGTCTCAATGCACGATTATCTATCTATCTATCTATCTATCTATCTATCTATCTATCTTTATCTATCTATCTTTTTATCTATGCATATGTGTGTGTGTGTGTGTGTGCATTATATATATATATATATATATATATATATATATATATATATATATATATATATATATATATATATATATATATATATTCAGTATCTCTACGGTAACGTATATACAGTACATCCTTAATTATGTACAGCCTTTACTATGTTGGGATACTTCTGTAGTAACTTTGCACCTCAACCCTGTGCACTAGTTCCCCACTTTTGTCTACAGAACTGCTCAAAATCTGCAAGATGGCAATGTGACCATTAGTGTACTGCAATCATGAAGTCATTGGACAGATGATCAATAGAGTTTAAGTCTGGGCATTGTATACAGAGCCGAGACAAGGTCCTCCAGCACCCAAGGCTGAGACACCAAAGTGCGCCCCTTCATCCCTGCCACCCGAGCCATCAAACACTGATTGCTATTAGACTAAGAGGCGCCACAGGGCCCACAACCTCCCCAACACCTTAATATCTAGGTATATGGTTTGTAGTCACTGCCATGTATCCCCTTTTCTTATTTCTTTCTGCTTCAAACACAATTAGGAATGACAGCTGAATGAATTCTGCGCCCCCTCCTACACTGCGCCCTGAGGCTGGAGCCTCTCCAGCCTATGCCTCGGCCCGGCCCTGATTGTATAGGCTATAGATTTTTTTTCTTTTTGCATAGTTAATTTTGTGGTGTGCTTAGGGCTATGATGGAAGGTGAGACAGTCAAAGTTTGAGAACATTCTTGTGAGACTGTCAGAGACTCAGAGATGCTCTAGCACATCCCTAATTTTGACTTTGAATTTCTCAGTTTATCTGTATGACATTTTAAGTTTATACTGTATTAATATACACACCACGGTGAGGCTCTGTGTAATACAGTGCATCCGGAAAGTATTCACAGTGCCTCACATTTTCCACATTTTGTTAAGTTACAGATTTATTCCAAGATGGATTAAATTCATTATTTTCCTCAGAATCCTACACACAAAGCCCCATAATGACAATGTGAAAAAATGTTTGCTTGAGGTTTTGGCAAATTTGTTAAAAATAAAAAAAAACCCAGAGAAATCACATGTACATAGGTATTCACAGCCTTTGCTCAATACTTTGCCATTGCACCTTTGGCAGCAATTACGGCCCTAAGTGTTTTTGAATATGATGCCACAACTTTTGCACACCTATCCTTTGCCAGTTTTGCCCATTCGTCTTTACAACACCTATCATCAGGCTGGATGGGAAGAGTTGGTACACAGCCATTTTTTTCAAGATCTCTTCAGAGATGTTTAATCACATCCATGTCTGGGCTCTGGTTGGGCCACTTAAGGACATTCACAGAGTTGTCCTGAAGTCAATCCTTTGATATCTTGGCTGTGTACTTAGGGTAGTTGTCCTGCTGAAAGATGAGCTTTCATCCCAGTCCAAGTTCACGAGTGCTGTGGACTGGAGCATGTTTTCATCTAGGATGTCTCTGTTTATTGCTGAAGTCAAATTTCCCGTTACCCTGACCAGTATACCAGTTCTTGCCGCTGAAAAACATCTCCACAGCATGATGCTGCACCCACCATGCATCACTGTAGGGATGGTATTGGCCTGGTGATGAGCGGTGCCTGGTTTCCTCCAAACGTGACGCCTTGCATTTACACCAAAGTGTTCAATCTTTGTCTCATAAAAACAGAGAGTTTTGTTTCTCATGATCTGAGAGTCCATCAGGTGTCTTTTAGCAATCTCCAGGCAGGCTGCCATGTGCCTTTTACTAAGGCTTCCAACTGTCCACTCTACCATACAGGCCCAATTGGTGGATTGCTGCAGAGATGGTTGTCCTTCTGGTAGGTTCTCCTCTCTCCACAGAGGACCTCTGGAGTTCTGAGAGTGACCATTGGGTTCTTGGTCATCTCCCTGATTAAGGCCCTTCTCCCCCAATTGCTTAGTTTAGATGTCTGGCCAGCTCTAGGAAGGGCCCTGGTGGTTTTGATCTTTTTCTCCTTCTCCTTTGCTCATGGGACCTTCAAAGAGGCAGAATTTTTCTGTAACCTTCCCCAGATTTGTACCTCAAGACAATCCTGTCTTGGAGGTCTACAGACAATTTCTTTGACTTCATGCTTGGTTTGCGCTCTGATATGAACTGTTAACTGTGGGACCTTATATAGACAGTGTGTGCCTTTCCGAATCAAATCCAATCAACTGACTTTACCACAGGTGGACTCTGTAACGATCGGTGTCAACAACCAGAGAGAGAATCTGATCCTTGGCGATCCGCAGTATCCCCAAGAATACAGATATACCCGATTATTGAGGATCTGCGGAATCGTCAATAATCAGATATGTCTAACCTCTAGACACCTGAGAGAGTGTAAGTGTTTGGTGCAACAGTAACAACTCTGAGTGGAGACCACCAGAGGAGCTGGCGGCCTACGACTCCTGAGGAATTCACCTCTGACTGTGGGTGATATTCCTGTAGCCTGTGGACCCCTGGGCAAGGGACAGAGGCTGGGTTGCAGGAAGCCCTGCAACTGGTATGAAAGGTATTGCCCTGGACTGGGCTAACGTAATACAGTAATAATACAATCCTAGTCTGGGTGTGAGGTCCGTAGTCACAACACCCCGGAACTAGTCTGGAGCATAACATAAATGATAATACAATTCCCTAGTCTTGGGTGTGAGTTCCGTGATCATCAACACCCTGGAACTAGTCTGGAGCATAACACAAGACAATACAGTTCCCTAGTCTTGGGTGTGAGGGCCTTGATCTCAACACCCTGGAACTATGCTAGAGAATACACAGAAGATACACAGTATTCCTAGTCTGGGGTGTGAGGGCCTTGATCTCAACACCCTGAAACTGGTCTAACAAATAATACAATTCAATTAGTACTTTAAAGAGAACCTGTACTGAGTAAAATTATTTAAAATAAACACTGGAGGTAACTTCAAATGAACATTACATAGTTACCTTGCCATCAGTTCCTCTCAGAAACTCACCATTTTCTTCTGACAATGATCCCTTCCAGTTCTGACAACATTTTGTCAGAACTGAAATATATCAGTTGCTCTCAGTTATATATCAGTTGCTGTCAGTTACAGCTGAGAGGAGAACTGATGTGTCCATGTTTCCCTATGGCTCAAGTGGGCGATGTTACAGTTTAACTGTGTGCTGACCAGGAAGCTGTTTTGGGGTAATGGCTATTTTCAAAATGGAGGACGGAGAATTCCATTGATCACAGAGGACAAACAGGACGCAGGAGAGGAAAAAGAGATTGAGGAGTAGACTACACAGGAGGTAAGTATGACTGTGTATGCATATATTGACTTTTAATTTTCAGTTCAGGTTTTCTTTAAGCTATCAACAGAATCTGGCTAAGTGTGGATCCCCGACTCCGGCCGGTTCTAGCACACTTTGGGATCTGACTATGGTCTGAGTGCCTTCACGCAACTGTTAGAAATGACAGACAACCAGCAACTGACAAGCAGCAGAATATATAGTTGCTGGACTCTGCCGCCCCGCCAGAGCCATTCAGCCAATCATGAGTCCTGCAGGGATCAGCTGATCTTCCTGATCAGCTGACACTTCCCCTGCTGGTATAAAGGTCCTGAGTTCAGACCCCCGCGCGCATTGCTCTCCATCTGCCTATGTGCACTAACAGACCCAGCCACACCAAGCGCACGCTGCTGCATGCAAACCGCAGCGTTGGACGCGGAAACAGCCGCTTTGCTGTCAGGACATGCGGCGGCTTTTCCGCATTCCACCATACTACCAGACGCGTGTCTATGCATGCAAACCGCCGCGTTGGACGCGGAGTCAGCCGCCTTGCTCTTGGCACAGGCGGCGGCTTTTCCGCGTTTTCTCACAGACTCCAATTAAGCTGCAGAGACATCACCGTCATTGATCTCACTACAACAAAAACAACAACAATAACATTTGTAAAGTGCTTTTCTCCCATAGAACTCAATGTGCAACGTGTTGTGTCTCAGATCAATATAGGGTTGCAGGCTGGACTGTGTTACAGAGGAGATAGTCAGGTGTTCATAAATGCCAGACTGAAGAGGTGGGTTTTCAGTTTAGACTTAAATGCTTCCAGGGATGGTGCTATCCTGATTGCGTGTGGCAGGGAGTTTCAAAGTATAGAGGCAGCATGACAGAAGGCTCTGTCTCCAAAGGTTTTGAGGTGGACTCTGAGGTTGACCAAGGTGTTACATCCTTTTGATCTAAGATTGTGTGTGTGTGTGTGTGGGGGGGGGTGATATAGTTGCAGCAAGTCCTTCAGGTATCCAGGGCCCAGATTGTGCAAGGATTTGAATGTCAGTAAGCCAATCTTAAACAAAATTCTCCATGTTATCGGTAGCCGGCGGAGGGAGTGAAGGTTGGTTGTTATGTGGCAATGGTGGGGTTGGCTCATTAACAGCTTTGCGGCGGCATTCTGTACTAATTGCAGGCGGCATAGGTATTTCTATTGAAGGCCTGTGTAGAGAACATTGCAGTAGTCCAACCTTGATGTGATGAAGGCATGAACTAGGGTTGGGAGATCCTCTGAAGGAATGAGGTGTTTAATCCTTGCAATATTCCTTAGGTGAAAGAAGGAATGTTTCACAACAGCTGAGATTTGATTCCTGAAGCATAATTTTCCATCAATCTGTACTCCCAGGCTGTGCACGCAGTCTGAGCTCCCTATCCTTAGCGGTGTTGGTTGAGACTGGGGCTGCTTTGCTGTCGAGCCCTGACCTTCGATAACAAGAACCTCAGTTTTGTCAGCATTAAGTTATAGCCAGTTATTATTAGCTACAGAGTCACAGCGCCACCCAGAGTACGGAGGTAACATTGCAGCGCTGGAGACCAGGGAGGTGAGTGAGAGCAGGGGCTGCTGCTGGCTTTCTGGCAGCATGATATTTTCCTGATTTTAGGGTCTGAAACGTTTTAAAAAGACCATAAAATCCAGAAATAATTATACCGCCAGGGAGGTTAAATTGGTCCACAGACCGCCTGTCAGCCAATAAAAAGATGCAAATACATGCACCTGTGTCTGCATCACCAAATCTAGCAAGAGCTGAAAAGGACGGCCATAGATAGGAAAGACAGCTCAGTCACACACACACACAATCTTAGATTATGTGACCAGCAGGGGTCACCGTGTGCAGGTATCCCTCTCAAAGCCCCCCTCTCCCTACCCACTGATCTGTACCCTAGGAGCTGCAAAAGTAAGATTAAAAATCACAAAAAACTTTAGGGCACATGACAGATGGGGGCCTCAGCACTGCCATGATGCCCAGTTTTGCTGTACGCATTTTGCTGTGCACGGTAAAATACACACAATTCACATAAGTGTTCTCCCTGCCTAATGCCACCTTCACAACCAGCAAGAGAAAAATAATAAAAAAAGGGGAGAAAGCTACTGATTATTATTTTTTTTTTGCTTATGATGTGCTGAGAAGGCAACCCATAGCTTAATAAGAGTTGGGTTGTTTCATACGAAGGGGAAACCGCTGAGTTTTGCAATTTCTTTGCATACTCTAGGCGTACATAAAATGCTAGGGAAACATAACTTTATAGAAAATGCGGTGAATATTTTATACTAGTGTGATTCGCTTGCAAATCATTTGCAATCCAATTTTGCAGGGATTTCAAACCACCTGCTTGCTGCATTTCTTCTAAGGCCTGGAACCCACTGGAGCGATTTTATGAGCGTTTAGTGAGCGATTCAAACCGCTAGCAATTTCCCTAAACGCTCAGCTAATGTTAATGGATGGGCCAAATTCCACAGGAGCGATTGCATTTACCAAAATGCAAAACGTAGGACATGCTGCATTTTTAGCGTTTAGCATTAGCGGTTAGCATTAGCGGTTAGCATTTCTGCAATGTAAAGTATATAAAAGCTGGCCTAATCGCTGGTCAAAACCTACACAGAGCGATTTAGTTAGCATTTTGCTTGTCTGAAACGTTACCTAGAAGGTCTTGTGCTTCCCAGAAGGCCTTAAAAAACAGTCTCCTACTTCCTGGTGACGTCTCCTGGATGGTCGCTGCAGGCTCTGTACACAGAATACATCATTCCAAAAATACTGTGGGTTATGTGTGCTTCATACAGATACAAAGTTGTATTTGAGGTTGTTTTTCTCAAAAAAATAAAAGAAAAAAGTGTGAACATTAAAAAAGCCAAAAGAAAATTAAAGTTAAATAAACTACCACTAATGTTTCTGTGTACTTATTAGTATTATTATCATTATTAATTTATTGTTTGAGGTATGTGATGCTGCCACTCATACAGGTGTGTAGTCCCCTTTAAAAGCTCAAAAAATCCAACACATCGGCTAAATGTGGTTAAAAAAAAAAATTGAATTAACCAATCATATTGCAAATCGCTAATCGCTATCGCTCACAAAACGCTATGCACTTTTTGCAAAATGCTCACCAAAACGCCAGAAAACGCTGATGAAATTGCAACAAACAAAACACTCACAAAAAATGCTAGCGATTGCGATTGCGTTTTGTAGTGGGTTCCAGGCCTAAAGCCTGATTCATACTGAACAGACATTCTAGGTTTTGCGATCTGTTTGCATTTTGTAGTCAAATGGAAAATGCAAGTGAAATAATGCAGTGATTAAAAAAATGCAGGGAATGTTTGATACTGATGGGATCCAATTGCAGTCCAATTTTGCCTGACTACAGACACCCTGCATGCTGCATGTCTTCTGCATTTCTTCTTGTCTCCGTAGTCATCACTAAAAAAAGTAATTGCACTATAAAATCTCATTGCATTTGTGATTGCATTCTACAATCTGTAGTGTAAAAATACCCTAAGGCCAGAAACCCACTAGGAACGATTTCTAAGCGCTAGTGATTTGAAAAAGCTCTTGCTAATGCAATGCTATGGGGATTTTTTTTTTATAAAATCACATCGCTTAAGTGGGATCACACCCATAGCATTACATTATCAATTAATTTGGCCTAAGGCCAGAAACCCACTAGGAGCGATTTTCTGAGCACTTTGCAATTTGAAACCTCTTGCTAATGCAATGCTATGGGTGTGATCCCACTAGAGTGATGTGATTTTATAAATATCCTCCACAGCATTGCATTAGTAACGGCTTTTTCAAATCAATAGCGATTAGAAATTGTTCCTAGTAGGTTTCTGGCCTAAGGTCTGCTTTATACTAAGGAAGAGCTAATTTTTGTGATCCATTTGTGTTTTCTAGAAAAATAAAAGACACAAGGACACACATGGTGGTAGAAAATGCAGGGAATGTTTGATGAACACTTTACCGAACGTTTGATAATTTACTTCATGGGTAAAATCTCATTTTGAATTCACTAAAGTGTTATATATTTATCGAATGTTTTATCGATAAAACGTTCAATAGATCTATAACACCTTAGTGAATACAAAATGAGATTTTACCCATGAGGTAAATTCTGATTTGAAGGAACCACATTGGTCTGCTAAGGACCAATGGGACTCCTTGGAGCCCAAATTCAAAGATGCCTCTCAGAGCTCTGAGCTATATAGCTCAGAGCTCTGTCGGGTCCGTGCAGCGCAGACGCATATGCGGCGGCGGCGAGTGACGTCGGGTGTGGCGTAGTTACAATGTAACAAAGTTGTTACATTGTAATAACTTTGTTACATTGTAACTGATAGAACATTTCCGAGGCTATTGCGAGGGATCATTTATTTAAAGGGACAGGTAAGTATTAATGGTTAATTAAGAATATTAAAGGACTTTTTTCGTGGTTATGTTTTTTGTTCAATTAAAATACTTTTTCTAAGTGTTTGTGAGTTTATTTACTTTTAACTCTTAAAGGAAATGGGTACAAGTACCTCTATACTCATTTCTCCTGGGGGGGGGGTGGGCATCTGGGGGACCCCTTTTTAAAGGGGACTCCCAGATTCCACCATGAACCCCCCCCCCCCAGGAAATCGCGGCCTCCACCTCCATCGCCCATCGGAGGTGGAGAAGAGCCCCTTGTCCTTGGATTGGACAAGGGCTCGGAGGGGGAGGGGAAAGCTTGGCTGCCCCTCCCCTTCCGAGACCCCCCAATCCATGGACCATGCGGGCTGGTATAGTCAGGGTGCGGAGCCCCACGCGGCCGGTGCTCCGCATTCTGGCTATCCCAGCCTGCATGGGGGACAAGGGGTTAAAGAGGTCTGGGAGGAGGGAACCCCTTTTATATTTCCCACACTCAGAACGAAGTAAGTAAAACTCTTCCCACTTGGGGGAATCTATGAAAATAATACACTATTGTTACCTGTGCAAAAAAAACTGACATTTTCCGCATTTAAAAGACATTTTTGCCCTTGAAACTTAAAAATCGATTTTCTCAAAAACTATAAGGTCTTTTTGAAAAAATGTTTTTCCTCTTATTCCCACTGATCCCCTTAATATACCCTGTGAATTTAGTGTTCCTAAACTTTAAGCAGGCTTTGCTATTAACCGTTAAAGTCGGCGGGTTTTTAAATGTATACATTTTTCCTTTGAAACTTTAACAGCGATTTTCTCAAAAACTATAAGGTCTTTTTGAAAAAAAATTTTTTCCTCTTATTCCTTCTGATCTCCTTAATATATTCTCCAAATTTGAGGCTCTTAGCATTTAAGGGGGCTTTGCTATTAACCCTTAAAGTCGGCGGCTACCTAACATTGATCCATGCGTCAACTTTTCCGCTTGGGAGCATGGCCATACGCATTAATTTCGTAATACCCACTGCAATGCGAAAATTACGCGAAAATTATGTTTAAGCGAAATTTTGCAAAATCCTTCTTCATTACGATTATGTACTTACGGCCATAATTGTAATTACACTAATTACGCGAAATTTCGCGAAATCGTAATTACGTCACTACGCTCATCTCTAGTTGGAGATAAATAATAGGATATCGTCTGCAAAAGCTGCCACTTTAACGTGTAACTCTCCCACCCTGATACCATGAATATTCTCATTTTGGTTTATATGTCTGATAAAAGGCTCCAAAGTCAGAATAAACACCAGGGGTGACAACGGACAACCTTGGCGTGTGCCATTTTTTAATGAGAATGAGTTGGATAGGCATCCATTCACCTTTATCTGTGCTGTTGGGCAGTTATAAAGTGCTAGAATTTTTGACAGCATTATTGGCCCCACATTAATATAGTGTAGTACTTCCTTCATATAATCCCATGCTACTCTGTCGAAGGCCTTCTCCGCGTCCACTGAGAGGAGAAGGCCTTCGACCTTTCGCTTATTGATATGTTCAATCAGAGTAATAGCTTTAGTGGTATTGTCCCTGGCCTCTCTGCCAGGGACAAAGCCAACTTGGTCACCCCCAATCAGAGACGGGATCGTTTGTACTAGCCTATTTGCAATCACTTTACTGAATAGTTTGGTGTCAACGTTTAGTAAAGATATAGGTCTGTAATTAGCACAGACTGTGTCATCTTTACCCTTCTTGGGGATGACTGTGATGTGGGCAGTAGAGTTGGGCCGAACCTCCGATTTTCGGTTCGCGAACCCTGTTCGCGAACTTCCGCAAAAGGTTCGGTTCGGGAAAAAGTTCGCGAACCGCAATAGACTTCAATGGGGAGGCGAACTTTCAAAGTTTTAAAAAATTCTATCAGCTGGAAAAATGATAGAAAACATGTTTCAAAAGCTCTAATACCTGGAGCCACACCTAATTGAGTGAAATACACATCACTGCTGGAGGACCCGCCCACCCTCCTCCAAGCAAGGTCCTTTATACCATTTGCCTACCTACACTAATTAGTTATGGGACAGCTGCTACACACTCTGCTAGGGAGATTTTAATATCCCTCCTACCCTCCTACCGGAGGGAGGAGGGTCTCTTCTGCCAGGGAATTATACTATTTTAAAAACCAGTATACATCATACCATAGCTGGGAATACATACATGAGTATACATTATACCATAGCTGGGGATACATACATGAGTATACATCATACCATAGCTGGGAATCGAACCCAGATCTCACTGTGTGGTGGGCACATCACCCTAAGCACTGTACCACTACAGAAGTAAGTGAAGCTAGCCTAAAATTTAACATTTATGCTCAATGCAATAGAACCATTAGGTTGCTTAAAGGAGAACTGTAGTGAGAGGTATATGGAGGCTGCCATATTGATTTCCTTTTAAGCTATACCAGTTGCCTGGCAGCCCTGCTGATCTATTTGGCTGCAGTAGTGTGAATCACACCAGAAACAAGCATGCAGCTAATCTTGTCAGATCTTACAAAAATGTCAAACACCAGATCATACCATAGCTGGGAATCAAACCCAGAGCTCACTGTGTGGTGGGCACATCACCCTAAGCACTGTACCACTAAAGAAGAAAGTGAAGCTAGCCTAAAATTTAACATTTATGCTCAATGTAATAGAACCATTAGGTTGCTTAAAGGAGAACTGTAGTGAGAGGTATATGGAGGCTGCCATATTGATTTCCTTTTAAGCTATACCAGTTGCCTGGCAGCCCTGCTGATCTATTTGGCTGCAGTAGTGTGAATCACACCAGAAACAAGCATGCAGCTAATCTTGTCAGATCTTACAAAAATGTCAAACACCAGATCATACCATAGCTGGGAATCGAACCCAGATCTCACTGTGTGGTGGGCACGTCACCCTAAGCACTGTACCACTACAGAAGTAAGTGAAGCTAGCCTAAAATTTAACATTTATGCTCAATGCAATAGAACCATTAGGTTGCTTAAAGGAGAACTGTAGTGAGAGGTATATGGAGGCTGCCATATTGATTTCCTTTTAAGCTATACCAGTTGCCTGGCAGCCCTGCTGATCTATTTGGCTGCAGTAGTGTGAATCACACCAGAAACAAGCATGCAGCTAATCTTGTCAGATCTTACAAAAATGTCAAACACCAGATCATACCATAGCTGGGAATCGAACCCAGATCTCACTGTGTGGCGGGCACATCACCCTAAGCACTGTACCACTACAGAAGTAAGTGCTTAAGCAACCTAATGGTTCTATTGCATTGAGCATAAATGTTAAATTTTAGGCTAGCTTCACTTACTTCTGTAGTGGTACAGTGCTTAGGGTGATGTGCCCACCACACAGTGAGCTCTGGGTTCGATTCCCAGCTATGGTATGATCTGGTGTTTGACATTTTTGTAAGATCTGACAAGATTAGCTGCATGCTTGTTTCTGGTGTGATTCACACTACTGCAGCCAAATAGATCAGCAGGGCTGCCAGGCAACTGGTATAGCTTAAAAGGAAATCAATATGGCAGCCTCCATATACCTCTCACTACAGTTCTCCTTTAAGCAACCTAATGGTTCTATTGCATTGAGCATAAATGTTAAATTTTAGGCTAGCTTCACTTACTTCTGTAGTGGTACAGTGCTTAGGGTGATGTGCCCACCACACAGTGAGATCTGGGTTCAATTCCCAGCTATGGTATGATGTATACTCATGTATGTATCCCCAGCTATGGTATGCTGTATACTCATGTATGTATTCCCAGCTATGGTATGATGTATACTGGTTTTTAGAATAGTATAATTCCCTGGCAGAAGAGACCCTCCTCCCTCCAGTAGGAGGGAGGAGGGAATAGGTAGAAGAGTAGAAGGGTAGAGGGGAGGAGGGAGGCCAATTAAAATCTCCCTAGCAGAGTGTGTAGCAGCTGTCCCATAACTAATTAGTGTAGGCAGACAACTGAGTCACATGGTATAAAGGGACCTAGCTTGAAGGGAGGGTGGGCGGGTTCTCAAGCAGTGTGTTTGACAATAACATGTCTGCTGACAGTAAAATGGAGGCTAAAAATTTTGCTCAATACAGCATTATGGGGCGAATCGAGCTTCCGCAAAAGTTCGCCTGATGCAGGCGAACGCGAACCCCCAAAGTTCGCCTGGAACCGTTCGCCGGCGAACCGTTCGGCCCATCTCTAGTGGGCAGCTTGCATTTCTGCTTTTAATGGGTTTTCTACTGAGATCTCATTAAACAAGGATGTCAGGTGAGGGACCAAAATGCTTTTAAAAGCCTTGTAATATGCGCCAGAAAAGCCGTCGGGGCCAGGGCTCTTATTCGGTTGTAGTGATTTAATTGCAGCGAGCACTTCATCTTCGTGAAACTCCTCCCCCACTCCTCTAACGTTTGCTCACTAATTTTGGGCATTTTGGAACTCACCAGGTATTCTTGGATTTTTTGGATCCTTGTGGGGGTATCTCCAGGTCCCTCTGTGGTGGATTTTAAGGAGTAAAGATCTAGGTAAAAATCTACAAATCTGCGAGCTATATCTGCCGTTTTCTGCATTAACTTCCCCTCTTTGTTTCTGATGGCTTTAATATCTCCTCCTATTTGTTTTTCTCTTAAGGCTCTCGCAAAATATTTGCCCGGTTTGTTTCCTGATTCAGAAAATATACCTGTCCTAAGCGTGAACTCTGATTGGAACCTTCTATCCAGTGCTTTAGTTATCTTATCTCGAATTTCTTTAGCCCTGTCTTTGTTGGGTTGCAGTGCATTAGCTTTGTTTAAAATCTCGAGCTGACGTAATTCCTCAAAAAGGGTGTCCAGGTAAGCCTTTTTTTCCTTTCTCAATTTGGACTGCTCCCCAAGGAGAACTCCTCTCATGGTACATTTATGGGCTAACCATACTGTTGATTTAGTGACCTCTGGTGTGATATTTGTAGCAAAAAAGGCCTCTAGTTCCTCTTTTAATTTTAGCTGAAGCCCAGATTCAGTTAGAAGTTGGGCAGGAAACCTCCAAATGTAGTCTTTCTCTCTTTTGTTCCCCATAGCTAGGGTCACGGTGATGGGAGAGTGATCTGACCTTGTACGCAAGTCAATGTTTGCTGATACCAGTTTGGGGAGATCTTGTTGAGATATAAACAAGTAGTCAATTCTCGTATACTTGTTATGTACAGCTGACCAGAATGTGAAGTCATTCTCTGTGGGATGGCTTACCCTCCAGGTGTCAACTAGTCTAAGCAGTGAAAGATTGTGTTTAATTTTATTCAAGATTTTAAACCTCGTTGATGATCTGCCATCAGAGGTGTCCAACAGTGGGTTTAAGGCTACATTGAGGTCTCCTCCCACTATAAGTAGGCCTTGTGTAAATTTCAGCAAATGGTCTGTGATTCCTGCCATGAAAGTTGCCTGCCCAGTATTAGGTGAATAGATGTTGCAGAGGGTGGTGGGTACATTATTTATAGATCCCTTAAGGAGAATAAATCTTCCTTCCTCATCAAACACACCATCATAAAATACCCAATTTACCTTCCGGGAAATGATACTGGAGACTCCTTTAATTTTCCCTTCCGGGGAGGTGGCATTGTAGATATGGGGGAACTTTCTATCTCTAAAAACTGGTGAGTTTCCCCTCTGAAAATGGGTCTCCTGTATCATTAAAATGTCACTATTCAGCCTGTTTGCTTCTGAGAACACCCACTTTCTTTTGTATGGCGAGTTCAGGCCCTGAGCATTTAAAGACATCACTGTGATCTTTTCTTTTCCCGTCATGGTGTAAGTTTAAACCCCACCCTTTATTCTTTGTTTAGCTTAGATAGATTTTTCCAGTGAATAGCAGATTTGAGGTGTACTTTACTGGACAGGGGGATATCAGAGGTCGTATACAGAAACCAGATAAGGGAGTAAGGCGGAAAGCAAGTGGGCTGGGGGGAGAGGTCAAAATGTGGGACAGATAAACAGAGTAGGGGGGTTGCGCTGCCCCCTACAATTCACTGTAACTGGTGACTCTCACACTAGTTAGTGTGGTGTCTTGGGTGTGGGGGTGTATGCCGGTATGCTCGCGAGAATACAATGCGTTGGAATCACACCTAAATAGGTGGAATTGGTGTAGTCTCTACGATGTACTGTAATTCTCCTTGCCAATTAAATCACACGAAAGATTAAAGTATTGTTGGGTTCACGAGGTATTATCAATAGGGAGATAGGCACTGAATGGTATCTTATGTGGCTGAGATTTCTAAATAGTCTTAGTTTAACTCTTATCTACATAAATCTTATATATTATACAGTAGGTGGAATCTGTTAACTGTTATAGGCTTTATCACAAGTGTAAAATTGGGGTTACAAGGGCATTGCAAGTAATGGGACCATCTGGAAAAAGCCATCTAAGTTTCTTACATCATTTATCTGGCCCACCCCTGGTACTTCCAAGAACCTATCCCTGTCCCCAATCCCGACTATAATATTAATACAATGATTTTCCCAAGCGAAAAGTGAGCCTGGATTACCAATACAATCATAGCCACCATAAAGGAAAGGTTAGTCTTAGAACATAATACAAGAGACAGTGTACTCATATATATCCCCTTCTAGCGCTTGTGTCTCCTCCAGACTTCCGCAGATGCACCCCAGGCGATGGGGCCCATTCAGCGCGTCTGGAGGAGCACTTGAGCCTCTCTGAATTTTTAGACTAAAGCTCATAACAGTTCCTACTACTGCAATATGCTATAAAATTAAGAACATTAAGAGTATAGTCCGTAACATATAGTAAGTGAGAGTATAACAAAACAACATTGAATGAACAAGGTGCAAAGAGATAAACCTGTGCCATGTTATGGTAGGAGTGGGAACAAGTCATTATGCAAGGATTTAAATTTCTATCATAGTCAGATAGCTAAAACGTGCTGCTCACAAATAGTCATCTTACGTGTCTGCAGAATCAGCTTATGGAGAGTGTGTCCCTGGAGAGAAATTATTAAAGTGGCATTCTCTTTAATGAGAATTTAGGATTGGTCTTCCTCCTGCGACATCACATCTCCGATCGAGTCCTCGGATGATCCACGACCCCCAGCCGCATCTGTGGACGCTTGTGCTGGTTGCGTATTTTTGTTCTTACGGCGTCCATTTCTATTCCTAGGCCTCTGCCTTTTTTGGAGCGGCGGGAGCTGCCCATGGCGGTGCACGACCAAACTCAGATTTCCATTCTTCCAAGTCGGGGACACAGATGTCGAGATCAGCACAAAAGTCTTCTAACTCCTCCGGTGTTTGTAAGGAGAAAACCTTGCCTTGGTGTGTGACACTCAGCCCAAACGGAAACCGCCATTTGTAGATCATTCCTTTTTCTCTTAGCAATTGCAATAGTGGTTTCAAGGCCCTCCTCTGCCTCAGCGTTATTGGGGACAGATCTTGAAAGATGAGGATCTCGGATTCATTAAAGTAAATTTTCTCCCTGTTTCTAGCAGCCTTGACTATTTCTTCCTTTAAAGTGAAGGAACTGAGGCAGCAAATAATATCCCTTGGTAGATCTGAGTCCCCGTTTCGCGCCTTCAAGGCTCTGTGCGCGCGTACGAACTCTATAGTGGTGTCAATGTCTCTTTCCAGCAAGTTATTAAATAAAGATTGCAGGGCGCTGACTATCTGCGTAGGGGGGATTTCTTCAGGCATACCTCTTACTCTCAGGTTGTTTCTTCTGCCTCGATTGTCCAGATCTTCGATAATTCGGAAGGCATGTTGTAGCTGTCTATCTTGCTTAGAGGATCGCTCTTTTAAGCTGTGGATATCTTTGGCTTGAGATTTAGCTGAGCTAGAAATAGCTTCCACTTTGGAGGATAGGCCTTGTATGTCCCCTCGCACAGAGGCCACCGCTGTCTGCAACACATGTTTGAGGTGCCCTGCTACCGCGTTTAAGTCTCCCAAGGTGAGTACCTTTGAAGCAGGGTAAGTCGGGCCATGTTCCTCCGTCCCACTGTCTGCTGTTGCTTGTGACGCAGCAGCTTGTGTTTCGTTTTCCGCCGCCATCTTGCTTCTGGTGCCCACGCCCTGCGCGGCCTTTTGAGTTTTAAAGATCTCCGGGATTCCTCGCTGCCCCGGGCCTGGAGAAGCATCTCTCTGCCTTCAAGACTGCTTCGGCTGCTTGTCCTTCTCCTTCACCATCTCCAATTTCGCTCTGTCAGCTTTGATATGTCTCTAGGGCGCCTATCTCCCCGGAGCTCCTCGCTTATGCGTCTGACTGCATTGGCTTCCGGTCACGCCCCCCTGCACCATTAATTCTAAGCGTAAGAGAATTGTGGCATTTAAAACAAACCAGCACGTGAAAGCAAATGAAATGAATAGTGACAGTAAACACCATCTTACACTACATATAGCACACAAAATGAATGAAAATATTAAAAGAATTGTGGCATTTAAAACCCATCGTAAATGACAGCGCGGCACAGGATGTCTGCAGGGGGCAGGTAGAAACTTTTTGTTTTAAAAAACACTAGCTGATAACCCGGCATTGCCCGGGTATGTATTTGGCTGGTGTTGGCTCCACCAACTTTTTCTAACCCTAACACACAAACACTCAGTGACCAAGTTTGTGAGCTTTGGGGTCTTTGCCATCAATAATTTGTATATTCCCATAGAAATTAATCAAATCCGATTGGCTATTTGTGGCTCCGCCCCTCTCCAGCATTTAAACCCCAGTCACCCATTGACCAACTGTAGCAGGTTTGATGCATCTGCTATTAACCGTGTAAGAATGGCAGCAATTTAAATATTCCCCTTGAAATTCAACAGGTGGATTTTGGTTGGATATTATAGGCTCCACCCACCTCCTTGAATATTAATCTCATCCACTCAGTGACCATCTGGGCAAAGTTTGTGAACCCTGCCATTAACAGTGTAAGAAGGGCTGCAGTTTATATCTAACCTTGACACACAGTCACTCAATGACCAAGGGTGTGAGCTTTAGGGTCCTCAGTACCAATAATTTGTATTTTCCTAGTGAAATGAAACACATTTGATTGGCTGTTTGTGGCTCCACCCCCTTTCTGAATTTTAACCACAGTCACCCAGTGACCACCTGTACCAGGTTTGAGGCATTTGCCATTGCTAGTGTAAGAATGGCAGCAATTTAAATATTCCCCTTGAAAATCAACAGGTGAATTTTAACTGGCTGTTGTAGGCTCCATTTTCCTGAGTATTAATCCCAGTCATCCAGTGACCAACTGTGCAAAGTTTGAGAACCCTGCCATTAACAGTGTACGAACGGCTGCAGTTTATATTTTTCCATTTAAATTTGTTTTTGGCTCTACACACTTTTTGTAACCTTCACACACAGTCACTCAATGACCAAATTTGTGGGCTTTCAGGTTCCTGGCATCAAAAATGTGTGAATGGAAGCAGTTTATCCACTAAGGAAATCTGATTGGCTGTTTGTGGCCCCATCCCTTTAGTGAATTTGGACCCCAGTCACCCAGTGACTGACTATATCAGGTTTGAGACCCCTGCCATTAACAGTGTAAGAATGGCAATGTAAATATTCCCCTTGAAATTCAATAGGTGAATTTTGATTGGCTGTTGTAGTCTCCAACCACATTTCTGAATATTAATCCCAGTCACCCAGTGGCCAACTGTGTCAAGTTTGGAAACCCTGCCATTAACAGTGTGAGAATGGTTGCAGTTTGTATTTTCCCATGTAAAAAATGTAGTTGTTGGCACCACCCACTTTTTCTAACCTTGACATACAGACACTCAATTACCAAGTTTATGAGCTTTAGAGTCCTCAGTATCAATAATTTGCATGTTCTCATTGAAATTAAACAAATCTGTTTTGCTGTTTGTGGCTCCACCCCCTTTCTGAATTTGAACCACAGTCACCCAGTGACCACCTGTACCAGGTTTGAGGCATCTGCTATTGACAGTGTAAGAATGGCAGCAATTTAAATATTCCCCTTGAAAATCTACAGGTGAATTTTGATTGGCTGTTGTAGGCTCCACCCATTTTCCTGAATACTAATCCCAGTCACCCAGTGACCAACTGTGCAAAGTTTGAGAACTCTGCCATTAACAGTGTAAGAATGGCTGCAGTTTATATTTTCCCATTGAAAATCACCACAGTCACTTAATGACCAAGTTTGTGAGCATTCAGGTTCCTGGCTTCACAAATGTGTGAATGGAAGTCGTTTATCCACCAAGGAAATCTGATTGGCTGTTTGTGGCCACGCCCCTTTAGTGAATTTTGACCCCAGTCACCCAATGACCAACAACTTTGAAGCCTCTGCCATTAACAGTGTAAGAATGGAAGCAGTTTAAATATTAATTTTGAAAATCAATAGGTGAATTTTGATTAGCTGTTGTAGGCTCCACCCACTTTCCCGAATCTTAATCTCATTCACCCAGTGACCAAGTGTGCCAAATTTGAGCACCCTGCGATTAACAGTGTAAGAATGGCTGCAGACAGGGTCGGACTGGGCCACAGTAGTACAGTTTTTTCCCTCGGTGGGCCCCGCCTCCAGGTCTCTGGTGGGCCCCCCCTCCTTGTCTGACAGAGCTCCAATTGCTGCCTACAGCACAAAAATTCTCTTCTCAGTGTTCTCATGCTGAGAGCAGTGGCGTAGCTAAGAAACTGTGGGCCCCGATGCAAGTTTTACAATGGGGCCCCCCAAGCACTCTATACATAACAATTGATACGACGCATCAATACCTGCCAATGGCAACTACAGTGTCAGAGGTGCAAGAAGGGGATAAGAAACAGTTTACTGATTATCACTGTTCAAAGTATCCATAGAAGTGATTATTATAAGCAAAGGACCAATACTGTAGTTGAGGGAGGGTCCTTCGGGCCCCTTTGGCCCAAGGGCCCCAATGTGGTCGCAACCTCTGCGGTCGCAACCTCTGCAAAGTAGGACATTACTTTATATTGAAGGAGGGGACTCTATGCAAAGTTTTGCTGGGCAGCAGTGTCTCTGAATTACAATGCTGCTAAGATCATGTACATTTGGCCCTGCCCATAATACATCATGACCACGCCCACCTTCCGGTGCATGGTCACGCCCTTTTTTCACCGCAATCATGGGATGTGTGGGCCCCAGGTTGAAATTTCTTTGGTGGGCCCCCAGTGTCCCAGTCCGACCCTGGCTGCAGATTTTACCATTTAAAATGAATGGCCGAAATTCTATTGGATGTTTTATGCTCTGCTCACTTTTCCTGGATTTGTAACCTCGGTCACCAAGTGACCAACTGTGCCAGGTGTGGGGACTCTGGCTTGATTACTGTGAGAATGGCAGCCTTTTACATTTTTCCATTGACATGAATGGGTGAAATCTGATTACCTGTTTGTAGCTCCGCCCAGGTGTGCAGGGGGGACGCAAGACCCCCAGAACATATCATCCCAGGTAGTAAGGGATCCGTACACCAAGTTTCGTTCAAATCGGTCAAGGCGTTTTTGAGTGATTGCGGCCCATAAATACATACATTAGAGGCCTGTGCGGGTCTAATTTTTCATACCGGCACCCGAACCGCACCCGCAGACCCACTACCCGCTTTCAGGTGAATTTGATACCCGCACCCAACCCGTGACCTGCAAACCGCTTTTTTTATTTTCTCCTAAAGTACATGTTTAAAGCAACATTGGGGAGCTGTAAAGTAAATAAAACTTTTTTTTTACACAAACCAAAGCCAAAGAAGTTTCTTTAAAGATTTTTTTTTTACTGTTATTTAAATCAATAAAAACCGAGAAGTAACAGTCCTGCTCAAACAACAAATAGCAGAGCAGGGCACCCACATCCCTGTCCCTGTACGCTGTAGGCTGCTCCCCATCTAGATCTAGTGGAAGTGCCCCCCCTCTCCAGCCACTGTAATGCACACTGGGAGATGTAGTACATGAATGTAATCACAGGAGATGTAGGCACAATAATGTACTACATTTCCCAGCATGCATTGTGGTGGTCAGGGTGACACTTTCACCGCTGCAGCTATGAGTTGCAAGGCATAGACACTGCGTCCAGGCTCATATAAATAATTTTCAGATTTAACGGTGCATATACACACACAATCTTGATCCTCCATGTAGTTGCGCTGCGTAATATGTTGGCGCTTTATAAATACAATAAATAAATAAATAAATAATAGTATAAGGGCTAATCAAAATTTGTGTGCGTGTGCACCCAAAGAGCAATAACTTCTGTTAGAACCTTTATTTGTTAATGATAACCTACTGCTGAATGAAGGTCCTTGGCAAATCTACCTGTCCAAAAACGTGTAGGCTTGAGAAGAAACATTATGTGCCAAAATTAACTTGTCTTGTAACGACATGGGTACGAGCAGTGGCGTCACTAGGGGGGTGCGGTAGGTGCGGACCGCATCAGGTGTCACCATCAAAGGGGGTGACACCAAGCTCCAGACTAAGAGAGAGTGGAGTAGGCTACAGACCAGGCTAGTGCCTGATATAATTCTCCCTCCTGCTTTTCTCACTTTTGGCTACTCCCTATTAAGCTGAGGGAGTTCAGAAGCCACCAGGGCCACATGGTGATCACCTTCACATCCACCTATAACAAGCTACATTACTACCTGGTGTGGTTGCAGGTTCATGGGGTAAGAGGGGGTGACACCATGAGTTTCCGCACCAGGTGACACCAGCCCTAGGGTACGAGTGTGTGTGATTAGGTGGACTAGACTTTGTGTCATGCGGCTGTAACAACCATGAGCAAATTGAGTAAATAATCTCTCATACTACATGGGAGGTGTAAAATCTATATATATAATAGAGCAGTGATGGCTAACCTCGGCACTCCAGCTGTGGTGGAACTACAAGTCCCATGAGCCATTGCAATACTTTGACAGCTCTAAGCATAACTCAGGGAGGCAGAGGCATGATGGGATTTGTAGTTTTGTCACAGCTGGAGTGCCAAGGTTAGCCATCCCTGTAATAGAGTAAGTGCCTCAACCTTCACGCAAGAAGAAGTAGCGCCCTGCCCCCAGGGCCGGTCCAAGCAAGAAGAAGGGGCTGGTCCCAGCAAGAAGAAGAAGTAGTGCCATATCAAACCAAGGGTGAAGAGGGATAATTTGCATATTTAGTAGCAGTGCATTGTGGGTAACCACAAATGTTCACTTACAGCTGAATTATTGCAGATTTGGTTCTGTTTTAAGAAGGCAAGTTACACCAAGCTGTGCTTTTTTTTTAGTAGGAGGGCTTTTTGGTTCCTTTTATCCCCCTATACATTCTTAGTAGTTTGGGTCACCCCGAGCTGCTTGGTTACTCTGTTGTATTGGTCCAAGCCCTATCTCATACAGCCTTATCAATTCCTGCTGTGTACTGATGAGGACCAAAAGTCTGAAATAGGCTGTTACATGTGGGTTACGACCGTGTAAAATTTAAAGCTATAGATTTGGCTTGCCATACACTATAGAGATAGGAATTTTGGATGGGGTGAAATCACTAGCAGGACGGGACTTTCCCTGCACTATACATTCAATTCAAGGCTGGCTGCTATTATAGCAAACCGGTATAGCAAGCTATGTGTCAACTTCTTTGATATATTTTACTCTTAGTTCTGTTTAAAGACATGATATGTAGACTTGTGCACAATGATAAGATAACCTTTCCCCACCTAAAGAGAGAGGTTTAGCAAGCAAGGGGCCTTATCCCCCCCCCCCCCCAGAGTTAAAGGACTTCCGAGGCCAAAATAACAAAAATGACACTTTACCTTTTTATTTGCAGAATCCACGGAGGATGCCCTCCGCGTCCTCCGCTCCGTACCGCCGTCAATCTAGACCTTTTAGTTCCCCCAGGGCTTGTCCCGACCCACCGAACGGGCCGCATCCATTCCACCCCTAAGATGGCCTTGATCTGCGGCTGCGCAGTACGCTTTGCCGCGAGTGCGACTGCGCAGCCTTTAGCCCGACTCCAGCCGCGTAGTGGTTCCCGGCATTCTCCTGAAGTGTACGTCAGGCGCGGCTGGAGGTGGACTAAAGGCTGCGCAGTCGCACTCGTGGCAAAGCGTACTGCGCAGCCGCGGATCAAGGCGGCGGCCATCTTAGGGGTGGAATGGATGCGACCCGTTTGGTGGGTCGGGACAAGCCCTGGGGGAACTAAAAGGTCTAGATTGACGGCGGTACGGAGCGGAGGACGCGGAGGGCGTCCTCCGTGGATTCTGCAGATAAAAAGGTAAAGTGTCATTTTCGTCATTTTGGCCTCGGAAGTCCTTTAACCACCCTGGCGTTCTGATTAAATCGCCAGGGTGGCTGCGGGAGGGTTTTTTTTAAATAAAAAAAAAACTATTTCATGCAGCCAACTGAAAGTTGGCTGCATGAAAGCCCACTAGAGGGCGCTCCGGAGGCGATCTTCCGATCGCCTCCGGCGCCCAGAATAAACAAGGAAGGCCGCAATGAGCGGCCTTCCTTGTTTTGCTTATATCGTCGCCATAGCGACGAGCGGAGTGACGTCATCGACGTCAGCCGACGTCCTGACGTCAGCCGCCTCCGATCCAGCCCTTAGCGCTGGCCGGAACTTTTTGTTCCGGCTACGCTGGGCTCAGGCGGCTGGGGGGACCCTCTTTCGCCGCTGCTCGCGGCGAATCGCCGCAGAGCGGCGGCGATCAGGCAGCACACGCGGCTGGCAAAGTGCCGGCTGCGTGTGCTGCTTTTTATTTCATTAAAATCGGCCCAGCAGGGCCTGAGCGGCAGCCGCTGGCGGTGTTGGACGAGCTGAGCTCGTCCAGACCGCTCAGCTGGTTAAGTCAACATTTTATGGCCTGCCCATGTGATTCTCCCTGAGCATGCTGGGTATTCTGTAAATCAGAGCTTTATTTATTTTTAGGAGCGTTCCGCCGACCACATCCGCCAGTGAAACCGCTTGGCTAATGTATTTCAATGGGATGGTGCACACCAGCGGTTTGAGGTTTTTAGCATACCGCAAACGTGGGTCCTGCAGCAGTTATGGAAAACGCTACATCAGAACGGTTTGCCTGGCGTTTTTGTTACAGAAGCTGTTCAGTAACAGCTTTTAGGGCCCATTCACACCTGAGCGGGAATTGCGCGATTCCCACTCATGGCAAACCGCTAGCAGTTTAGTAAAAACCGCTACACATTGTTGCAAATGGCAGTGTTCTCACTGCCGCGTTTGCGGTTAGCGATAACTGCAAACGCGTTTCATGCAGCAGTTTGCCGGCGATTTGCGTTTAGCGATTGTGATTAGCGTGCAAAGCTGATACACTGATACACCAGCGGTTCTAGATGCTTGCTTGACTTACCAAGGGTGAAAAAGAATAATTTGCATATTTAGT
Organism: Hyperolius riggenbachi; assembly: GCF_040937935.1. Classification (NCBI taxonomy): domain Eukaryota; kingdom Metazoa; phylum Chordata; class Amphibia; order Anura; family Hyperoliidae; genus Hyperolius; species Hyperolius riggenbachi. The sequence continues at coordinate 312,062 of NW_027152367.1, forward strand.
AGCAGTGCATTGTGGGTAACCACAAATGTTCACTTATAGCTGAATAATTGTAGATTTACTTCTGTTTTAAGAAGGCAAATTACACCAAGCTTTGTTTTTTTATTAGGAGGTCTTTTTGGTCCCTTTTATCCCCATATACATTCTGAGAGGTTTGGGTCACCCTGAGCTGCTTGGTTACTCTGTTGTACTGGTCCAAGCACTATCTCATACAGCCACATCAATGAGTGTATTTGTGAATGCGTGTGTTTGAACATTTGCATGCAAGAGTGTGAAGGGTTAATAGATTTTTTTTCAGCCATATCAATCCCTGCCAAGTACTGATGAGGACCAAAAGTCCGAAACAGGCTGTCTACATGTGGGGATGATATGACTGTTTAAAATTTAGAGCTATATGCTTGCTATACACCAGCGGTTCTGGATGCTTGCTTGCTTACCAAGGGTGAAAAGGGATAATTTGCATATTTAGTAGCAGTGCATTGTGGGCAACCACAAATGTTCACTTATAGCTGAATTATTGCAGATTTCCTTCTGTTTTAAGAAGGCAAATTACTCCAATACAGTGGGTAGCATTGCAGGAAGTGACGACAGTGGAACGCACGCTGGAACGTGGGAGAGGTGAGTCATCCCGCCCGCTGCCTCTTACTAATAGTGGCGGCTGCTGCTGAGCTTAAAGAGACTCTGTAACAACAAAAACGTCCCCTGGGGGGTACTCACCTCGGGTGGGGGAAGCCTCAGGAACCTAATGAGGCTTCCCATGCCATCCTCTGTCCCACGGAGGTCTCGCTGCAGCCCTCCGAACAGCCGGCGACAGACCCGACTGTTCAATTCAATATTTACCTTTGCAGGCTCCAGCAGGGGCGCTGTGGCTGCTTTCGCTCCGAAGGAGGCGGAAATACCCGATCTCAGTCGGGTCCGCTCTACTGCGCAGGCGCCGGAGACTTGCGCCTGCGCAGTAGAGCGGACCCGACGGCGATCGGGTATTTCCGCCTCCTTCGGTGCCGACCGCCGCCAGAGCGCCTGCGCAGGAGCCAGGAAGGTAAATATTGCGTCACCGCTGTACGGAGGGCTGCAGAGAGACCCCCGTGGGACAGAGGATGGCGTGGGAAGCCTCATTAGGATCCGGAGGCTTCCCCCACCCGAGGTGAGTACCCCCAGGGGATCTTTTGATGTTACAGATCCTCTTTAAGCAGGAGGGGGAGCACACATGGGGGACCCAGGTGAGGGAGGGGGGTCCTGCTGAGCTTAAGCTGCAGGGGGAGCGCACATGGGGGACCCAGGTGAGGGAGGGGGGTCCTGCTGAGCTTAAGCTGCAGGGGGAGTGCACATGGGGGACCCAGGTGAGGGAGGGGGGTCCTGCTGAGCTTAAGCTGCAGGGGGAGCGCACATGGGGGACCCAGGTGAGGGAGGGGGGGTCCTGCTGAGCTTAAGCTGCAGGGAGAATGCACATGGGGACCCAGGTGAGGGGGGTCCTGCTGAGCTTAAGCTGGAGGGAGAGTGCACATGGGGGACCCAGGTGAGGGGGAGTCCGACCCCCCCTCTCTGCCGCTGTGCCCAATACCCCCTTCCTGCCCTCTTATGCGGTGTATGCTACGCCGCGGGTCGGCTAGTTGGAAGATAATTGACCAATCCAAATTGGATGTGTATATAAACCCTAAAATATCTTTTTTTTTTTCCATTAATAAAATCCGGATTGCATAAGAATACAAGGCTTTTAAGCAGGGAGAACAAATATACTGTATATGCAGGACTTACCAATCAGAATCAAAGTTAATTGGAGCAGATTTATCACAACCAAAAGAAAATAAAAAGCTGCACACACATCAATTGTTTCACTTTTGCAATACATTTCCCTCCATTTTGCATGCACTTGTGTTGATAAATCAGCCCCATTGCCTTGTACCTGTCTGATTATAAAAGCCTGTATTTAATTATTCTTGTCATATGCAGCAAACACCTGTGTGTGCTAGATGGCTGTGGCTGCAGCTACACTGTCTGCAGATCTTGTCACATGTGGCTTGTGCTTCTCTGCCTGCCATGTGCTTCTCTGCTTCCTCCCTCCAGCTTTAGAGAACATGCCAGAACATTCTCTAGCTCTTGTCCTATCAAATATCCCCAGTCACTAACAGACAAAGCTTTCCTATCGCACCTTTTCCTCTATCAGAGCATGCCTCAGTGATTTCTGGCCATCTATGAAAAACTCATCTTCAATCTCACACTGGCATGTTTCCAGTTATATGCACTAGTATGGGGAGAGGGGAGGTCTCAGCTTGGAAGGAGTCTGCTGGCATTAAAGATGAGAAGCAGTAAACAAGTCAGCAAGAAAGTATTCTGGTGTCAGCATTCATCACAGATTTTGGGGAAGGCAAAAGATACAGAATTATGCTATGGTTGTTTTGACTACCTGTCACCCAACCCGCACCTGCAGACCAGCTACCTGCACCCAACCCGCACCCGCAGCTCGAATCAATTCAGGTACCCGCACCTGACCCACATATCGGGTAACTCGCGGATACCCGACACGCTGCAGGCCTCTAACATACATACATACACACACACACACATATCCAATTTTATATATATAGATTAAATAACCCCTTTAATGTCTCTGACTTGTTCTGTCTTTTCACAGTTTCACTTAAACATGTTTTAGAATTCAGTGTTTCTCAACATTTTATTGGTATGTACCCCTTTTGAAGCCCTGTACTCACCAAGTATCCCCTAGCATAGTAAACATTATCACAAGTACCCCTTGACAAATATATATTTAATCCTAGTACATGATAATTGGATCTAAACAATTTCCAAGCATTTACTATTGCTTTTCTTTAGCTAAAATACTAATTTGGTGTTGTTTAAATAAGATTTATCATTTTCTAAAACTCTAAAATAGTAATTTTTGGTTAAGTATATCAAGCCTGAGTACCCCCTGGAGCCATCAGAAGTACCCCTTGGGGTATGCGTACCACACGTTGAGAATCTAGGTTTTAGATACGTAGTTCTGCTATTATTAGCCTCTGAATAATGATTAATGTGTTTTGATGGTAATTTCCTTCTTTTCATTTCTTATCTGTTTAAATTGTTTTATGGGTATTTCTTTAGGTAAACCGACTCCTTCATGGATTAGAAAACAACCTGAACAAGAACCCCCATCTAATAAAACACACAACTCGAAGGGTTCTGCAAGCACAAATAACCCTCTGAAAGGTAGGTGTGCTATATCTTAACATGTGGAACTGTAAATACATGACTATAAACCTAAAGTTCCAGTGGATGGTGGTCTGCATGAAAGAATGGCTGGTGGAAACTTATGTTCTTCCTCACTGTTGCCTGGGTGTCTCATTCAGTATAGAGGTGTCATTCCCACCACTTTTGGTGCAATGCAATGCCATGTAAAAATGTCGCGAACATCACATTTTCCATTTGTGAATGGCGAACGCGAACATCCGCAAATGATGCGAACTCGGTGAACCACCATTGACTTCAATGGGTAAGCGAATTTTAAAACCTACAAAGACTGTTTCTGGCCACAAAAGTGATGGAAAACTAGTTTCAAAGGCTCTAATACCTGGACTGTGGCATGCCAGAGGGAGATCCATGCCAAAAGTCCCACCAAAAATTACAGAGTTAACACAGCCGTGTTTTCATTGCTAAAGGGCAGAAATCAAATACAAATAAAGCACTGGAGTGGCAGGGATGTGCTGAGGAGTAGTGAGCTACTCAAATTCGTCATTAAAATGAGGCTTAATTGCCTCAGGTGTGCGGCTGGAATACAAGGGGTTACTTTCCCAGAATTCTGCTGGCTTCTATGCGTATCATGTTTCGTACACGGCCTGTTGGACACGTTGCAAGACTCACTAGCACGCACTTCCTACTTCCGGCTTGAAGGAGGAAGTGCGCGCTAGTGATGCTTGCAACGCATCCCATAGGCCGTGTGCGAGACGTGATACGCATAGAAGCTGGGGGCATTCTGGGAAAGTAACCCCTCGTCTCCCAGCCACACACCAGAGGCAATTAAGCCTCATTTTAATGATGAATTCGAGTAGCTCACTACTTGTGAGCACATCCCTGTGAGGTGCTACTCTGTGCCTGCAACTTAATGTGGCCACAATAGAAGTAATGTGCACAGCTCTGGGTGTCAGTGGGCTGTGGAGTGTCACACACAGAGATATGTGAATACAGTGAAAAAATAATACACTGGAGTGGTGCTGTGGCTGTAACTTAATGTGGCAACAAATAGCAGTAGTGTGCACTGTGTCACACCAAAAAAAAAACCCACAGGAGATCGATGTACTAGCCCTCAAAAGGGCTATTTTGGGTGCTTTCAGCAAGAAGTAGTCAGTGAGGAACAAGAACACAGGCCTAGCTAATTTTTTCCCTACCTATTTGCAGCAAGTCTCACACTGCTCTCACTATCACTTAAGCCAGAGAATGAATCCAATATGGCCACTGACACTGCTTTTTAATAGGGGGTGGGGGGTCCAGGAGGGGGCTAGCTGATTGTCTGCCATGAGTCTGCTGACTGTGAGGTAAGGGGTCAAAGTTTAGCTCGGGCGAACACGCCAAATGTTCGCTGTTTGCCGTGAATGTGAACAGGTGGCAGAATACTGTCCACCGGTGAACAGTTCGGGCCATCTCTAATGCCATGTAAGACATTTTTCAGTAGTGGAGACAAATGGCTCCATTCACTTGTATTGACTAAGGCCATACCATACTTTCTCCATCATCACCAACATTGGTAATGAAATACTTATGTCTGTCATTTCAATTCTAAAATATCTGGCTTTTTTATGTGTGAGCAGTTCTGAAAGTTACAAGGTGAAAGCATGTACACAAATGGGATAAATTTTATTGCCATTCACCAAATGTGATGGATGCACCATTCATGTGAATGGGGCTGTGGATCACAGTTTTAGGGTAAATATGGAAGGCAATCAAAGTACTAACCATCAGGGCCACCATCACAAACTTCTGAGCCTGATACTGGCCAAACCTACTGGGTCCCTCTCACTCCTCTCTTCCCCGTGTGCCAAATCATATTATACTGAAAAGAGCTCATGCTCAGCAAACTTAATATAATTTCCTAATACAGTAGAGGATCAGTTAGCCATCAGTCTCAACCAAAACCTTTCCCCTTGCAGAGATTGGCAGCAGAGAGGTAAAAACCAGCGTAACTTACCTGACCATTTACTAAAATGTTCCATGTGGCAGCATACATTTTGCTGTGCACAGCAAAATGTGCATGATTCAAATAATTGTGCTCCCATCCTAATAACTCCTTTGCACCCAGCAAGAGAAAATTAATACAAATAAGGGAAGAAGGCTACTGCTTACTGATTTTTTTGCCTGTGATGTGCTGAAAAGACACCCTATAGCTTGATAAGAGTAAGGGCTGTTTTATACTGAGAGGCAGAAATTCCCCTTAGATAGTATAGGTAGCCAGAGTACCCCATATATACTGGTGGCCATAAATGCCCTTTTGATAGTAAAGGTAACCAGGAACCCTCCTTCCTTTAGATAGCATATGTAGCCAAAAATAAGGAAGAGTGAAAATTCCGCAAATTGTGAAACAGTTTCAGAATGTACGGGGAGTGCAGACTACAGCAGAAGGAGCTAAATCACCTACATCACCGCCTCTTGCCAATATGCTCCACACCGCTCTTGATCTTTCTGCCACTTCCACAGCGGAAGTTCTGATTATGAAGGCAGAAGTGTGAAGGAGATGGAGTGTGGTGTGGTGAACACATTGTTGTGAGGTGGCAATGTAGGTGGGTTAATGCCTTCTGCCATACCTCACACCCCTATTTAAACCTGGACAGTTTCACATTTTGTGAAATTTCACGCATCCTCATCATAGGCAGTCTCATAGGTAGTCAGGAGTCATTATAGGTAGACAGGAGTCCCCCTTACATAGTTTAGGTGGCCAGGAATCCCCCTTGGAAAGTAAAGGTAACCAGTCATCCCCCTCATATAATATAGGTAACCTGACATCTGTCTTAGATAATATAAATAACCAGTAGTGTTCCTTAGATAGTACTGTATAGTTAACTACCGTGTTTACCCTAAAGTAAGACATCCCCTGAGAATAAGCCCTAGCAGGAATTCCTAGCATGCTTGAAATATAAGACATCCCCCAAATGTAAGCCCTACCCGGCAGCAGAGCTCACATAACAAAAGTAAGTCATGCTCAATACAAAGCCTGGATACAGGAGAGCAACTGTATAATGTGAGTTCTATAGTGCTGTATATGTTTCAGGCAATTTGTATTTTTGTTGGAGCCAGCCCTCCTGATCTGTGGTGATAAGCATCAGCAGCACTTCACCTCTTCCCAGGACACACATCTTATCCTATCATAGTTCTGGGGACCCTCACAGAGTTCTCTGCCTGCAAGAAATAGACTCTTACCCACATGATCAGCACAATCAATTTCATGTAAGTGAGAGCCAATATCTGCAAACCACAAACTCTGTGCATGCTGCTTATGTTTCAGCATGGCATGCAGTATATACATTTTGTATAGGAAAACTACCAGTGTTTCCCCCAAAAATAAGCCATCCTCTGAAAATAAGCCCTAGCACATCATTTCTAGCAAAAATTAATATAAGACTGTGTCTTATTTTTGGGGAAACAAGGTAGTAGTCCCCCTTAGATAGTATACAGTAGGTAAACAGAAGTCAGTGATGAGTGAACATCCTTTAATTTTTTTGCATTAATTTTCACGAAAATAATGTTAAATGACCAGTTTCACGAATGGGTTTTTTTTTCAAACAGATACTATTAGTGCTGTTTAAATGTTTAATGTGGATTCCAGGCTTTTTTTTGCTCAGACAGGACTCTGAAGGTCCCCTCCGCAGGCTTCCTCTCTGCACAGCGGTGATGTCACATGTCATTATGACAGGCACTCCCGCTGAGTCTATGAAAGGTGGCAGAGGATGGAGGCAGAGGTGAGAGCGGTATTCTCAGTTTACAACTGCCGCTCGTATACCCCTATTCTATGTTAGGATTACCCACATCGCCGTCGCCAATACATGGGGGAACTAAATATACAAAGTAAGTTTATTTATTACAAACAACTCAAAAAAAACCCCCAAAAGCCTGGAATCCACATTAAACATTTAAACAGCACTAATAGTATCTATTTGACAAAAAAAAAAAAAACATTCGTGAAACTGGTCCTTTAAATTCGACTTTCAAGGAAAAATGCAATTTAAAATCATTTCTGTAATGATCAGTGGTACTCTGCTGATCAGAGCGAGCTCAAACAGACTAGTTAGTAATACAACAGTAATGTGTACAGCAAAATGTCAGCATTTTAATAAAGGTGTGATCACACGTGTTTAGGTGCAAAGTAGCTCAGGAGTACTCCTAAGTGATAGCCCCTGGCTGTGAAGACTATCACTAATACTAGAGAGATCGTACAAGCAGGGTCGGTAACTGATCGCTCAGGTCGCAGTACAAAATCGATAAACAGAATCGTAGTCAGAGGTAAAGCCAAGGTCGGCAACAATCAGATATGCGGAAGTACAGAATCAGAAGGCTAGGACAGAGTCGAGGTCGGGCCGGGGTCGGCAACAAGACAGATAGGCTGAGTACAGAATCGTGAGGCAAAGGATAGTCAGAAGTTCAGGCAAGGTTCATACACATTAAGGCAACAATATCAGTTATAATTATAGCTATCAATAAATTCCTAGCTATGTGTGAATCCCCGGGGTCCTGCCGGATCAAAGCACACTGGGAACTAACTAAGGTCTGAGAGCTTAACCGCAAAGTTTCAGCAACAGTAGACAAGGATGTACTGAAAGCCCGGGTCTTAAATGCAAACGGTAATGCCCGCAGCTCCGCCCATGCTCCTCAACCAATCAGATGGCAAAGAGTCAGACCAGAGTTGTCAGCTGACCTTCCTCCTCAGCGCATAAAGGTCCTGTCTCTGGGTGCGCGCGTGTGCCCTTTTGTTCTGATGCACCCTGAAGAGGCCTGACCTGGTGGGAAGAGATGACGAGGAGGCGGCGGCGGAATCCGCCGTGACGTCAGATGCGAGAGCGGCGCTGCAGAGGTAATTTTTCTACTACTGACAATTTCGTATTAAGTTTGTGATTTTCATATTTTTCATAAATTTCCGCTCTATAATTAATGATTTTTCCTGTTTCCGTGAACTTTTACGCTGAAATAAAGTTTTTTTTTTTTTTTTTTTGCGTTTCAGTGAATTTATACAATATTGCAAAAATTACTGGCTAAAATTTGCGAGCAACACTGATCCTTAGAATAGTATAGGTAAGGTAACCAGTAGTCTCCCTTAGATAATATAGGTAACCAGGAGTTACCCCAAGAATAGTATAATAACCAGGTGGTGTAATCCTAGAAGCTATGGGCTTCATCTAATATAGGGGCTCTGACACTCACCAGATCTAGTCTGCTTTCTTTTTGGCTAGTGCATAGTGTTGGAAGACTTAACAGGAAGTAAGTTCCTGTATGTGGGCTGTTAGGTGACAAGACAAATAACATTTATATTGCGCTTTTCTCCTGGCGGACTCAAAGCGTCAGAGCTGCAGCCACTAGGGCGCGCTCTATAGGTAGTAGCAGTGTTAGGGAAACTTGCCCAAGGTCTCCTACTGAATAGGTGCTGGCTTACTGAACAGGCAGATGTGAAGATACGCGGAAAAGCCGCCGTTTCTCAAGGTGAGGCGGCTGTTTCCGCGTCCAGCATGGCGTCACAACGCGGAAAAAACGCTGCATGCCGCATAGGCAGAGCGGCGGAATCCGCATTGGGAACGGCGGAATCCGCATTGGGAGCGGCGGAATCCACATTGGAGGCGGCGAACTTGCCGCATGGCAGTGGCCCTGACAAAAGGGTTGAGCATGGGGAAGCCGCCGCTGGTGTAGTGAGCGGTGCGGCGGCTTCCACGCTCGGTTCGCTGCATACATTAAAAAACAGTACTGGTGTGGCTGGGACTGATAGTCCACCAAGATTCAGAGTGACACTCGCGCGCGCACAGAGGCAGAGCTTATATAACAGCCAGAAGTGAGTCAGCTGACCAGGCCGGTCAGCTGACAATTTTGACACCTCTCATTGGTCCAGCACTTGGGAGGGGCCTGGAGAGTGTTCTGGTATATATACTGCTGGCTGTTCATTTCTCTGGTGTCGGGCGTTGCGATCACTACGTGGTAGCACGCAGACCTGAGTCAGATCTGAAAGTGTCCCGGGACCAGCTGGAGCTGTAATCCTACACTTAGCTAGATTTTGTTGATAGTTTAAAGTACTAGTTTGATTGTGATTATCTGTTATGACCTTCTGCCTGCCTGACCATTCTCCTAAACTCTGATCCTGTACTTTGTCTTTCTGATACTCTGTTGCAGAACCCTGGCTCGTCCTTAGACTCTGCATCTGCCTCCTGATTTTGTACCTCGATATTTCTGATACCCTGTTGCCGAACCCTGCCTGTACTTTAGACTCCGTCTCTGCCTCCTGAATCTGTACTTTATCTGTCCATGTGTTTACGACCTGGCTTGTCCGACCACGAGAACTGACCTTACTGTTAGAGGCGGTTCCCAGTCCTGATCGTTACACTCCTCCTTGAGTGTCACACTCGTTCTGTCGTTCCTTCTCTCTGCCTGACTCCTCCTCCCGGGAGAGTCCAGAAGGAATTGCGCAGTATCCCTTACTGCGCTGAGGTCCAGTCCTCTAAATATTACTGTTTGCACCAAAACACTCTCACTCTACTCAGGTGTCCAGAGGTTAGCTTGTATATCGGATTATCGGTGATACTGCAGATCATCTATAATCTGGTATACTTCTGTATTCCCAGTGATACTGCAGATCACCGGTAATCAGATCCTCTCTGTGTTACACCGATCGTTACAGAACGCCAGACCAAAAAACAGATGGATGCACGCGCTGACCCTCTGGGTGTGCTTGCCACTTCGGTGGATAACATCCATCAAGCACTGGGCCAGCACAAAGCATTAATTGATGCCCTATCAGGCTCTGTGCGAACCCTCCAGACGTCAGTTGATTCGGTGCGATCCCCTCTTAGTGATGACATACGTTACGTATGCCCGTACCTGATAAATTTTCCGGCCACAAGTCTGACTTTCGGAATTTTAAGAGTAGAGAGTTATTGTATTTTGAGTTGAGACCCCGATCCTCGGGGACTGAGACCCAACGGGTCATATTTATTAAAAACTTGCTATCTGGTGACTCCCAGACCTGGGCGTACAATTTGCCTGCCGGTGACTTAGCCCTTACCTCTGTGGAGGAATTCTTTAAAGTCATGGCGGTAATTTACGACGACCCAGACCTTGCCTCGACTTCTGAACGGAAGCTCAAGCTTTTACGTCAAGGCAAGGGTCCGGTCAAAGTTTACGTGGCCGAATTTAGGAGGTGGTCAGTTACGGCCAGGTGGGACACTTACGCCCTGCTAGATTGTTTTTTGTCAGGGCTGTCCGATGAGGTCTCTGATTTGATGCTAAGCCAGCCCGAGCCCAAAACAGTCGATGAGGCCATCTCAGCGGCCATCCGAATTGACCGCAGGCTGCGCTACCAAAAACAGACCAGGGGTAGTCATCGCGTCAGAGTAGTGTCTTACGCTACACCTCAGGTAGCGTCACCTTCCTCAGTCTCATCTGCTCCAGTCTTACCTCCACCCGAGCCTATGCAGATAGGTCGATCAAAATTGTCCCAGGTGGAGCGAAGACGGAGGATGACAGAACAGTTGTGCCTGTATTGCGCTGAGGGAGGGCATAGGGCACGAAACTGTCCTAATAAGCCGGGAAACGATACCGCCTAGGAGTTGTAGCGGGTAACACCCTAGGCGCCCGTCTCATACCCCTAAAAGAAAAACATTTGCTCCTTCCATGTACGATTACATGGGGGGACAAATCTGAAGCCACAGAAGCCTTTGTTGATTCAGGCTCAGCGGCTAATTTTATGAGTTCCGAGTTTGCAGTGAAGTTGGGCATTCCACTCACCCCAGTAAAACCACCTATCCAGGTTACTGCCGTGGACGACTACCCGCTACAAAGGGACCGTCCGCTGTCTCAGACACCAGAGGTGGAAGTCACCATTGGGGTACTGCATAGGGAGAGATTACGTTTTTTTGTTTTACACATGACCACCTCCACAATTGTCTTAGGTATGCCCTGGCTGCAGCTTCATTCCCCACTGATCGGTTGGGCTGCAGGACAATTAACCAGTTGGTCAGACTTCTGTTCCCAGCAGTGTCTAGGGAAAGTGTCATTAGGTCAGACCAAGATTCATGTGGAGGGTGTTCCCGAGCAATACTCAGAATTTTCGGATGTATTCTGTCCCAAAGCGGCTGATAAGTTACCTCCGCATCGCCCTTTCGATTGCCCCATCGATCTCCGTGCCGGTTGTATGCCCCCCCGGGGTCACCTGTATAATTTGTCTGGACCCGAGAAAGTGGCTATGCAGGAGTACATCCGTGACAATCTAGCCAAAGGGTTCATTCACCCCTCCCGGTCACCTGCAGGGGCCGGTTTCTTTTTTGTTAAGAAAAAAGACAGAGGTCTTCGACCTTGCATCGATTACCGAGGCCTGAATAAAATCATGGTGAAGAATCGTTATCCGCTACCATTGATAGACGATTTGTTCACACAGGTCACAAACGCTAAGATCTTCTCAAAATTAGATCTGAGGGGTGCATACAACCTGATCCGCATCAGAAAGGGCGATGAATGGAAGACGGCCTTCAACACACCCGACGGGCATTACGAGTACTTAGTGATGCCCTTCGGGTTGTGCAATGCGCCAGCCGTCTTCCAAGAATTAATCAATGAGGTTTTCAGGGAGGTGTTGGGTAGATTTGTGCTGGTATACCTCGACGATATACTGATCTATTCCAACAACCTCTCTGAGCACAGGATCCCTGTTAAATTTGTGTTGGACAAATTGAGACAAAATATGCTTTATGCCAAGGTGGAGAAGTGTATTTTTGAGGTGACCACCGTCACGTTTTTGGGGTATGTAATTTCCACCTCGGGCCTGTCGATGGATCCTGCCAAGGTCACAGCTGTCTTGGAATGGCCACAACCAGTGGGGTTGAAAGCTCTGCAAAGATCTTTGGGCTTTGCGAACTACTATAGGAGGTTTATAAAGGGGTACTCCACAATAATTGCCCCCCTTACCAGTCTTACAAAAAAGGGGACAGATACCAACCACTGGTCCCCTGAGGCTGTTGCAGCCTTTTCTCATCTGACAAAATTGTTTTGTTCAGCACCTATTTTGAGACATGCAGATACGTCTTACCCTTTTATTGTGGAGGTTGATGCCTCGGAGGTTGGGGTGGGGGCGGTGCTGTCTCAATGGTCAGGGTTGCAGGGCAGATTACATCCATGGGCTTATTTTTCCCGTAGGTTTTCACCGGCAGAAAGGAACTACGATATAGGCAACCGGGAACTTCTGGCCATTAAGTTGGCGCTTGAAGAATGGCGCCATTGGTTAGAAGGGGCAGAACATACGATCACGGTCTACACTGATCACAAGAATTTAGAATACATCGAGGGGGCTAAGAGGCTGAGTCCCCGACAGGCCCGTTGGTCTTTATTTTTTACGAGATTTAGGTTTATAATCACGTACACTCCAGGCAGCAAAAATATCAAGGCAGATGTCCTGTCCAGATGTTTTGAACCAGAGACAGCACCGCCCCCCACTCCTGAATCCATCATCCCGCAGAGATTAGTGTTAGCAGCCACAGAGACCTGGGAAGACTGGACGGAGACCTTAAATCCCCTTCAGCAGGATGTCCCTGAGGGGAAGCGTCAGGGGGTGTTATTTGTGCCTCTGCCATTCCGTCTCAGGGTGCTACAGATGTTCCATTCACACAAGAATGCGGGACATCCTGGGGCGTCTAGAACGCAAGATCTTGTGGCCAGGTGTGCTTGGTGGCCTTCTCTGGCAGCAGACTGCAAAGAATTTGTTAGGGAATGTGCAGTATGTGCTAAAAGCAAACCCTCCCGGCTGGCACCTGTAGGTACGTTGCAGCCTTTACCCACCCTGAGTGAACCATGGACCCACTTGTCCATGGATTTTGTGGGTGAGCTTCCCAGGTCAGAGGGCATGTCGGTCATTTGGGTGGTAGTCGACCGCTTCAGCAAAATGGCCCATTTTGTGCCCTTGAAAGGACTCCCCTCGGCCCAGGAATTGGCCGACTTGTTTATCATACACGTGTTCCGGCTGCACGGCATTCCGGAAGACATAGTGTCCGATCGGGGAGTCCAATTTGTATCTAGATTCTGGAGGGCATTCTGCCATCAAATGGGCATGAAGCTGTCATTTTCATCGGGCTACCACCCACAGACCAATGGGCAGACGGAGAGGGTCAACCAGTCTTTGGAGCAGTTTTTGAGATGCTATGTTGCAGAGGCGCAGAACGACTGGGTCAAATTTCTGCCCTTTGCGGAATTTGCACAAAATAATTTGAAAAGTTCTTCCACCGGATTTTCTCCGTTCCAGGTAGTGTCTGGAATATTGCCCAAGTTCTCACCATTGCCAGTGGCCTCCACCCCGTTTCCAGCTCTGGAGGCCTGGCAAAGGTCTTTTAAAGACATTTGGCGGACAGGAAGAGATAGTTTGCAAAAGGCGTTTTTGAGTCACAAGGGTCAAGCTGACAAGAGACGTTCGGTGGAGTGGAGATTCCAACCAGGAGACTTGGTTTGGGTATCCACACGTCATTTGACCCTGAAACAGCCCTCAGACAAATTGGGCCCCAGGTTTGTCGGTCCGTTTCCGGTGGCGAAAAAGATTAACAACGTTACTTATACCGTTGACCTGCCCACCAGCATGCGTGGGGTAAGGTCATTTCACGTATCCCTGCTCAAACCAGCAGTCCATGTGGGCCCTACTCCTCCTCCTCCTGTCATGGTGGATAGTCAACCTGAGTTTGAAATAGACAAAATTTTTGGATTCAAGCATTGTCCAGAACTCGGTACAATATCTGGTACATTGGAAAGGATATGGCATTGAGGAGAGACAATGGGTACCGGGGACTCGCATGCATGCGGACGAGTTAAGGAAGGAGTTTCATGCCTTACATCCTGAGAAACCTGGGAGGAGTTGTCCGGAGTCCACTCCTCGGGGGGGGGGGGGGGGGGGTACTGTAAAGATACGCGGAAAAGCCGCCGTTTCTCAAGGTGAGGCGGCTGTTTCCGCGTCCAGCATGGCGTCACACCGCGAAAAAACAACCGCATGCCGCATAGGCAGAGCGGCGGAATCCGCATTGGGAACGGCGGAATCCGCATTGGGAGCGGCGGAATCCGCATTGGAGACGGCGAACTTGCCGCATGGCAGTGGCCCTGACAAAAGGGTTGAGCATGGGGAAGATGGGCTGGTGTAGTGAGCGGTGCGGCGGCTTCCACGCTCGGTTCGCTGGATACATTGCAAAACAGTACTCGTGTGGCTGGGACTGATAGTCCACCAAGATTCAGAGTGACACGCGCGCACACACAGAGGCAGAGCTTATATAACAGCCAGAAGTGAGTCAGCTGACCAGGCCGGTCAGCTGACAATTTTGACACCTCTCATTGGTCCAGCACTTGGGAGGGGCCTGGAGAGTGTTCTGGTATATATACTGCTGGCTGTTCATTTCTCTGGTGTCGGGCGTTGCAATCACTACGTGGTAGCACGCAGACCTGAGTCAGATCCGAAAGTGTGCCGGGACCAGCTGGAGCTGTAATCCTACACTTAGCTAGATTTTGTTGATAGTTTAAAGTACTAGTTTGATTGTGATTATCTGTTATGACCTTCTGCCTGCCTGACCATTCTCCTGAACTCTGATCCTGTACTTTGTCTTTCTGATACTCTGTTGCGAACCCCGGCTCGTCCTTAGACTCTGCATCTGCCTTCTGATTTTGTACCTCGACATTTCTGATACCCTGTTGCCGAACCCTGCCTGTACTTTAGACTCCATCTCTGCCTCCTGAATCTGTACTTTATCTGTCCGTGTGTTTATGACCTGGCTTGTCCGACCACGAGAACCGACCTTACTGTTAGAGGCGGTTCCCAGTCCTGATAGCTACACTCCTCCTTGAGTGTCACTCACGTTCTGTCGTTCCTTCTCTGCGCTGAGGCCCAGTCCTCTAAATATTACTGTTTGCACCAAAACACTCTCACTCTACTCAGGTGTCCAGAGGTTAGCTTGTATATCGGATTATCGGTGATACTGCAGATCATCTATAATCTGGTATACTTCTGTATTCCCAGTGATACTGCAGATCACCGGTAATCAGATCCTCTCTGTGTTACACCGATCGTTACAGCAGAGCTGAGATTCGAACCCTGGTCTCCTGTGTCAGATGCAGAGCTCTTAACCATTACACCATCCAGCCACCCGGTGTCCTGTCATAGTGGTGCAGTGGATAGCTCTGATATGAGGTGTGAGTAGCGCCAGCGACATAAGCAGGATGGGGACAGTTGCAGGGGAAGCAGCCACCAAAGGTGAGATGATTGGCAGCTGCTGGGGGGGTTGGGGAGGGAGGGGGAAGCAGGCACTAGGGCAACAATACTACCTATACTGGAGCAACTATACTACCTATACTGGGGCAACTGTACTACCTATACTGAGGCAACTATACGACCTATACTGGGGCAAGTGTACTACCTATCCTGGGGCAACTATACTAGCTACCTACCTATATTGGGACAACTATACTACCTATACTGGGTCAATTATATTAGCTACCTATACTGGGAAAACTATACTACCTTTACTGGGGGCAACTATATTAGCTACCTATACAGGGGCAACTATACTACCTATACTGGGGGCAACTATGCTAGCTACCTATACTATGGGCAATTATACTGGCTACCTAAACAGGCGCAACAATATTGGCTACCTATACTGGGGGCAACTATACTGGCTACCTATACTGGGGGCAACTATACCTGGCTACCTACCTACCTATGATGAGGCTGAAAATTTATAAAATGTATAAAAAGTGCTGTGCAATCATTCCAAATCCAGGGGGGAGGGGTCCTCACAAGTTTGCCTCAGGCAACAGAAAGTCTAGAACTGGCCCTGGGTGTCTGATGAAGGGCAAGCTGTACATATTCAGGGCAGAGATCAAGCTCTTCCTACTGATGATTGCAATTGGTAATCACACACGATTGGTTATGCTCATGCAGCAGTGAGGAAAATTACATCGAGTTTTGGAGCAAAATGGAGCTGCCCTTTGACAACTCTGACTTATAGAAGTCGATTAGTTCTGATTTTCACAGGTTAATTTAAACATCTTAGACATAGATTAATGCATAGTGTGGTTTGCATTCTTAACCACTTGAGGACCCACCCTTTACCCCCCCCTTAAGGACCAGTGCTGTTTTAGCTGATCTGTGCTGGGTGGGCTATGCAGCCCCCAGCACAGATCAGGGTGCAGGCAGAGCGACCAGATCGCCCCCCTTTTCTCCCCACTAGGAGGATGATGTGCTGGGGGGGTCTGATCGCTCCTGCCTGATGGGTGTTGCGGGGGGGGGGGGGGGCACCTCAAAGCCCCCCTCCGCGGCGACATTCTCCCCCTCCCTCTCCTATCTGTCTCCTCTGGGGATCGGGGCTGCACAGGACGCTATCCGTCCTGTGCAGCCAGTCCCAGGCTGTCCCCTGTCACATGGCGGCGATCCCCGGCCGCTGATTGGCCGGGGATCGCCGATCTGCCTTATGGCGCTGCTGCGCAGCAGCGCCGTACAATGTAAACAAAGCGGATTATTTCCGCTTGTGTTTACATTTAGCCTGCGAGCCGTGATCGGCGGCCCGCAGGCTATTCACGGAG
The DNA here is from genome assembly GCF_040937935.1 of Hyperolius riggenbachi. Taxonomy (NCBI): domain Eukaryota; kingdom Metazoa; phylum Chordata; class Amphibia; order Anura; family Hyperoliidae; genus Hyperolius; species Hyperolius riggenbachi. Next base: position 328,838 of record NW_027152367.1, read on the forward strand.
CCCCCCGCCGTGAATTGACAGGAAGCAGCCGCTCGCGCGAGCGGCTGCTTCCTGATTAATTAGCCTGCAGCTGCCACTTTGTCGACGCGCGGTATGAGTGCGCGGTCGGCAAGTGGTTAAGTTAAAACAGAAGGAATTTGTGATAATTGCATTGCATTGCTTTTTAGTAAGAGGACTTTTCGGTCTCTTTTAGTCCCAATACTTTTCTTGTGGTTTTTGGTCATTTTGAGCTTCTTGGTTACTGTGTTCTTGAGATAGATTAGTTATGCTATTATTTTTCTTAGACTAATGATAAATGTATTTGATCTATTTAATAATTTATTTGATGGGTATTGCTTTAGGTGAACCACCACCACCACCACCACCACCTGTAAAACACCAATAAATAAATAAATTATGAGAAAACACAGAAATTGCCAAACACAAAGAGCTTTCAGGAAGGTATATATGATGTGTCTTGACATGTGAAACTAAAGATACATGGCCATTAATCTAATGTACCAGTGTATGGCTTAGATCTGAAAGGATGTACAGAGGCGCCAATAGGGTAAAGAGGACTAAAATTGTTAAAACGTTCAGTAGGCGGTGGTGGACCAGCTACTAGAAGCAGACACGATGCTTGTCGATTCTGGAAATAATAATTATTTATTCACAAATACTCCAATAGGTAACTGGCAACGCGTTTCATGGGCACAATCCCGCTTCATCAGGCAGCATAGAAACGGAGTATTACACTGAAAAATGACAGAGACAAAGAGACACAATCAGACTGCCGTGTATGGTGGGGACGTTACATAATGCGTATCATAGAGTTTGGTAAGGGTGGAGTAGTCACAATGCGTGTAGAGAAACCAAAATGCAAATTACAAATCTGTAATGCAGGGCATATGTTGAGTACAGAAAGTTGGTAGGTAAAACATAGTGTGGGGTATTAAAGGATGCAGCGATAGTTAAGGTGCAAGGTATAGAATGATAATGATAGTGGGAGTTGTAAAAAGAATAAGGGGTATAACTAATGCGATGTGCATGGAATTAGCCAAGAGGAACTAGTATTGAAAAATTGGCCAGGAGGAGTTAGCCAGGAGAAACGTGAGTTATATAGTGAAGAGAAGGTTGTTTAGTTGGAGGGAGTAGACATTAACAAGACAATGACCTTAAGTATACATGTAATTATGGATAAATGTGTCACTTACCAGCAAAGAGTCAAGTGTCTGCTTGGCACCTCTGTGCTGGTAGTAGGAACTGGTGCGTTTAAATAGGCTGATAGGGGATGGCTAGTTGAATTAATTGGATGATTGGGGGCCAGGGAGGGGGGTGGGAGCAGGGAGGCAACTGTCAAATAGAGGAAGGGAACAGGTAGGGGGGCGGGGGAGTGGGTCCTGTCACTTTAGAACACGTGCGAGGCTCGCACCGTGTTCTGTATGCTGAGAAGGATGTGGGCGGGGAAGGGGTGAAAGTGGTGGGCGGTGCGGGAGCAAACGAGAAGAAGAATGGTGGTGACGTGGCACTCAGGGTGTCAATGCGCATGCGCGCAAACAAACACGTCCCCTAACAGTATAGGAAGCACAGAGGCTTCCTTGAAGACTGCGCAGGCGTGCCCTGACTGGTATTAAAACGGCCATAAAGGTTGAGGGCAACTAGCTAGAGGTGTGGGGACAGTGATGTGCCACATAATGTGAAATTATGGTGGCGAATTTGTCACTGTGTCAAAATACTAATGTTCTAGCAATAAAAGCATAAGTTTTAATGGCAAAATAGATATGTAAAGTAAGTTGGTGTTGAGTGAGTGGCAACGTGTTGTACTGCTGCCCTCTAGAGGTGTAGAAGGGGAAAAGGATTACATTGGCAGAGACATGGAGAAACAAAAATAAAAATAAAAGGGCATTATTTACATAAATATAAATAAACATAAAATTATAAATAAATATATGAAAGATTGTTATAAAAAAAGTAATAAACAGCAGAGTAAAATGAATATTTCATAGGTAATAAAAATAGGCTAAAAATAGGAACAAAGGAAGATCGGAGGGATTTAAATATATGAAATGCGTAAAAATCATTAAAACGAGGCGACTGATTAAAAAGAGAAAAAATTTATTGCACGGTGTGTGGAACTAGAAAATTTTCTCCAGTAGTTCATTCAATCCATCTGGAGTCAAAGTTTTGAGTATTTGAATCCAATACATTTCTCGTTTTTTAAATATGTCAAAAGAAGAATCTGACCGATTATGTGGAACTGATTCGATGAGTGTGATGCTGAATTGTTCTGGATTGCTGTTGTGGTGAGACGTGAAGTGATGTGAGACGCTGTGGAGGGGGTATTTATTAAGTATATTTCTTTTGTGTTGTCCTATTCTGCTTCTAGCTTTTTGGGTGGTTCTGCCCACATACTGCAGCCGACAGGGACATGTGATCACGTAAATGACACTCTTGGTTTCGCAGGTTAGATGGTCCTTAATTTGGTATTCTGTATTGGTGATATGAGAGATAAATGAGGAAGTCAGTGATATGAATTGACAGGCCAAACACCTTTTTTGGTTGCAGGGGGGGCAACCTGGGATAGTCATGGAGGGGTTATGTGTGGTAGTCTCTGTGGGTGCGCGTGGCGTAATCTACTGGGGGCTAGTATGCTGCGGAGGTTGGGCGCTCGTTTGAAAGTGATGTCAGGTTTGGACGGTAGGAGTGGACGTAGTTGTGGGTCCTGTAAAAGAATTTCCCACCTTTTGTTAAGTATGCTGCGGACAGTGCTGTGTTGAGTGCTGTATTTTGTTATGAATCGGGGTGCATCGTTATTTAGGCTGGTGGATTGTGGGGGATTTTTAGTTTTAGCTTTTTCATATGCGTCCTGTAGGAGCTTTTTCGGATATTTTCGATCCGTAAATTTTCTTGTTAGAATTGCGGATTGGGTGTTGTATTGTTGTAGATCTGTGCAGTTTCGGAAAATTCTTCTATATTGACTGTATGGTGTGTTCTTAGTCCATGGGCAGTGGTGGAAACTGTGGTAATGAATATAGTTATTTGCATCGACCGGTTTAAAAAAGGTTTTCATCTTTATGTGGGGTGATTCATAGTATAGGATGAGATCTAAAAATTCTATAGATGCGGGATCATGATGAGAGGTAAATTGTAGCCCAGCTGGGTTGGTATTAAGGTATTTAATGAAGGATGGTATTATGTCAGGGGTACCCTTCCATATAAAGATCAGATCATCTATGTATCTTTTGTAAAAAATGATATTGTTGGAGAAAGGGTTATTATTGTACATTTTTAGATGTTCTAGATAACCCATATAGCTAGGTTTGCATAAGAAGGGGAGAAAACTTCCCATTGAAACTCCACTGACTTGGTGATAAACATTGTCCTGGAAAGTAAATACGTGGTTATTGAGAATAAATTCTGTACAAGATATTAGGAATAACTGTTGTGCTTGAGGCATTGATGTATTAGATTGTAAGTAGTATTGTAATGCAGTGAGTCCAAATGAATGAGGTATGTTGGTATATAGAGAAGTGACGTCACAAGTCAACCATATGTAATCGTCTTGCCAGGGTATGGTTTGTAAAAAATCAGATGTTGGGAATCTTTGAGAAATGAAGGTAGTGACTGTACGTGAGTTTGTAAGTGTGTGTCTATGAAACGGGACAGGTTACTGGTGACTGAGTCAATGCCCGAGATGATGGGTCTGCCGGGTGGTTAATGGTGACCCATGTTTGTAAGTATAATACTTACTTTTCATTTTCCATTCCAATATCCAATACATACTACACTATATTGGGCTCTCGGTTTTTCTGCAGTGTATGGCAGTCTGCATGATAGAATGGCTGTTGGAAATGAATACTAATCCCACTGTTACCTGGGAGCACTATGCAGCATAGTGGTGCCATTCCCACCACCCTTGGTGCAATGCTGTGCCATGTAAGAAATTTTTAGCAGTAGAGACAGTTTGCTCTATTCTTGTACTTAAAGGAGTTATCAGCCAAATTATAAGAAATGAGCTTTACTCACCTGGGGCTTTCTCCAGCCCCTTGCAGCCGACTGTCCCGCACGGACCGCTCCGCTCCCAGAACTACTGCGCCGTGAGCCGCGTACAATGTGGGCTTGGTTGACGGTAGTGTTGGGCGAACAGTGTTCGCCACTGTTCGGGTTCTGCAGAACATCACCCTGTTCGGGTGATGTTCGCGTTCGGCCGAACACCTGGTGGTGTTCGGCCAAACTGTTCGGGTTCGCCCGAACGGCTCATTGCCTGGCCGAACAGGGCCCCTGTTCGGCACGAACAGGGCCCTGTTCGCCCGAATACTGGCCCCCTATGGGGTCGCAGGCATAAGGGGGGAGCATGCCCCGATCGCGGGGGGGGGTCGGAAATTCCCCCCACCCCCTCCGCTAGCGCTCCCCCCTCTGCCCGCTTCCCCATTCAAAAGTTAGGAAGTGAAACTGTACCTGTGCGGCCGGTAGTGGGTGACTGGCAGTGGGCGGCACTATGGAGAGACTGAGGAGGAGGAGGAGTCCGGAGAGTGACGCGTTGAGGGAGGCCGGGCAGTGGGCGGATCAGCAGTAGTACGGTACTACTGCTGATCCGCCCACTGCCCGGCCTCCCTCAACGCGTCACTCTCCGGACTCCTCCTCCTCCTCAGTCTCTCCATAGTGCCGCCCACTGCCAGTCACTCACTACCGGCCGCACAGGTACAGTTTCACTTCCTAACTTTTGAATGGGGAAGCGGGCAAAGGGGGGAGCGCTAGCGGAGGGGGTGGGGGGAATTTCCGACCCCCCCCCGCGATCGGGGCATGCTCCCCCCTTATGCCTGCGACCCCATAGGGCCCCCAAAAGCGGGATGTTCGGGGAGTTCGGGGTTCGGCCCGAACATGCCGAACATTGCGGCCATGTTCGGCGAACTTTCCCGAACCCGAACATCCAGGTGTTCGCCCAACACTAGTTGACGGTGGCGGTTCGCACAGGCGCAGTGCAGACGACCCCGGGGTCGGCCTCCGCACTGTGCACGGAGACCAGGATGGCGGTGGACAGCGGAATGGACGGCATGGGACAGTCGGCTGCAAGGGGATGGAGAAAGCCCCCGGTGAGTAAAGCTCATTTCTTATAATATGGCCATACCACTCCATACTTGCTTTGCCATGGCCAGGCTAGCAGTTGTATTGATCCATATGTGCTTCTCAGCAGAGGCATTTGTTCTCAAATAAGCCTCTAAAAAAATACTGCAATGTGAGCCATTTCAGAGCAGTGGGAAGCCCCATGACCAAGGTAATTCAGGGGCTAAACTGAAATGTCATTAGAAAGTGTTGTAAGGATTTGTTTGGTGTTCTTACCCACCATCAGCTTTCCATTTATTTATTTTTTTGCGTGCGTCTCCTTAACCACTTGAGGACCGCAGTGTTAACCCCCCCTAAAGACCAGGCCATTTTTTACCTAATTGACCACTGCAGCTTTAAGGCATAGCTGCAGGGTCGCACAACTCAGCACACAAGTGATTCCCCCTCCCTTTTCTCCCCACCAACAGAGCTTCCTGTTGGTGGGGTCTGATCTCCCCCACAGTGTTTATTTTTTAAGCAAATATTTACATGATTTTTTTATTAATAAATTTTGCTATTTTTACCTTTTTTTTTTTTTTTCCCAAACCCCCTCCCTCCCCCAGCCGGCCAATCCTGGCGATCGGCTGTCATAGGCTTCTTCCTATGAGAGCCCATCACTCTCTTCTACCCCAGGATGGCAGCCGTGACACACAGCTGTCTCCAGTACAGCGGTGCTGCAGATCGCAGCACTATACTTAGTCAAAAAAAGGCGTTTTCGCCGTCTAACAATCTCCCAAGCTGCGATTGCCGCTCGGAGACTGAAGGCGGGGAGGAGCTCCACCCCCCAAGCAGGAGATACACGCGCAGCTTGCGCGTGATCTCCTGCAGTAGCTGGTCCCAGGACTTGATGCCAATTGGCGTTAGGCAGTCCTGGGGTTGCCGCTGCAGCCACGCCCATTAGCGCGGGGCAGTCGTTAGGTAAGATAATTTGTTGAAAAGCAGATACTAATAGCTAAAACCAGATGTCAATAGATGGCTAAATAGCTATGTAACTGCAGAAACCCAACTGTTGGCATTATGTGTGTTTCTGTGGTTGATCTTAAAGGGAAGGTTCAGGGAGGGTGGTTAAAAAATAAAAAACAATTTCCACTTACCTGGGGCTTCCTCCAGCCCGTGGCAGGCAGGAGGTGCCCTCGCCGCCGCTCCGCAGGCTCCTGGTGGTCTCCGGTGGCCGACCCGACCTGGCCAGGCCGGCTGCCAGGTCGGGCTCTCCTGCGCTCCAAGGCCCGGCACTTCTGCGTCCCACGCCGGCGCGCTGACGTCATCGGACGTCCGCCGGGCTGTACTGGTTAGGCATTAGAGGGGGGAGGGATGCGTTGCCTCAAATCCAGCCATGCTCCCAATTGACCCAACCAACAGTAGAATCCACAGAGAGCAGGAAATAAGCTGTACTGACAAGCACATTTGACATCATGACAAAAAAAAGGTATTTTGTAAATCACTTTACTTCTATGCACTATTTTTATTTACAAATCAACCTGATTGCTATTAGGATTTACTTTATTTAATTTTAAGCTGGACATTACAACTGATGATAAACCAATACAGTTAGTCATCAAGTTTGTTATTTTGCTACAAAAAAAAACAAAAAAAAAACCCAAACAAAAAAACACTACATCACTTGGTTCAAACTGGCACTTAGTAAATCACTGTGTAGAATTATCATATTACAGGAAGGCCACCCTAAACATGCACCATTACAGCATGATGAAAAATAAAAAAAATCACAGTAATATGTTACACTGATAATGTAATTAAAAAGGAACTTCAGCCTAAACAAACATACCGTCATTAGGTTACATTAGTTATGTTAATTAAAACACACGTAATATAATCTCTTACCCAACCTGTTTTAACTACTTAAAGACCGCCCCACGTCAATGGGCGTGGTCGTGGCGGCAGCCCCAGGACCGCCTAACGCCAATTGGCATCAAGTTCTGGGGCTGGGATTTACAGGAGATCGCGCGCAGGCTGCGCGCGCATCTGCTACTTGAGGGGCGGAGCTCCGTCCCGACTTCAGTCTCTGAGCGGCCGCTCGGTAGACTGTTAGATGGCAAAACCGCCGTCTTTACACAGTGTACAGCGCAGCGATCAGCAGCAGCGCTGTACTGGGGACAGCCGTGTGACATGGCTGTTCCCCTGGGGGACTCAGAGGCGATTCGCTGTGATAGGCTGAAGCCTATCACAGCTGATCCCTGTGATAGGCAGACGGGGGGAGGGAGGGTAATTTTCATATTAAAAAAAAATTATAAAAAAGACACAGCAAATGTTTTTTTTTATAAACAAACAAACAAACTTGGGGGTGATCCGACCCCACCAACAGAGAGCTCTGTTGGTGGGGGGAAAAGGGAGGGGGGGGGGGGGAATCACTTGTGCACTGTCTTGTGCAGCTTGGCCTTAAAGCTGCAGTGGCCATTTTCACAATAATGTGCCTGGTCTTTAGGGGGGTTAATCACTGTGGTCCTCAAGTGGTTAAAAGAACAGGCAAATGTTTGGGATTTTATGGGGCAGTCAACTGTCCTGTGTCCTGATCACCCCTCTCAGCTGCGCACGCTAGGCAACAAGAACAACAACATCAGAAATCCCATCATGCTTTGCACAGCATCAGGGCAAAAATGACTGGGAAGATTTCTTTGATGGGGTGGAGCTTAGCTTCTGTGCAGCTAAAAATGAGGCTTGGGTAAGACAAACAAAGTTCTGAATGTCAGAATCCGCTCTGCTGGCCTTGATTCCCTGGACAGTGTGGTTTCCTATGCAGTTTGCATAGGTCAGTCCAGGGAAAAGAGGCCTTTCTGTCAGTTTGCAAGGCTGACTGATTTTCATCCACTTGTCATGCAAATTGCTTGTCTGCTTCCTTTGAAGGTTTCTAGTATAAATGTCATTTCCTCCCAGAATTCCTTGCTCGACATAGTTCCTGATTAGGGAAACTTACCTTGGAGCCTCAGCCTCTTTTGTATCTTGTTGCGAATATTCTAGTGTAGTTAACTATTGGGGAGTGCACTTTGCACTTCCTATAGTGCAGTCAGGTTCTGTGTTATTTGTACTGTTTATTCCTGTTCTGTCTTGTCCTGTTCTTGCGATTGTACTGTCACCTGCGGTGGCTGACAGTGAATCGTTTGGTCTCGCTCCAAGATCGCATTCGCCCTGGCGGTAGAGGCGGTGGATCTCCCTTGTCTGACTCTTGGAGTAGAACCTTAGCTGCGGTTGCTACTGGTTACTCCTTCTGTCTGTCTTGTCTGGAACGAATGCTTGCTGTTGTCTGGTGTGCGGCAACCGATTAGCAAGCATTCGCGTTATTTATCTGTCGTCATTTTCTGTGTTAATTTGTTAGTCAGGGTTGGAACGTTTTGCCACTGTTGCGCTTAACGTGCGGTGGCCATACCGTTAATGCGCTTGTCTCTGTTGCGCATATCGTGCGGGGACCGCGTTTAGCTCTTTTGTTATTTTCCTTGGCGTTCAGATTGTGGTTATTTGCTGTGTCTTCCTTACTCCGTTTACGCTCTGTCTTTGCTCAGTCTTGTGTTGCTGATAGCAATCGCCTTACTTGCGATTAGCTTTCTCACTCTGGCCTGCTATGATGTGATATGTCTACCGTCGCGGGGTGGCGACTAGATCGGTAGACATTCATATTGTCTGTCCCTGTTTTTGCTTTCTTCTGAGTTGTTACTTTATCTTGCTCAGTGTTGCTCTATCGTGCAATTTCAAACTGGCATCTGTGGCTGTGCAGAGGACTTGGTCCTCTGTACTCCACAGCTCCATCTCCTGGTTGGAATTCTCCTCTACAAATTTATACTGGGTGCTTTGCTTCTTTGATTGTGGCGATTTCCTCCTGCTTCAGCGCACATAGTGTGCGCTGACTGGAAATCTCCCGCAGATCATTACACTGATGCTGTGAAACTGTTAAACAAACACTAAGCTTTTTCAGTGCTGCTGAGTAGATTGTTAGTCTGGATATTCACTCTAAACTCTTGACTGTTTATCAGATTTCTCTAATTTAACATTCTTATTATACTGAATGGAATACAGGAATGGAAGAACCAGTGTGTCTGATTGAAAACAAAGGAACTTTTGTGGCTAATCCCGAAGCTATCAGTATCCTCTCCAAGGTTAATCAACCAGTAGTGGTGGTGGCCATTGTTGGTCTTTATCGCACAGGAAAATCCTATTTGATGAACAAGTTGGCTGGGGGAACAAAAGGTAAGTAGTCAATTAGTCTGAAGCTATACAACATTTACTGCATTTTTCAGTAGGTATTTTTCTTAATCTATTTCCTACCTACAGGTTTTGGCCTGGGCTATAGTATAGAAGCTAAGACTAAAGGCACCTGGATGTGGTGCATACCTCATCCAACTAAGAAGAACCATATGTTAGTCCTGTTGGACACAGAAGGTCTGGGGGATGGAGTGAAGGTAAGAACTTAAAATACGACATTTATCCATTGAAGGAAACAGAGTGCTTAGCTGTGCCTCATGCATTCCACTGTCGCTTATACCTAAAAAATATTGTTCCTTTTTTAAAATTTTGACTCAGAGGTTGGCCATCATTGGGACTGTACAAATGTATGTGTTATGGAGGGTTCAAAATCAGGCTTTGTCAACCTAGTTACAAGTGGTAGATATGAGCTTTTCCCGGGCTTGGCCACGGGTTTTAAGCAGAGCAAGGATGATGGGCCAGCAACCCTAGTGGGTAACCAATTATTTTGCTGCTTAGTGAGCACCAGGCCATGACCCCTGAGATTGCCCCACCAATGACTGAGGTGAACAGAGTTGAAAAATGTAGCACTACAGGCTGAAGAGGATGCTAACTTGATAATGAAGGCTAAGGTCTGGGCTATCGGCACACTGGCAAAGACAAAATAACAAGCCGAGGCTGGGGCAAGTGAATAACCAGGTGAGTCAAGATCACATGCCAAGGTCAGGACTTACAAAAAAAGCTGGCAAAATCAAAGTCACAGGCTGGGGTCATAGCAGGAGGACAATAACTAGAAAGTGAAAATCAAGGGACCAGAGCAATCACTGATGGCTGATTGCTTTGGACTTTTATGGGCAAGGGAAAGTAAATTCAGTGCATGCACATGCACAAACCTGTTCTCTGAGCATGCACACATGAAAACCACAGTGCCAACACACACACACACCCCTGGCCATCTTATAAAGTCTGTAGCCAGTTGTACATGCAGACTACTTGTACTGGTTGCCGGATGCATGTAGTTTGTGTGACTGCCAGGTGAGTGCAAGGAGTCATTACTGATATGTTTGATCTGGGCCCTCATCCCCCATCACCTGTCTTTGTCTATTTAAATATTCTGCCGGGTTTATCAAGACTTTTTTTTGTGAGTGTTGTAAATATTTAATTACAATATCAGTAAATTTGCAATGTGTTTTTTTATTCCTTCAGGGGAATGATAAGAATGACAGTTGGCTTTTCTGTTTGGCTATCTTACTAAGCAGCGTTCTGGTATATAACTGCAAAAATGCCATTGATCAGGATGCTTTGGAAAAATTAAAGTATCCTTTTACTACAGATTACAAGGAAACATCATACATAATCACTGCTGAGCAGGAGATTAGAGACTGCACATGGGGCTCAATTTTGGTAGCGTTTAGTTGATAATTACCTCATGGAATTTGATTTGCCTCATGAAAAAAATCAACTTTTGAATTATGGTAGTTTAAGTAAAGTTTTACCTCATATAATTTAATGAGGTAATTTATGTGGTAATTTTCGACTAAAAATATGCGGTATTTAGTGGTAAAATACCTCACTCTTGAATTCTGAAGTGAAATAAGGTGCGTATTTGCATGTCTTTTACCTCACATAATTAGACCTACCTCTACCACACGGTAAATGCATTTCTTTGTTTAATACTTTAGCTAATACATGTATTAAGTGTCCCCAATATAGCTAAGACTGGTATAAGTGTCCCTAGCATTGCTCCCAAACTTGCTACTGACTCTAGCAAGTTTGAAACCTCTGCCAATAACAGTGTAAGAATGACAGCAGTTTAAATATTCCCCTTGAAAATCAATAGGTGAGTTTTGACTGGCTGTTGTAGCCTCCACCCACTTTCCTGAGTATTAGTCTCATTCGCCCAGTTACCAAGAGTGCCAAGTTTGGGACCCCTGCAATTGACGGTCTAAAGGCCCATACACCTGGCGGATTTTTGTGAACGACGGGTCGTTTGAACGTCCCGTCGTTCAGTCGTCCGCACGCCAAATCGGGCGTGTGTACAGACTGTCGTTCGGGTGATAAGCCTGCTTTTGAGCAATCCGCCGGGCGGATCGCTCAAAAGCAGTCTTATCACCCGAACGACAGTCTGTACACATGCCCGATTTGGCGTGCGGAAGACTGAACGACGGGACGTTCAAACGACCCGTCGTTGGCAAAAATCCGCCGTGTGTATGGGCCTTAAGAATGGCTGCAGTTTACATTTTCCCATTGAAAATGAAGGCTGACTTTTGATTGGCTGTTTAATGCTCCACCCACTTTTCCTGAATTTGTAACCTTAGTCACCAAGTGACCAACTGTGCCAAGTGTGGGGACTCTGGCTTGATTACTGTGAGAATGCCAGACTTTTCAATTTTTTACATTGCCATGAATGGGTAAAATATGATTGGCTGTTTGCAGCTCCACCCAGGTGGGCAGGGGGGACGCGAGACCCCCAGAACCTATCATCCCAGATAGTAAGGGATCTGTATACCAAGTTTCGTTGAAATCGATAAAGGCGTTTTTGAGTGATCGCAGCACATACAGTACAGACCAAAAGTTTGGACACACCTTCTCATTCAAAGAGTTTTATTTTCATGACTATGAACATTGTAGATTCACACTGAAGGCATCCAAACTATGAATTAACACATGTGGAAGTATAGTACATAACCAAAAAGTGTGAAACAACTGAAAATATGTCATATTCTAGGTTCTTTAAAGTAGCCACCTTTTGCTTTGATTACTGCTTTGCACACTCTTGGCATTCTCTTGATGAGCTTCAAGAGGTAGTCACCTGAAATGGTTTTCACTTCACAGGTGTACCCTGTCAGGTTTAATAAGTGGGATTTCTTGCCTTATAAATGGGGTCGGGACCATCAGTTGCGTTGTGGAGAAGTCAGGTGGATACACAGCTGATAGCCCTACTGAATAGGCTGTTAGAATTTGTATTATGGCAAGAAAAAAACAGCTAAGTAAACAAAAATGAGTGGCCATCATTACTTTAAGAAATGAAGGTCAGTCAGTCCGAAAAATTGGGAAAACTTTGAAAGTGTCCCCAAGTGCAGTCTCAAAAACCATGAAACACTACACAGAAACTGGCTCACATGCGGACCGGCACAAACAATCTGAATTGGAGTACAGGTGAATACACAATAACAAACTATGTCCCAACAGGGGACCTGAAGGTCTGACCTATATGTACAAAATTAGTGACATAGAGAATATCACTTGGTTGGTCAGCTGGGTATGGAGTGATGTACACCCGTGATCAACAGGTCACAAACATAAACTATTTATATGCGAGATCAGCAACTAGCAAATTATTGCCATTGTAGGTCTGTCTCGCACCAGTCAGTATCAATACATATAATTATTAAAAACACAATGCTTTGTAATGAGAGGTCTTTGCTGACCCCCCCCCCCCCCCCCCCCAGGTGGCTGGAAATCAGTCAACAAGTACTGGGGTGTAGCTATTCACATCACAGCAAGGTGATAGAGCAAATACAGATACTTATATATGGCATTTAGGAGTGCGGTTAATATCTCAGCAGTGAATGATTGGTAAACAATTACCAACAGTCACAAACCAACCAGGCTGCTCCTACATAGTAGTATAAAAATGCCTTCACAGAAGGTATAAAGCTGAGGTAGAAAGGGTGATATGTACATTAATTACAGTGCTCAGTTGTCAATTCAACTAGAACCACGTTCAATCTATGAAAAGAGCTTCATCAAGAAATAAGACACAGTGTACAAATAATAAATAGTAACCCCCCACCAGAGATTCCCCCAGCATTATAGCCCAAGACAGAGCTGAGGCAGGTATCAAATGCTGCCCTTATATACAAACACTAATGGCTACTCTGCCACACCTGTTTAGGTATCCACTCACCTAAATATTGCTGCATCCATAGTCACTGGTCAGGGGCGTAACTAGAAATCACGGGGCCCCCCTGCAAAACTTTGGATGGGCCCCCCTCTCGCCTTCTCTCCGTGCCCAGACCTTTCAAGCAGCACTACAGGACACAGCACTTGGAGAGGGGTAGAAAGGCTGTGGGTAGAACAAGCTGTACACAAGAGCCCGCTGGACACTGAATAGGGACTGTCTACAAATATTTGTCTGCAAAACTTTGTATGATTCCTTATCAGTGGCTAAGCAGATGCAGTCATTAGAACAACTGTGCAAAGAGCAGAACGTTTTTTCTCTCCTTGCTCTTAGTTGTCAGTCTCGCAGAACAGGGGGCCCTGTGGCTTCTGGGCCCCCCCGCGGCTGCATCCCTTGCAGGGTCTATTGTTACGCCCCTGTCACTCGTCCTTTTCTAACCCCAAAGCATTTCATCCTGTGTTCAGCCAGCACCAGAACATGAGCATA